>NW_009258950.1:430780-460080 GCF_000687185.1 Egretta garzetta
GGAACAGGTTGCCCAGAGAGGTGGTGGAGGCCCCCTCCCTGGAAGCATTCAAGGCCAGGTTGGACAAGGCTCTGAGCAACCTGATCTGGTTAAGGGTGTCCCTGCTCACTGCAGGGGGGTTGGCCTAGATGACCTCTAGGGGTCCCTTCCAACCCAAAACATTCTATGATTCTATGCATCAGTACCGCACAGATACAAGAACACATTGGAATGCAGCAGAAAAGTACGACTGATAAGCTGGGTCCTCGTGGATGAGGACATGAAGCAGACCAGTCTGCAGAGACAAAGACCTTGGTTGGTTGGGTTAGTGCATACCTTCATCCGAGGAGGAATTTTCTTGCTCCGTTTAAATTGATCAGTGTAGACCACTTCTTAACTTCAGTTTAGGTAGGCACCCCATCTGCATGTCATCTGTGTCAAGATGAGACCCAGGTGTAAAATTTTCTCCATAGCCTGGCTTCTGTGGTGTGCATGAGCTAGAAGAAAGCTGTTTCACATTTTTTCCAGGTTCAGGGTGTGCTGATTTCAGACATCAGTTATTTGACTATGTGTTTGTACATCACTTAACACAGTCTCAGCTGGGGCACTACAGCTAAAATAGATATTTTAAGCTTAAACCTACAAGGATACCCTTGGATGAGCTCAGATACCCATCTGTCAATACTGCACAAGGTACTGGAACAAGTATGCTAATGTGAACAGCAGGGTCAGAGCTACATTTCAGGCTAACCACATCATCTGCATAGCCATGTCCAGTCTTGCTGGTAGACACAGACTTTCATTGCCATCAGTGGGAATTGCGGCTAGATTAAGAATATCCAGTCAGGGCTCAGGTTTATGTGCATTTGGTTATCACTTGGTCTTAAAAAAAAATAATTGCAACTGAGGAGATAAGATTTGGTGGTTTTCTGCTGGGAATAAGAAAATCTCAAGGTTTCGTGTCATCAAAAAAACACTAGAAAGAAGTACAACAGCTGACATTACTCATGCAAAATATCTAAAAAACCTGTACAGATGAGGTTTGCATCTACTGTGCCCCACACTATGGCAGATTTCTCTGTGGTGCAACATTAGAGGTAAGAGAAATTTAACTCCCTGAGAAACATCTCTAGATATGTCCTGGTTTTGCCTCCTAAAAAAGTGCAGCTTGGTGAACCCTGTCACTCTACATTCATACCTCTCTGGGTGAGCTTCTCTCGAGAAAGCAAAGATGGCTCAGCAGTTAGGGTGCTGCCTAATGCTGGTGAACACATCGACAGAGTGATTTGCCACAGAATCTAGCCTGGATGAACTTCAACAGAGAGGAAGCTGAACTCATTACATTTCTAGTGCTAACTCACGTGCCTCCTTGTCCAACCCTCAGCATTGCTGATGAAGAGAGATAGGCACTTCCAAACACCAAGGCAAGATCAGTTCAGGTGCTCTGCCTGGAAAAGACTTCACTGTTCACTGACTTCAGAGGGTGCCAAGGGGGACCAGGCTCTTCTCACGGTGTCTTGAGAGTCAGTATAGCAGGAAGTCTCTTTGCCTTGCCTTGCCTGCATAAATGGAAATAATAGGGTTTTTTTTCAACTTCAGAAGGGCTGATGTAAGAATAAATGTGTTAGCATACTGAGGTTGCTCCAGTGGAGTTATCTAACTTAGGTTCCTCAAGTTTGCTTTTTATGGCTTGCAATACCTGTCTTGCCAGTCAGAAGGACACTTCTGTATAGTAAGAGACGGTAACACTCTTGCATTAGAGTTTCCTGGTTGTGGGGATGAGCAAAGGTTGGTGCAGTGCACAGCATCATCTTGGAAGCCTGAGGCTGCTTTCTAATCTACTGGAAGCCCTCAGGATTTTTACCCAGATTAGAAAATTCTTCACATATCTCTGTGCCAGGTCCACATATATGTTTAGCTGCTTAACGTCACTGATTTCCACAGGAAATTAAATGCCCAATTGTCTCTAGAACTTGGCTATACCTATTAAAGGGTGAAAACCTGTCCTCCCAAACTATTCAGCCAAGTCTTGTCGTAACACCCAGGAATGCTGCTGCTTGATTTTAGTTTACCATGACTTTGTATAGTGTTAACTGGGTTCCAGGCAGCTGCCCCTGAGGTTTAGGAGATAAATATGTCCAGATTTTCAAAAAGGTTCATTACCTTCATTTGCCATGAACTTCAGAGGGGACTGTGAGGGCTTGGTCAGCCCCCAATACATGAGCTGCTGCTGTGTGGCTATCCATAAATAACAAGGATCAGGTTCATTTATCCTACTGGAAACCTGTTCTGTTTTTTGTTCAAGAAGATCTCTGATCAAAAAATTATGCCTGAAAGAGCAGAGGGTTTTCTGCAGAATGACAAATTTTTCTGTCCTTTTGCACTTTTCCCAAGTTCCATCTTTGGGTGACAGACAGATTTCAGTGCTACGTCCCCTTTGACAAAAAGTCATGCCATTTAACTTCCTTTTTTTGTCACAGCTCTGGGCACATGAGTTAGTATCAGATGATCCATCTAGCAGACTGACAAGATATTAAGCCCTAAAAAAAAAAGATTTAATTCCTGCGGGGTCAGGTTTTTAAAGATGAGAGGGAGCTATGTATGCAGGCAGGCAGCGGAAACTGAATACCTAGGTAGATTTGCAAAATGTGCCTTCCTACATCCTGAGGCACCCACCCCTGTGAAAGGCCAGAGCTTCTGTTGTCTGAGGAGGTGAAAGCATAACAGGGCACCTGCAGGACGCAGCCCTCGTGGCAACCCTTGTCTCGAAGATGAGGGGAGAAACCCTCCCAGCTGTAGGGTTGGTAGGAGAAGAGGAAAGCGCTCTCCCTCCTTATTTGACCTCAGTCCTATTGTCCTGTATTGTCCTCTTTCCTTCTCTTCACAGCCCCCTTCCACCATGCAGTGCTCCAGGCACACACACCATCAGGCAGGATGCTTTATCTCCACCATCCCTCTCACCTAGCTCTTTTTACATGACCTGTACTGCAGAGAAGTGTAGTTTAGGCAGTTGCCGGGATCAAGTGGAAGCCCCCCCTGCTCCAGGCCCTACCCAAGCATACTCTGCCTCCTCAGCTAGCATGCACACCAGGAGCTCCCAGACCCATCCTTCCATCAGTCCCTTTGCCTTAATTTTGCACCTCTTCCACTACTGGCACCACTTGGGGTGGGTAGAGGATGGGACTGCCGGGGTGAATGACAATGTAGACACCACTGATGATGCAGACCAGACAGAGAATAAGCATTGCTTAACAACTCTTTTGCTACTTGTTTTTAAGTAAAACCCAAAACATGTTGTTTCCCAGAAATATTTGAGCTCTCCCCAGGCACATGATTCATACCTGCTGGAAAGCTATGGTTGGCTTCCTAGCCAAGTTACCCAAACACTCTGAGCTTGCTCTTTCTGACTGTTTGTTTCAGAAGAACCTCATCTGCCCAGTGTAGATGTTTGTAGCTGAGAGAGTCCTCTAGACGCCATCTCTAATTAAAGGAGAGAACCAGGCACTTCCACAACATGATTCTTCCCATCCTAAACAAACAAACAGAGCAGTTATTCCAGCAATGGGCTCCACTGGCGAGAGAGGGAACATGTGGCGACCAGCATAAATTTAACTCTCTGCCTAACATAAACCAAGATGAGACCTACCATCTACTGACAGCAGTCACACTTGTTCCTTGTCCTCCCCCAGGGATAAGTCAGTACGGATGCCGCTATTTTCTGATTTTCAGTGCAGTGCCCAAACCGACCTGGCATGGGGCACCAAGTGGTGGAGAACCCTGCCTGCAGCCATTCCTGTGGCTGACGGCTGGAAGGGCCTCCCCTGGCCACAGCATATACTCATCCATTCACATTGCTGTTGAATAACACGAGGCACCTCCTCCTCCTCCTCCTCCCTCGAGGACTAAACATGTTGCTTTTCCTACATTCCCAGCTCCCACAGCTGCTGAAGAGCTGCTGCGGGTTTCTCTTCTGAACAGCACAGTACCTTAATCCTAATGCAGCCTGAATACATCCCACTGAAATCAGGCATGGTCAGTAAAGGGGTCAAGTAATATTTGCAAGGGGTGATTTCCTTAAAGTTTGTTTGTGCTTAGTTAGTTTTTAATTTAAAGACACCACAGTTACTCTTGGCAGATAAATAGCTCCAGGTTCTCGACCTAATTATGGGAAGGAAAAGCCCTACTTGGGCTTTGCTCTATTTTCTGGGTCTCAGTTGGGGCTTGTCAGATTAATTAGAGTTTTGAACCTACCATCACCACCATAGAAGGTGAGAAGAACATTTGCTAATATGGACATTTAAACTTTTGGTTCAGATATGCAACCCAGTGACAATGTCCTTCCAGTACATGTCCTGGCTGGTAACTTTTGTCCGCAATCAACGTGTGCTGTTGATTTTCAGCCTTAGAGAGTCAGGTCTGGAAGCAAATGTTTCTCATCATTTTTCCATCATAGTAGACAACTTGGAATGGTTTAAAAAATAGCCTTTTGAAGCCGAGAGATGAAAATGAAGCTCTGTTTACCTACGCTGTGTGGCAGACATATCTCTCAGCTCTGGGGTACATTGTTGGTAGTAAAACCACTTGAACTCCCATGAAATGTCCCTGGAAAATGCACACACTATGACTTTATGTGCATGCAGATTGAACACGGCGTGGAGATGCTTTCGTTACCCAGCATTCAAAACATTTTGTTAGAAGAAAAGTGGGAAAATGTCTGAGAGGAATAAGCAGATGTTTGCTGTTAAAGATCGGCATGTTATACAATCAAGTTTACAATAGCTGCTTTTAAATATAAACTAACTTCTGACCAGCGTTTTCCAATGTACTGCAAAATCTCCATGCCGTTCCTTTTGTCATTTACAAGTAAACACCCACTGGAGTGTTTTATAGTTTTTAAAATATGAAAAGGGCTTTGTTCATGAGAGACTCCTTTGATTTACTGTAAGGGAAAACCTATGTGCTAGAAGCTTTTTGGTTCTCTTAATCAGAACTGAGCAAACTTTTCTTCAGCTTGACCGCTCTGATCTCATTGCCTAAACACACTAGCAAATAGCTAACAATTGTGGTGGCTTTTTTTTCTTCCTTTAACATAGCTTTCCTCCGCTCTGGGGAGGGCAGATGTTGGAGCCTGGCTTCAGCAGCCAGGAAAGGCCTCTTTATCTCTTGACAGGCCCACAGTACTTGAACCCACAAAAACAACAATAATGAGGAAGCTTTCAAAATAAACAGACCAAATGGGTGCATCTTCTCGTCACTAGCGCCTCCGTGCCAGACGTTTATGCTTAGCTACTGTGCCGAGTCAGCAGCTGCAGCTATAAAAAGTAACATTAGGTTTGCAAAGGTGGAAAAAAGCCCCCTTGCAATTGCTGACAAAAAGGCAGAGCGGCCACACCTTCAAAATTTGATCATTACTTATAAAAGAAGCACTGCTGCCACTATTAGATGTTTCAATGCCATTATAGCTCTAGGCAAGGAACATGTCTTCTCTCTGCTGCGTGCCATCAGCAAGGGCCACTGTTGCAGGTAACAGTGTCATCCTTTCTTTCCTTTTTTTGGGGGGGGAGGGGAAAAAGCCTGATTACAAAATTAATTTAAAAAATCAGGGGTGATTTGAAAATGAATCAAGTTTCTGCAGTTGCTGGTTTCTCACAACATTTCCCACCTAGTCCTCAAGCAGCCTTTCACAAATGGCCACTTCCCCAACTCCCACTGCACGGCCATCTGCACCGCATCACTTTCCTAGCCTTGCAAATGCTCTGCCTCTTAGCTGTGACCCCATTTCTCCCATGTCTCAATCACAAAGCAGGATCTGTTGCATTGGCTTTGAAGTTTGAAAGATTTTTATAGAATTCTTTCCTCTCATAAAGAAAAAAAAAAGTGAAAAACCCTACTATCTATTGCTGTGTTCTCCACTGAGAACGGGAGTAGCTTGGGCACAGCTAGTTTAACAGAGAAAAATAAAAATATCTTGCCTGCATGTAATCTGCTGTCATGGTACTTAGAATGCCATCTTCCTCTTTTCCCAGGCATGGCCAGCTGGAGACCTCTGATTTCTTCTGCTTTTTCCCACCTCAGCCAATGTAACCAGCTGAAAATGGTCTCAGGGAGCCAACATCAACTCTCTTCTTCATCCAAAACCCATACAGGCAGCAGAGGGCAGAATCTGCCCCACAGCTTTTGTGCCTAAGGGATTACTTATTTATTTGTGAATGGCCTCGTTCTAAAACACTCTTGTTGGAGGAGAAGGGGCTACAGTAAACCCTGGGTGCAGCTGGGGGTGTTGCAGAGCATGGTAGTTGTGAATGAGTCTCATCAAGCTGCTGTGAGTCTTTTGGTTGTTTATTAGTTGTCAAATTGGCCACAGCTGGTGCAGGTGGCCCTACATGAGGCAGTTGTCAGGAAATAGCTGACAGGACCTGTATCAAGCAGGATGCAAGAGCAATCAGGTAAAAGTCTTGGTATTTTCCAGGACTGAATAATTGGTATAGATTGGAAGAGCGAGGGAGAGATGGAAGAAAACTGCTATGTGCAAAGCTTTCTTCTCCAGAGAGAAACCACCAATTTTTTTAGCAAAGCTGTATCTTGAGTGATGTCCCACTGGATTTGAGTTTTAAAGGGGAGATAAAAATAAACTTCTTTATGTTCTGTGAAAAGATCACTGAAAAAGTGATTTAAGAGGAAGGAAAGCAAAGCCCTTTTCCCTAGCCATCCATATGTTTATCATATGCACATATGAGCAGAGAGGGACTTCTCACCCTAGAGGAAGAACTAAAATACTGGAGAAATTCCCAGGGACTTGGATAAAATTCGGAACTTCTGCTCTTTCTTTTCTAGAAGCATTATTCTCAGGAATCCCCAGATAGACACAAAAAGGGGTAGCAAAAGACAAATTATGTGCTGGAACAATAGCTGGGTTTTAAAAGGAGTTTATGTGAGGCTCAGCAGGACTTTGCATTGGATCATTCCCTGAGAACCTGCTGGGACTTCCAGCCTGGCACCAGGCAGTTCTGGGTGTATGACTGCATCCATGAACAAAGCTAAGCTTTTGATCTAAATGTGTAAGAAGATGTCCAGGACCCTCAGAAGAAGAGCTGCAGTAGCTAGCATGCTGTCTGGGAAGCTAAATGCAGCAGACATAAGCCTCTTCATCTTTTAAGGTTTTGAGAGCCATTACTGACAGTTGTGGTGCCAGAGCTACTTAAACCCATGGTTTCAAAAAAAAATGCTTGCTGCTGTCCTTCCTCATTGTTATAAAATGTGTATGGGCTGGTGACCAGGGCCTTCACTGGGAGGAGACAGTCCCAGGGTTTGCTTACCTTTCCTAACCATTTGTTGGATAGGAGTCCGTAGAAAAGGCACTGGAAAAGGCATCCGCAGATGTCTGTGTTAGCCACAGAGCTGGAGACCAGCTCCAGCACAGCCTCAGAACTGGATGCTTGCAGGTGAAATCCCTAAAAACCAATCCAAGTGCTTTTTCAAGCACTTAGGATTTACCTGGGGATCAGTAAAGCATCTCCCCTCATCTTTGATGTCCTGAGCTACTCTGAGTTTTAAGGTCGGGAAGGATGTACAGAGCTGTGTGGATCCTACTCAGTTAGTAAGCTGCTTGACTCTTGGATGCCAAGTGCCATATTCACTTCACAGATCCCATCCTAAATCTCTTATGCATCTAGCCTTTAACCCCAAATTTAGGTGCTCGGTTAACTCCTTCCTCAGCAGCTGAAATGAAGCAACTCGTCCTGTAGCCTCCGGTCCCACAACTGTTTGTATGGCACTAAACGGCCACCAGTACCAATCCCACGTGCCACCAGCACCCGTGCACAGCCTGGGCACCCACCACCGCTCCCCCGCCCCTTTTAGACTTTCTGGACTTTGGCTGGATCCGGGAGCTCTGTGCAGCCGTGAACCTGTGTCTGATGCCAATATCTTGACTGCTTTGCCAGTGCTAACGAGAAGGAATCTAAATGTTTCAGGAGACTTATAGCTGTAGAAATAAGGTGGCACGCCAATCTGAAGCTGACAATGGACCACTGTGTTTATCCAGTCCCTTGAGAAGTCTATCCAAATAATTTGAGAGCTAAGAATGAATGCTTCTGAGCATTTTCATAGCCGCAGAACAATTTTAGCATCTTCTTAATTGCATATTTTGCAGGAACATTTGCTTTTGGCTCAGGAAAAGACCACAGAATGCAGTGTTTGTTATTGATGACGTAGCCCTGTTGTCCTGGGTGCCGTACTTCAGAAGGGAGATGCTTCTCAAAACAGTTTGCAGTCAAATTCTGACCTTCCAGCCACCTGATGTCTGGTGACTGCCCTCACATAGGATGTTGCAGGCTTTGAGGATTTGCTTGTTCAAGGCCTGAATGGGCAAATCTAGGTGTGTGACAGTCAATAATTATCCTTGATTTACAGATAGAGATTTACTAAGTTCCTTGCCCAAGTTCACTATCAAAGTTTGCACAAGAGCAAAGCGCCAAACCCAGGGCTCTTCACTTCAGTGTCACCACCACAGTCATTTGGTTCTTATTAAAATTTCAGTGCATGGCAAAGTCAATGCACGGAGCACAACATTGCTTGATTTTGCGATGCTGGATTCAGTTTAGTACATTGACTCCTATGGTGGCTTTTCCGTTATTCAGGGGAAAAAGTGAGCTAAAAGCCTACGCTGTTTCTTATAGCAAAGGTTTTTAGAACAGCAAGGGGTGTGGGGGGATTTTTTTTCCTTTTAAATCATATTGGTGAGACCCATCTGGCAAAGTTTGACGTACACACTTACCTTCTGTCCGTGGCAGATGCCTTAAAACTAGTTAATACAAGCACAGCCCTGCTGAGCCTGGACCCACAGTTGTAAAGGGTGACTTACAAGATTATGGCTTGAAGGTATATGGTTCCTTTGATCTTGTAAATTCTACAGGAGGTTATGGAAGGAAACCTTTGACTTCAGGAATTCTGTTATTAAGGTATTCAAATTATTTCCTGTTTGTTGTTTTGGTTGGGGTTGGGTTTGGGGTTTTTTTAATAATTGTAAGAAAAGGATGTTCTGAGTGGGGATCAAAATAGATAGAAACCCTACTTACTGCTCCAAAGAACTAGAAGAGGCCAGGTTCTTGTGCAGTCAGACCTACTCTGTGAGCGTGGCTTGACTGATTTAACTTGAAAACAATAATGCACGCAAATAAGAACCTGCACTCCTTCCCCTAGGGTTTCCTGCCCTGATCTCTTGCTTGAAGAGACAATTCACATTTTTCATCTCTCTTAGAACAAATTAGGCCCACATGCCAGCATGACTTCGTGATTATGTAGTAATTACTTTGAATATTTATGCAGGAGTTCAGTAGATAAGCTTAGGGTGAGTCATCAGAAGGATTTTATATTCCTGCAAAGTTTAGTCCCTAACTCCTGCTTAAAAACTTCATTTAGTTGTTACTGAAATGGCTTCTGCTCAGCTTGTATTTCTTCAAGGTTTTTGTGCTATGTGCATAATTTTTCTTGCTGCAAATGACAGCTTTATGTGCCTTTCAATCAGTGTTTGAATAACTCTTCTATTTGCATGCGTTAAGGCTGTGTTTTATTTGAGAGCCACAAACTTTATCTCGGTGTGTTTAAAGGTGGATGTTAAATCACAGAAATAAGATCTGAATTAAAAGAAAGAGTAAATTTGAGTTAAAATGTAAGATGTTGGCTTTCTATCACTCTCCATGTTAAGGCAAACAAAATTTATCTGTCTGTTTTGTTCACTTCAGTCTTTCTGACGTAATTGCTGTTTGTTTTATTTTCTTAAAAAGATGCAAGACCACATTTGTATCTTCTAAATCCTTTTTTCCGTGTCTCTTCAAATAAGTAAGAATTTGTAAATGATTTCAGATTACTTTGCTTTTTTTGCAATTAAATGTCAGTTTTTCTTTCCACCTCAACTCTATTCTGATATATCAGCCGAAGGACTGGAATGACTGCGAAAGGTTATCTCTGCTTTTGTGCAGTGAAAAAGTCCTGTTCCTTTGATTTTTTTTTTTCCCCAGAGTATAACTGCTACATACCTGTTAATCAAATATGCATGCCTGTTTTGCATCTGTCTACTGCTGTCACCATGTACTGCTAAATTACTGACCCTGCATTTCTGTTTTCCTAAACAACGTCTTTTTTTCGGTCAGGTTTTTGTGGCAGAGCTTGCACACAAAACGTCTCGGACTAGGTGCCACGTGGCAAGTGCTTTCTCTTCTCTCTGTGCTGAGGAGAGCTCTGCTCTTGAACTCATGCCTGTAGCTGTTCAAGATGAGAAATGGGGATTTCACATGCTTGACTGCAGCAGAAGAAGCCTAAACTGGTTCCTTCCAAAAGCCGAAAGCATGTGCTCCTGCTCTTGCCCTAGTGAGCTTGTCTGTGGCAAGTGTTCAAGGGAACTATCTTTGGCTAGTCCTTCTGTTTTATTTTTTGACCGGTCTACTCTGTTTTCTTTCTCAATTTCCTTTGTTTTCTCACATCTGTTTTTCTCTTTTCTGCGCTTGCTTTCTGTGTCCTTATATTCCTGTGACATCTCTTATTTTCTCTTTTTTCCTTGTCCTTTTCAACTATATTTTCTTTCCCTTTCTCTCCTCCCTCCCTTTCTTTCCTTCCTGTTGTTCCTTGCCATCCCCCAAACCTGTCTTGTTCTGGTTTTTGTACCCCCACACCTACTCCCTTCAGCCTGCTCTGCTGCTGTAGTTGGCAGTCAATTCCTGTCAGGCAGCCCAGCCAAAATTTCAGCTAAAGATGGACTTAAAAAAATTCTTTTTAATTTTTTTTTTTTTTAAACCAACTGGACTAGTAATAATTGCAGTTTGTTGCACATTCTCGGTGGGAAATGTTTTGTGAGTAAATCTCAGTCAATCATAATCTGGCACTGGAATAAGCACCTTGTTTAGTCTAGGAGCACTAAATAAATTGGCCTTACATCTTTGCTTTCAAGCTGTCTTTGAGCCCTGTTGTGTAATTTCCATTTGCATGCCAGAGGGATTGCGTAGGGGTGCTACTCAGATCAAAGTTGCATTCATCTGGGCTTGGGTGTATTAGCTGTAATTAGTAATGTAATTTTAGGAGACAATGCCACATTTGTAGGATGAACTGAAACTACAGCAGCACTCTAGCAGAAAAGTAATGTTGATGAAGTCTGTTCCTCTCCCAGTAGCACAGACTAATTGTGGTGGGAGGTATTTATATTATACGCACAAAACCCCCTGACATATTTCCAAACTAACATGAAATACTAACAGAAATGGAGGTATTTTAGTACTGTGGCTCTCACCAGGCGGGAGGAAAGCACTGCAAGGAGAGGTTATTTGCTTTGTGTGCAAAGGGGAAGGAGAGGTGAGTGACCACCAGCCAGAGGGAAAGGCAGGAGGGTTTGGGGTGGTATTTCAGGTTCCTGCCTGTCTTCTCATTCATTTGTTGCTGCTCTTCCCCTTCCAAGGACAGTCCTGCTTGGACATTTCCTTTGGTTCTGAGGTGAAAAGAATGCCAAGCCAGCAACCCTTGATATCACCTGTCCCTTCTTTAAAAAAAATTCAAGTGTTAGACGTTTTGGTAGGCAATTTTTTTTGCCCTACTACCTCATGTTGGTCTTGTTTCCATCCTCTTTCCTCCTTTTCCTGCTCTGATCCAGTGTCCAGCAGGGGTGATGGCAACAGACCCTGAGGAAAGTGCAGTCCCAAGGATTACGGCCTTTGTAAAGTATGGCCATGTGTGAAGCAGGTCATTAATGATGATTGCAGACCATGGTGAATCATGGTCAAATTGTGTCTTAAGCTTACAATGCTGTTTATAAATAGAAAGGTATCCAATAAAGGATGTCACTTGGTCATGCACATCTGAGAGGCTAAATTGTTCTGAATTCTACATGTCTTCAGGTAAGGGTATGGTAAAAAAGTTTTGGCTTGAGCACTTCAGGTCATGCTTGTGCATCCCAAGAACTGAACTGTGATGTATCTTTAAAAAAGAAAACAGGTCTGAGGGAATCGCTCCTGTCGGACTTGTCTGACATGGATAGTTTCATCTGTTGTCTCAAACCTACCATCTCCACGTGATGTGTGGAACTAGCACATAGACAGTAGGTACAGTGCATACCTGCCTGTGATCTTATTACAGATCCCAGACATCCCTGTTGGTGTCCCTTCATCAAGGGCCATTACAGAATGATGGGGTAATTCAGGTTGGGAGGCACCAAAGGAGATCGCCTGGTCCAAATCCCTGCTCAGAGCAGGGCCAGGTGGGAGCTGCATCAGGCTGCAGAGGGCTATGTCTGGGCAAGTGTGAACACCCACACGGATGGGGGCCCCGTTCCTTCCCTGAACATCTGGTCCAGTGCTTGACCATCACCATGGTAAATCCTTTTCCCCCCCCTTTTACTCAACTGGAATATCCTTGTTGCAGCTGATGTCTGCTGCTTCCTTTTGTGTCACTGTGCACCTCCTGGAAGACTCTGGCTCCATCTTCTCTAAACCTTCCCTTTAGGTATGCCTGTTGTAAAGACAGCAAGGAAGGAAGAACAAAAGCAAGGAAGGGAAAATGCTGCGTGTTGCTTAAACCTGGTAACGAGACACACTGCTAAAGCAGGGGCAGTACTAATGACTGTGAAAATCCCTACAGAGGGGTCCAGATCACCCTGGATGGCTCCTGTTCTTGTAAAAGACCAGCATGAGAAGGCAGTGGAAACATCCTGTTTACAGAGATGTAACTGGGATTAGACTGGAAGAGGGAAGGAGAAGTTGCTCTGGTTTAATACACAAACCACTTTTTAAAATGGGTATATTTACTTAGTGCAAATGTGCTTGTGGACGGGGCTTTTGCTCTCTCTTGAACGCATGCAATGTAACATAAAGATGAAAATATATTGGACTGATGTTCTTCCCTGACTCTGGAAGAAAGTATGGAAAAAAGAAAAGGAACTAAGAAAAATGATTATTATTAAAAATCAGCTTTCCTAAGTAGAAAAAGTTACAATTTACTACTTCTTGTATACAGTTGCATTACTGTACCAATGTGAAACTAATTTAATTGCAGTAATGTTTTAATACACTTCTTGGTTTGGAATTTATATTTCCAGTTGTAGGTTTTCAATTCAAAAGTCCGACACTTGGCTTTTAAAAAATATATTGTATCTCGTGATTGTTGCTTAGTAAGGTTTACTACTCAATTATAAACAACATTTTCCTTCTGCAATGGCTCACTGGTGGTAGAGGTATTTATGTAAGCCAGGCAATTTGGAACTTGCTCAGGGTCTGCAGTAAAATGCTCAGCGAAATGGTTTTGATAGTAAAAGGAACCTTTCTTTTTTATTTTTTTTTTTTAATTTTTAAATGGGTAGGTCACAATGGTGGCTGAGAAATCTTTGTTGTTCCCTTCTCTCCCATCAGCAACACTCATAGCCAGGCTGAATAAATCCTTCGACAGCATTCTTTGCTCGTGGCCGTTTGATGTTGTTCCAGCAGCTTCAAACACAGGAGGCATCCAAACTGCTGGGAGTCAAAAAGGCTGAAACTCCACTGTCGCGGGAGCCCCAAACAGTGGCGGGGCAGCCCAGCGGTGCCTCGCAGCACCAAAGATGCAGACACGCCGAGTCCTTCTGCTCTCCTGCTCTGCAACGTGGCAGCATTTGGAGCGTCTTGCCTAGAGGTTGGGACTGCTGTGGGCCCAGCAGGGTGGTGGCAGGGAGCCGCGGATGGGGCCACAGAGGGACCGTCTGAGGGTAGCTGCTGGAAGGAATGACAGTGACATGTGTGCCCTGGCTCTGTTGAAATGAGTGGTAATGTTGAAACCAAAGCCTCTGCTTACTGCACCACACTAACGGGTCCAGCTGCCAGAATAAGGTGGAGAAGGTGAAAGCAGAAACTCAGGGGCCCCTGGAGCAGGGTCATGTTGGCACTGCTGTGCTCATGAGATTCTTACTTCAGGTGGTGTCTTGGGGATGTATGGTTTTTGTGGGTTTTGCTTTAGTTCAGAAGCTGGTTCCTAATGTCACTAAACCCAGAGGTGTGGCACCCCGGTGGCTGTGAACACAGGCTCTGCCTACTCAGAAGCTGCGGCCAAGAAATGTGGGTGGCTGGAGAGGGCAAGGCCAGCAGAAGAGATAGGCAGCCTGCTGGCCATGAGCGCCTTTCCTGGACAGAAGGTGATACCTCTGCACAGTGTTGACTATTTGCGAGTATGGTATCTCCTTCTGCGGCAGGAGGTCCTGGGGAGTCCAGCTTGGTGGGCAAGCAGGCAGCTGGATGCTCCAGCATCAACGCCATCGCCTCTTTCCAAGCCCTAGGCTGGCTACAGCACACCAATGTCCCCACAGACCAGGGCTTTCTCTCTGATGGCTGTGCAAGTGAGAAGCTGTTAGTGACTATAACACATAACTGGCATTTCAGTGCCAGGGTAAATCAGCAAGTGCCTGTTGTCCCTCCTGCCAGCAGCAGTGTCTGCTCACAGCTCCCACGATGGCCCCTGCAGGTCTCCCTTTAACAGTTGTCATCTTCTGCCTGCCCAGAGCTCGATTTCCTTCAGCCTTTGGCTTTCTCCTTGGCTTGGTCCCCTTTGACTTCAGAATATGGCTTGCATTCTTTAGCATATACTAAGCCAAACTGACTGGATGCTGGGTGAGGGTACTTTCTGAATAGAGTGACTTGGGAGTTTTCAATGAAATGGCTCTTGTAGAAAATGCTGATTTGTCAAAATCAACTTTTTTTCCCCTGTAAGAATGTATTTTAGTCAAACTGTCAAAAGGCAGCATTTCTTGAAACCCAGAAGAAATAAAGCAGACCTTCCCCAAGATGTGGAGAATTAAAGATTGAGTGTGAAAAGTGTTGTCAGTTTTTTGCTGTTCATCCCAGATTTCTTCATCCTTCATTCCTGCACCGTGGGAGCGGGGGAAGTGTGCGAGGTTTGCTACTGCCCCACTGAACTGTGGTGTGGACAGGCTTTGTCTTTCCCAGCTAGCATTCCGTCACCTTTCAGGAGAATGACATTCATTTTAACAACACAAAATCCCAAGTAAAAAAACCTCAAATAATTTAGAGGAAACCACCACAGAGGTATACAGTATCCAGTTGAAGACCTTGCTGAAAACCGAACAGATTATGCTTGTTATATGTGGTTAAACTGGGCCATTAATGTTGAAACTGTTCAAAACACAAAATAAATTCTGATTTTCTTCTGTCAGAGTTTGTGGTTCGGTGTTCACACATTCTAGGCTCCAGTTAAATGATTTACTGTACAATTTAATGCCTTTCAGCTGTCACTCGCACAAAAAGATCCCTTGAATGATCTGCCAGCAAGTGAAGGCAACACTTGTCCAGGGTGGAGTTTGGCCAGGACTGGAAAACCCAACGTGCCAAGATACGCAGGAGCAATCATGCAGCCCACTGTGGCCCACACTTGGTACCCAGGAAAGTGAAGGCCACATGGCAGTGACCATATCTGCAAAACCACTTCATTTAAAATATACCAAGACATTCACCCTGCTGTGGGGCTTTTGCGAGTAGCTGCCTCTACAAAGGCTTGTATCGCAGGCTTGCTGCTATTCTTTCTCTTCCTTTTGAAATGTCTCTGTTCCTGATCTTTAAGTGGCGTAAACTTTTGAAGTTTTTCTCAAAACTCCTTCAAAATACCTTTTTAAAATCCCAGTTCTCACACAGCCACAGGGTGAAGAGAAGCAGTTGCCATGGGACGGCGAAAAATGTACTTCAGGAGCAAGGAAGGAAATAAAAAAGCCACAGCTCTTTGGAAATCACACATTTTAGGGTCTGACATGGCCCTGAGTTCTTTGCTTTGTCACTAGTTGAAGTTGTAACATGATTCTTATGGACCAAATATTGGTGTATGAACTGCACCTAGCTGGGACTTCAGTCACTAATGAGCTTCATCCATATCTGGACTGAAACTGTAGAGAGGCACTCGCTCAGTGTGGAAAGGACCAGAACCTCATCTGATCATTTCTACATCGAGCCTGCAACTTCATTTTTAACTAATAGCGTATCTTTTAGAAGGTCCTGCTTTTAAGACACAGCTGATGAAGAATCTGCCGCAGTCCCAGGTGATATCTAACGGTTACCTAATTCGCTCTTAAAAACATGTACCCTGGATCCAGTCTGAAATTTATTTAGATCCAATCTTTCAGGCCCAGCAGGTATTTTTGTAAAAGGGAGGTGGTCCCGCGAGTAGCTGAAGACCGTGGCTGAGATACTTTTTAAAGACTTCCTCACTTCTGCTGATCTGGTGGAGAGCGGGTTGAGCTTACTTATGCAGCAGAAACCCGCTTTTTTCTGGTGAGGATGGTGTGTGGGGTGAAGGAAAGACCTCTCTTCTAGCAGCAGGGAGAGATTTGGGCAGCTCAGCCAGTTCTCTTGAATCGTGTTCAAGTCTCTTACTCTTCGACACACTATTCTGAATAGCTCTTGCTGCTTTCTTCTTGATTCTCATAAATTTTCTAAGATCCCTTTTGCAATATGGATACTGGAAGCAGACACTTTTTTTTTTTTTTTCTGGAACTAGTGCTACACCTCTTTAATAACAACATCTGTTTAGGATCTTTAATTCTGTCTGTCGTAGATAGTTACATCAACATCACTGCAAGGTCCTCTCTTGCCTTTTCATGTGAGCGATGGTTCGGTACTGTCTGGAAGGGAAGAGAGCCACTGTCAGCTCCTCATTGCTGCTCCCTTCTGTACCTCGATGGGTAACTCAGCTGGGAGAGCCCTGCTTAACTGGGAAAAGCAGGCAGGATCAAACAGCTCATGATGCCCTTAAGTCTGGGACATCATCTCCAGGGCTTGGCTAACACAGCTGACCCAGAATGGCCTCAAAGTCAAATCAACCTGCATGCATTCAGCAGAATTTACTTCCAGGCTCCAAATACGTTCCATAAAGAGCCAAGTGAAGTTTGTGCCATGCAGCTCTGTGTTCAGATCCCAAGGGGTGAGGCAGCAGCTTTATAGCCGCATGCCGTTTTCACATCAAAACTATTCACCTCTGATAACAACTTCAGAGATGAAATAACACTGTTGCTTCGCTGTTTATAAGAGGAGGAAGGCTGAGTGGGGCGTTACACAATGGATAGGAAGGTGGCATTAATAACGGATGAGGTTATAATTACTGTAAATTGCTTGCAAAGTTTTTAAAAGATCCCCTCTCCCTTCATTTCAAAGGGACATTCATTGGCTTGTCTTTTAGGGGCCTTACTTGTTGTGCTGGGTACGACGGACAAAGCATACCTCCCAATTAGCCACTTTTTCCCTTGTAATTATCCCCTCTCTATTTTCTGGGATGCTGAAGTGGACACATACAAAAGGAATGGTTTTTGCTAGGAGAGGAAGCAGAGTTAAAAAGAAATGTGGGATTCTGCATTCCTCTTTCCATCAAGATGTTGTGTTCAGCAGATCTTTTTCTTTTATCTTAAACTCTTCCAGATCTACCTTTGTGGTAGATATGAGAGTACTGCAGTGTAGTCAGAGCTGTGGCATGAGGACATGTCAAATCCACTTAAAAAGTGAGCAGGAATCTAAATATTTAACTACCCTCCTGGCTCTTTTCAGGTATTCTCTGTACTTAACAACTCACCTGTTTTACTTTGGTGTTTGTGTTACTCATTTGCTTCAGAGAAGACTGTTCCCAAACAGAACGGACTCGTCCAAGTGATCAAAACCTATTTCAGTCAAAATACTAACCAAGCCTTTTTCTTATTGTCCTCCAGATCCCCAAGGAAACGTCACATCCAAGGCATTCTGCTGGCCACATGGTTGCGGCTCCTCTTGCTTGTGGGTGGTCCACAAGGTGTTCAGAAATGCTGTGGTACTGTTGTACTGGCAGGGACAAGTGCAGGGTCAAACACGGCGTTACTGCAGTATTGAATGGCTTCTCAAAATAGGCCAGAAGTAGGGAATTCTGAACAAACGCAATCCATGTGGATTTTCAGTTACTTGGGGTCTATTTGACTTTTTGTTTGTTTGTTTGTTTAAGTTACTGAGTTTTAACTCAAACCAAAGAAAGGGAGTAGTAGTAGAGGGGAAAAACCTAAATCAAATATTTGATGAAAGTCTGGGAGAGCTGGGGTTGTTCAGCCTTTAGAAGAGAAGACTCCAAGGAGATCTTATTGTGGCCTTTCAATATATAAAGGGGGCTTACAAAAAAGATGGAGAGAAACTTTACCAGGTCCTGTAGTGACAGGACAAGGGGCAATGGTTTTAAACTGAAAGAGAGTAGGTTTAGATTGGATATAAGGAAGAAATTTGCTACTGTGAGGGTAGTGAGACACTGGAACAGGTTGCCTGCAGAAGCTGTGGTTGTCCCATCCCTGGCAGTGTTCAAGGTCAGGTTGGACGGGGCTTTGAGCAACCCGATGTAGCGAAAGATGTCCCTGCCCATGGAGGAGGATTGGACTAGATGATCTTTAAAGGTCCCTTCCAACCCAAACCATTCTGTGATTCTGTATTACTAAATCATACATGGTAAAGATGTTCAGGAACAGCTGCAGAGATGCACAGGGCTTATGGTGATCCCAGTTTCAGCTCCTTGGTGGCAATAAAAATGCCTTTGCTTCCAGAGGGTCAGTGCACCCACCTCGCCTGGGGTTGCCCCCCTACCCCAACACCAGCTGGTGGATTTCCTCCGGGCTTGGGGAAGTTCCTACTCCTGCTGATCTCAAAGGTCCTGAAACCCACTTCTCCCTGGAAAACCCTCACACCTCGTTGTTAAGTGGATTGGTGTAACTTGCGACATCTGAAACCCTCAGGAGCTCTGGTGATTTTTGGGGTGGGAGAAAGTGTCAAACCAGGTCAACATTTCAGCTGCATTTCAAACAGTTGATTCTTTTTAAGAATAAGCCTTGGAGGTGGAACTATTGCTACTGAATCACTGTCTTATAACTGATAAAGTGAGGCAGTACAGTCAATACCAAGTTTCTGGCTTAGAAAACACCCTCTTTACTGGGTTGTAACCATAGAAGGGGAGAAATCTTTACTCCTTTACATAATAAAGTGGTTTAAAAAATTGACTCGAACTGTGCTGAGCATTCACTTAACTTTTTTAATAGTGGCACCATCTGGGAGACGTATAGGTGTGGCAGTCACTCTCCAGATAGACCAGGGGAGAGGCGGTACACACAGCGATCACCCTCTTGCTGAAGTGTGGATTTGTGCATACTGAAAACAGCCAGGACTTTAACCAAGCACTCTGACTTTCAGCTGGATTAGCCTAATTTGAAGCAAGCCAGAGTCCAGCACACAAGGAGTTCCCATAGTAGGCAAGTTGTCCAACAAAGTCTGGTAATCAGTAGTATGAGGACTGGGGAAAATGCCAGCCCAGGGTTGTGGTGGGCTCCGTTTGGCAAGCCTCCTGCAAGCCAGGCGTGATGGCTAACACAGAAGGTGCTGAAATGTGATGCATGAGGTGTAAACAGAGTGGGGTGGCCTTTCCAAATACTGCCTGCTGGAGAATTAACGGAGTCCTGCGGGTCCTTGCCTATGTGTGAGGCTCTCTGGGGTCTCTGGGCAGGCAAGAAGGAGCCCGCTGGTTAGGGGATGTGTATCTGCATGTGACTGGCTTAGGAACAGCGCACCAAGCACTTCATATGTGATATGCAAGTCTTGGACTTTTATAGGAATTGCTGGTAGGAAGAGCTGTATTGAAATGGAAATGGAATGGAAACTAGGAATTATGAAGTGAAAGGAAGAAACCAGGTGTGCTATTGTAGGTGGTAAGTTGGCAATAATGAACAGTTGGGCTCTCAGTAGTGTCCTTAATTTTTTTCTAGACCCTTACAGGTTTCATGAGGTGGTTCCCATGAAACTGATGGGGAATATGGGAGGAGATAAAGAGTTTGTATCTGTTTGTCCTAGAGTGGTGGTGAACACCCCAGCGAGGGGAGTGTGGGCAGCATGCAGGGAAGCCCCAGGGAGGCTGCACATGGAGAGGCCCTGAGGAGCTGCACCGTCACAGTGTGCACAGGCAGAAGCTGGCAGCCTTTGGGGACACAGGGGTCCTCGTATAGTAAGGACACCACTGGGGCATATACCTGCCTGCTGGGGGGAGCCGCATAGGGTTTACAGAGCCAGCTGGCTCTGGCTGCTCTCAGTGTTTGACTTTCCAATGCAAATCGTGTTCTTTCAGTGCAGGGTGTTACATGTAAGAAGTTGTAACCCAGGGCACAGGATGGTCCGGATGATGAATAGGAGCACCTTTCTTGCAAGCCAAAGATGCCACCCCAAAAGGGGGGGGTGTCTGTATATGTAGAGTGGGCATGGCTAGAAGGAGCCTGGGGAAGAGTGGTGCCTGGGTGCGGTGATTCTGGATCTGTATCCTTAATCCTGCAGATGCAATGGGTGGGGTGTATTAGGAAACAGTCACTGAAGGACTGTGCTGCAGATACTGCAGGGTTTTTTTTCTGGAAGCACAGGCTGATAGGATGTCACGTTGGGCAGAGCAGGAGGAGGCAAAGGCGGGTGCGTGACTCAACCCAAATACATCCCTTGCAAAACCCGGTGGTACAAGAAACATCAACCTGCAGTTTGATTTTGCAACCACTTAACTCTTCAGCACAAGTGGTCGGTGTGCTACTTGCCCGTCGCATCCATTACACGTGGGAGCTGCATAAGCAGGGACGCAGCAGGAAGGTATCTGAGAACCCATCGCCGTGCTGAGTGGGTTTATGGGGCAGCACACCCACTGGAGCTGCTCTTCGCATGACACACTGGTTTCGTGCTCTGCTTTTCAGGCACGGTGGGGCATGTTGAGGCAACATACAGTGTGAATGTTGTCACTGCAACTCTGAGCTGACACCTCGTTTACCCAATAAAAGTCTGCTTGGACTGCAAATAGCCAAAACATATTTTGGAAGCACTGCTGGTCTTGAGCACACACCTTTTTCCTTCTCCTGGGACATTTAGGCTTTCGATTTAGACTCCCTGACAAATATTTAAATGGTTCTGAAGAGAAGCAAGGCTTTAAAGAGGTGTTTCTCTACGGTTTCTCTTTCTGGGTTCTGCAGGGCCCCATTCACCACCGGTTGTGGGCAGCCTCGCCTCCTCCTCTGCCCAGGCTGTCCCCAGGTAGCACCAGCAAGGCCACATACTGAAGCCAGTGCTAAGTTTCACTGTCATTTTGGGGCACATGTGCCCAGAAGCAGCTGGTCACCAAGTGTGCCTGACATTTGAGCTTATCCCTGTAGACCAGGTTGGAGGAGAGAGGTCCCTTCTGCAAAGTATGTGCTTAAAGCACAGGCTGGCCCCTCCTCCTTCCCCGGCCATAAGATCCTCAAAGGATACACGAAGAAAGAAAGTGTTAGAAAGGACTTGTGACAAAGTCCCTCATAAACAACTGAGCTGCTTATGAGCTGTGGCTTGCCCAGACAGGGTTTGTGTACTAAACCCTCTGAATTCACATTTCCATGGAAAGATTTGTGCAACAAGGCCGTTCCTGTCCTCTGATGGGCTATGTGGAAAGGGACTAAAACACAATTTCTGTAATTAGTATAAATAATAGAATATGTTGTTCTAAGCCAAAAATACAGAGTGTAGTTTTTTTTCTAGCTAACTTTAAATTGTGATGGTTCATTTAAATTAGCATCGTCTGAATGCTGCAAATCTTAGAAAGCCACAGAGGTAAGCAATAACTCTGCTCAGATCTGCATGCATGCATTTTCCAAACCCTGCTGTTCTCCTAACCCGGTTGTTCTGTGCCCAGTTCAGCTTTGCATCATTTTTGAGTGTCAGTGAACTTGCATGGCCGGGCTGGGCAGCTGTCTCCAGATAGGCGCCGAGGAGCATGCAATTTTAGCCGTGCTCCAGCAGGAGCTGGGTGCTGGGAGCCATGCACAAATTACTGGCCTGTAGCCCAGCAGCCACCCCGGCAGACAGCTGCAAGCAAAAGTAAAAAATAACAACTGGGACTCATTTCACTTGAGAATTTTTTTTTAACTTGTTGCTTTTTTGTTTAAAGCATCACATGAGCAAATCTTGCTGGCACAGTTTAGAGCTGGAGAGGGTGTTGCTGGTCTAATCACAGTCTTAAAGTTTGGGTATGGCCAGCTAATCACAGCACCCTGTCACCTCACCAAATGTGAAGTCGTATTCCCACCTGTGGGATTTAGTAGCATTTAATCCCTGTTACAGATGAGAGCACTTTTGGCTAGTGCAGTTTCTCTAGACTTGAGCTGAAATGACTGCAAGACCTGGAGCTGCTGTGAAGCTGGGGCTCTGAGCGACGCCTCGACAGCACCCGATGCAGTGCCCTGGGCAGGGCAGGCACCTGAGCAACCCGGGCCGTTTCAGGCAGCTCCCGCTCTGCTACCGCCAGGTCTCTCCTTAATACTGTGAGTAGGAATTTCTTCCATAGTGGGCAAACTCAGTAGAACAGGTGATGGAGAGAAGTGAGAGGGAGGGAAAGGTAACAAATCTGTCCAGCAGAAACGAAGCTGCAGTGTTTGAACTAATTTCCCACACATATGCCCTGTCCAGTGAGAGGGTGTGATAAATTTTGTAGTTTATTTTTTAATGGCAAAATTACTTCCAACTTTCTACTGGACTTTTTCTGAGGCATTAATGTCTTAGCATTGCCAGATTCACAGACTTTGACTTAAAACTTCTCTGACATGGGGGACTGCCTCTACGCAGGGAACTTTGTGCTCCTGTTGGCATTAAAGGCAAAGTGATGGAAAATTTGCTTGCAGAAAGTTGATGTTATTTAAGAAAAAGAGTAGTGTTAAAGTGTGCACTTCGAGGAATATTTTTTCCTTTTGTAATCTTTCTGACTGTATTCTGACTCGTGATTAATGATCTTTCCTAGAGTCAGTGGTGAAACTCAGAAAACCAAGCAGCAGCATTTAGTGTCTTTGGAACAAGTAGCAAAATAAATTACTCCATATAAAAGAATATGCTTGTTATTTTTAAGGAAGTACTTTCTAAGAAATTGACAGGAGCAGAAAAAGTTCAGCCAAAATATCTGAGGAATTTTAAGTAAGAAATTTCTGTGCTTTTTACTATGGTGTGTGACCAATGGCTCCAGCCAATCCTTGTTACAGAAAGAGCAAAAAGCCAGCAAATGGGACATCCATGCTTATAAACAGCTCCTGGGGCATCCCTAGGGATACAGGGCACACACTTAACACATTTAACCTCAGCCTAATATTAACCTCCTTTTTTCATCGCTTTTAAGGAAAATCTTGAAAAATGTTCTTGTCCTCATCTCCCTGCCCTGGGTTTTCATCACCCAAGTGGCTTCTCCTGTGCCTCAGGCTCCCTGTTTTCCATCCTCTTTCAATTTGAAGGGGGCGCTTTTGGGAGAGCACTACATCAGGGTGGAGGCTGGGCTCCTTTCCTGCCCCACAGCCCACTTTGCTGCCCTTGGTGAAGGGAAAAGCCCAGCTCACACCAGCAGCTGGTGTTTTGCCACCTTGCCTGTAGATACAGCAGATTATCCTTTTTAAAGGAAAGCTGATTTCACCACAGTCAACGACAGCCTTGGTGCGGGGGGAGAGATCCACAGGTTGCCAAGACATAGGCAAGAATATGGGGGCTGCTACGGGGACTGAGGTTTGCTTTTCAAAATCCCCCATGGCACAGCGATGCAGCGTGCACGGAGGCAAGCTGGCTGCAGGTCAGACCCTGTCCCACATTGCCACCCGAGGGCTCCGTGCCCCAGGCACCCCCAGTCCCATAGGAGGGTGGGGAAGTGCTGGGGGTCCCACAGGAGGCATGAGACCGAGGGCTGGGGGACCACCACTTTGGCGCCTGCCTGCCGTACCTGTTAGCACATCCACGCTGAGAAAGCTCCTTCTTCAGCAAACCTGAGCTCTTTTACTGCCATCCTGGGGAAGGGTATCAGGCAAGCGGCCAGACCACCTTGTCTGGGCTGTTTCTCATTATCACCTGGGGTGTGATGGGAGGTGGTTTGGCCCTATCCCTCCTTCCCCAGCTGCGTTTCTGCCTGCACCAGACCCAGGGGGCTGCAGCCATGTGTGGCGATGGGGGTTGGTCTCCCGTCGGGTCAGGCTTGCTGGGCAGCACCTACAGTCCCACTGCATGAAGGGCAACGTAAAAACAGATCCTTAAGAGAGAGCTGTCCTCCTTCTCTCTGGCCTAAGCGAGTCTTTTTACTTGATCTGCGGGTCCATTGACTAAGTAACACCAGCAAGGTCAGGTTAATAAACTAGACTTTTTCCTTTGTAATTCAAAACCTCTCACTCATTAATTTTACCCCCCAAATTCTGTGTTATTTATTTATTATTTATCCCAGATAATATGGTTCCCTGAGCTGCAGTATAGCAAGGGTCAGCAATCATTTGTTGAAGCGGCTGTTGTTCTTCAGCGCAGACAGAAACCTTTTTCCTTGCTTCCTAGCCGCAGCACATCACAAACTGTGTGGCTCTCGACTGTCTCCAGAAGCAGCACCCAAACTTTATACAGTCTGAAGACAACACAACACAGGAGCATCACCCTGGAACAGGAAACATCGCCAGCTCTGGACTGTCACCTGCTTGGGGAGAGGCTCTGAGGAGATCCCGGGTACTGGAGGCACCACGAACAGGGCACCCTGGCTTGGGATGGCCGGCTGGCAGGGCAGGGGGAGAAAGGGGGACGTGGTGGAGGGTAAATACAGGGAGACAAACACCCAGCCTTCAGTGCTATCCCCTCCTTTGCAAAGGCACGAGAAGAAGTTGCTCTTCTGAAATATTTTTCAGAGCTGTGGGGCTAAAAGCAGAGACAGGGAAACCAACCCCACTGGGCCACCATTCTACAAGGGTGCACTAGGAAAGCCATCGTCCCAACCCAGCGCTGGTGAGACCGCAGCAGGCCACACAGAGCAGTTATTCGAAAAACTAAAGCAGCATCTTTATTTTATACATAAACGTCAGTATAAAAAGTTTATTACATAAGAGCTGTTTTGTTTACAATATATTATATTGCTTCAAGCCAATGCAGAAAGTTCATACATTATAGTTCTACTTTGTTTACAATATATTACGTTGGTTAAATGGCACCACTGCAGCATATTTTTAAGACACAGTACTTTGCAAAACTGTAAGGCCAAAAATAACACTGAATTGGATTATTCAGCTTTTAAATTAGGCAACTTATTTATTTATTTTCCTTAGGGAAAAGTCTAAATACACAACAGCAAAAATGTAAAATGCACCTTTCCTTTGTCTTAGGCAAATTAAATCTGTAGTCATTGAAATGATTCAGGTTAGCATCTACGAGGTTTTCTGCTTGAATATTGTTACTTAATTTTTGGAAAATATCTGCAGCTATAGAATCAAAAAAGGAAGTTTAAACATAACTGAAGTATAGTACAAAACACCATCCAAAGCACTGAAAGAAGCAGCCTATATAATCATGCTATAGAAATATTTATAAAACTTAAAAGGAATAGTAAATATCAGCTCAGTGGTTTATAACGAAGCTAATAAAATTCCAGCCGGTAATCTTAACTGTAATGAACAGCGTTTTAACATTCAATCCATGAGAGGTTAATGAAGGCTATGAACTTTGTGTAACACGAACCGTTTCAGATGTTGGAGTTCACCAGATATAATTGGATTCGGGTGGAACATGCCTCTCCTCGGCCTTTTTTGGCAAAGGCGTGTGCTGCCTGTGCTTGCTGCCTGCTGGCCTCAGGGCGCTCAGACCGCTGGCTCCATACCCTGGAAAATTATCCAAATCAAGAGAAAAGAAACCACAGAAGCGGGCTCGCGATCCACTGCTAATATTTCAAGTGGAAACAGTCCCCCACCATTTGAAGAGAGGATTTTGCTCTGCCTTACGCAAGCACTCGCCCCTCTCCGTGCCCCCAGCATGGATGAGGCGCTGCCAGACGGAAAGATGCTCTCGCCTTGCCGGGGAGCCCGGGGGACCACCAGCCCGCCCAGGCTGCCGCTCGGCCCTGGGTTCGCCTGTGCACAACCCACGCCGGGTGGGTGGGAGTCGTGCCCATCTGCCAGCAATGGGCTCTAAAGAGGGGCACAAGCATCTCCCCGGGGAGAATCTGCGCCAGCTACCTGAGCTTGGCTTTGGTTTATGGCTGAATTCAAAGAGAAAGAACAGCAGGAACAATATACACCTGGGGGGCGGGGAAAGGGAGTATGAAACAGGCTTAGTGGAGCTGCTTGGTTGTGGAAAATGAAAACGAACCATAAAAACGGAATTCAAAGTATTATGCTGTAATTATTTATAGTTTCATTTACCCATCTCGTTACCGAAAGCTCAAGGAAATGACGTTGAAAAACCGAGGCCCAGGTTCAATTTTTTTTAACCGCTTCTTTTTAAGAAAACCAAGGAGCCATTGATTCAATGGAGTATGAAGCAAGTCTCTTAAATTAACTATAAATCTCCTCTCAGGGTCAGGAGATGTTTGGTTTTAGTCGAAAAGAGAGAACTGCAGTGCATGCAGACTTGTATGTGCAATTTAAACCCTACACGGGCCCTTAAAATGGGGGTGAATTTTACCCAAACAGCCTATTCTCAGTTTCTTTGCTGAATACAAAGAGATTTTTGCAGTGCTAAAACAGCAGGACTGTACCCAAACTCCAAGTAATTAAGGATGGAAAACCTTGGAGCTGACACTAATATCTGAGTATTGACTCCTCATAACACGGTAGTTATGAGTTTTGGTTTTGTTGTACAGGTAATTACTTCTTTGGGGATGGTCATCCACAGTACACACATTTTTTCACTTGCTATCTGAGTTCTTTATAAGAAGAGTATTACAAGAAGAAAAAGTTCATATTGAACTTATGAAGATCATATTGATTTCCCTTTTTTCTAACCATAACTTATATTAATGGTATTTCTCCTTCAGGGAATGACAGAAATATTTAAACACAGGTCTGCTAGCTGACAGCAGAAAAGTGGACTCCCCAAAACCGATTTTCACAGCATAATCCATTTTAGTTAGAAAATACTCATTTTTTAATCAGACAACTGTATTTATCCTTATATATTTTAATGCCATACAAATCACAGGCACCAACAGCATTTAATAAAAATGAACGTTCAGCTGACGCTGCAATGTAAGGTTCCCATGCCTTATGGCCAATTGGCGGCTTTTATAGCTGCGAATTTTGTCAACTTTTTTATCAGTTGCCACTTAAAACATTAAATCATTAGCTAACAGTGTTTAAGCTAAACATTAATACCTCATAGGAGAATGTACAGCGTGTCTCCTGAAGATCTGCTGTCACAGCGCTATTGCACATGAAAAATAAAATTAAATCTGAAGTTGTTACTGGATATATCCAATTGTATTTCAATTAATTTTCTAGTGCTATTTTAAATCCAGTGAAATGATCAGTTGCCTCGCTGGATGTCAAATGGGTCAATAAGTGCAACGGAAATTCATTTTAAGGACTTTAACTTGGCTTTGGGACAGCATCTTTTGTGGTCTGTGGAGCATGAGTGGGGAAGAGGAGAAAACTTGAAAGTTGGTGAGCATAGATCTTGCATAATTCTTCAAGTTTTTCCCCAAAGTTTCTAAAGGACATTTAATTTTTTTCTAAGTTTTAATCAGCTTTAAAACCTCACAGAGTTTTATTTCTAAAAATGCCTACCCAACATTTTAAAGCCAGCTGACATTACTGAGGAGTGCTGAAGGACTTTAGATCCCTTCCATACCATGGGTGGAAGACACATGAGGTCTTCTAGAAATCTGGCTGATAGCAGATTCTGGAATTTCTAATACAAGGACGATCTTGGTAAAATGTTTTTGAATGATTCTGAGGGGTTCTTTCAAGTAGTGGAAAATCATGGAGTGTTGAAAATCTACGTTTTATTGCTTGGATTAATGATTAGAAAAAATGGAGTGGGGTATCATTAGTGAGGCTGGAAAGGCTCTTGAAGCAGTCATTTTTGTAGGGCATCGGATGCATAAGACCCCCGACACGGACTCTCGGGGTTTGTTGCTCACTTACTTTTATTGCAGTGTCTCCCGTGCCAGCCTTCTTTGCACTGGCATTTGTTGGGCTCAGCACAGGTGCCGTACAGGCCGCAGCCGGGCTCGCAGACAGCTGTAAGAAAGGGAGCGCACACGCCTGACCCCCTGACATCTCATCCAGAGACACGGTTGCACGGTTGCTTTCCCTCCTGTTGTTCCTCATGGTGGGTTGGTCCTGGCACGGGCTGGGGCCCTTGCGGTAAATCTGTGACTTTGCACTGAGTGTGTGCAAAGCCCCAAAACATTCCCCCCCCTCCCGCCACTCCCCTGCAAGGTCTGGCTCAGTCCCTGGCAGGGTGAAGCAGATGGAACAGCAGAGCTGAGCGTGCACCAGAACCAGCGGGAGAGGAGGGCAGCCCCCAGCACCCCCCTCATAAAGTCCTCCCGTTGGATTTCAATGTTGCAATGCACTGACGCTTTCTTAAGCGTTTCTCTATTCCTGAACTGCTGTTACTAAGCCGACACATCCCTGTTTTACAGAAACTCAGAATACAGAAGAAACTGTGGGGAGGCTTTTGTAAAAATACATTTCTGGTTTCATAATTCCCTTAAGTCTGGTGTACGTTGTACGTCCAGGAAGTAAATTAACCTGAAATGCTTTGACGACAAACAAGTAGTGCTGACATTGTGCAAAAAGATACTGTACAGCCAGCTTGACGCTCCTACAACGAGGACTGATGGAGTGGCTTTGGTACTTACGCTTTGAACACAGGTCTCCCTGGTAGCCTTTGGAGCACTTGCATTTATTCTTGCCAGTACATTTGCCTCCATTTCGACAGGGCTGATGGCATTTACCTAGAAACCAAAAGCACAAAAACAATGGTCATAGTCCATTGCACCTACTGGAGACGAGTGTCTGAGAAGCCTGCCTTGTACCCAAAAAACTCATTGGATGCTGGTGAACTATGCTGGTGCGCTATGGATCCGTGTCGTGGTTTAACCCCGGCTGGCAACTGATCCTCACCCAGCCGCTCGCACACTCCCCCTGCAGTGGGGTGGAGGAGAGAACCAGAAGAGTAAAAGTGAGAAAACTCGTGGGCTGAGATAAAGACAGTTTAATAGGGAAAGCAAAAGCTGCACACACAAGCAAAGCAAAGCAAGGAATTCATTCCCTGCTTCCCATCGGCAGGCAGGGGTTCAGCCATCTCCAGGACAGCAGGGCTCCATCACGCCCAATGGTGACTTGGGAAGACAAACGCCATCACTCAAATGTCCCCCTTCCTTCTTCTTCCCCCAGCTTTATGAGCTGAGCATGATGTCATATGGTCTGGAATAGCCCTGTGGCCTCTGTGGGGTCAGCTGTCCTGGCTGTGCCCCCTCCCAGCTCCTTGTGCACCTGGCAGAGCAGGGGAAGCTGGAAAGTCCTTGACTGGTGTAAGCACTGC
>NW_009258950.1:461357-462867 GCF_000687185.1 Egretta garzetta
ACCCACGGGAGACGAGTTTCTGAGAAGCCTGCCTTGTACCCAAAAAACTCATTGGATGCTGGTGAACTATGCTGGTGCGCTATGGATCCGTGTCGTGGTTTAACCCCGGCTGGCAACTGATCCTCACCCAGCCGCTCGCACACTCCCCCTGCAGTGGGGTGGAGGAGAGAACCAGAAGAGTAAAAGTGAGAAAACTCGTGGGCTGAGATAAAGACAGTTTAATAGGGAAAGCAAAAGCTGCACACACAAGCAAAGCAAAGCAAGGAATTCATTCCCTGCTTCCCATCGGCAGGCAGGGGTTCAGCCATCTCCAGGACAGCAGGGCTCCATCACGCCCAATGGTGACTTGGGAAGACAAACGCCATCACTCAAATGTCCCCCTTCCTTCTTCTTCCCCCAGCTTTATGAGCTGAGCATGATGTCATATGGTCTGGAATAGCCCTGTGGCCAGTTGGGGTCAGCTGTCCTGGCTGTGCCCCCTCCCAGCTCCTTGTGCACCTGGCAGAGCAGGGGAAGCTGGAAAGTCCTTGACTGGTGTAAGCACTGCCCAGCAACACCTAAACCATCAGGGTGTTATCGACATTCTTCTCACACTAAACCCAAACCACAGCACTATGCCAGCTGCCAGGAAGAAAATCAACTCCATCCCAGCCAAAACCAGGACAGCATCTGAAAGCAGAAAGATCTAGGAATAGCTGATATAGGCAAGGGATAACAATATGACAGAAACAGTTTTGGGGTAGTGGTGAGTATAAGACCTAAATCCAAACCACAGCGCTATGCCTGCTACTAGTAAGAAAATTAACTCTATCCCAGCTGAAACCAGGAAAATCCGTCAGGTAGACTCTGTTGCAAGTCTGTGCTGCCAATTCATATGCATTCTTCTGCTTTGAAAATACGACAATAATTTGGCACGGGCAAAGCCTGTGTCTCCATGCAGCTTTTGCCCAGACTTATGCCACTTGGACTTCTCAGAGTCCCCTGTGCCACTGGTCAGCGTTGCCTCTTGCTCTCCTCACATTTCACTGGGGAGGCAGCACTGTCCAGACTTCATGTTTGCAATGAGTGGGATCCAGACCCAGGGGGCACAAGCAAAAGAAAATCTGGTGGTGTCTGAGAGAGATTTTAAGCACTAGGAAGCTCAGGAACTGACAGATATGGCCGTTACTTGCAGACAATAAATGGCTGGGCCTGTCAAATTGTGGCTGTGGAGCACCACGATGCAGCGGGTCGTGCAGTGAGGACTGTTCCACGCCACAGCTCGGAAACTAAAGGCGCATCAGAAAAGCATGCCCTTCTTCCCTGTCTGCAAAGAACAGAGCATCTTTGGTAACAGTAATTAGAACTGGCAGACATTTTTCAAGGCTTTTGGTCTGTAAATAACTTTCCCTCACGTTCACACACTTTGCCAGAGGAAGAGGCTGGGTCTGATGGCACTGTTTGGCCCTGATGGTGCCTGGGAGGGAGGAGGTCCACATCGGTGGAGGAAATCCACACTCAAGTTCCTGCT
>NW_009258950.1:462887-504058 GCF_000687185.1 Egretta garzetta
GAGCCTGCCTCAGACTTAATGCCAAGTCTCCCATCACCAGACCGTCAATCCCTTGTTAGAATTTGTCTGCATTGCTGAACTACTTAAATCTTCACTCGTCTCTAGGAAGGGTTCAGTGTTCAGTTTTGGGCCCCTCACTACAGGAAAGACATTGCATTTCTGGAACGTGTTCAGAGGAGATCAACAAAGCTGGTGAGGGGTCTGGAGCACAAGGCTTACGAGGAGCAGCTGAGGGAACTGGGGTTGTTCATCCTGGAGAAAAGGACGCTGAGGGGAGACCTTATTGCCCTCTACAACTGCCTGACAGGAGGCTGTAGCCAGGTGGGGGTTGGCCTCTTCTCCCTGGTAATGGGCAATAGGATGAGGGGAAATGGTCTGAAGTTGCACCAGGGGAGGTTTAGGTTGGACGTTAGGAAAAAATTTTTCACCGCAAGGGTTGTCAAGCATTGGAAGGGGCTGCCCAGGGAAGTGGTGGAGTCCCCATCCCTGGAAGTATTTAAAAGACAGGTAGATGTGGTGCTTAGGGACATGGTATAGTGGGGGGATGGCAGGGTTAGGTTAACGGTTGGACTTGATGATCTTAAATGTCTTTTCCAACCTAAACGATTCTATGATTCTAAGGGTGAGCACAGCCCCCATGAGTGAGGTCACCCCCAGGCTGAGGGAGGCTCACTGCCACTTCCCCGGGGCACTCTCGGGCCATCAAGAGCTACACCCTTCCCTCCTTGGTGGCCATAAGCACCAGTGCAGCTTTTCTTACTGTCATACAAAACCTTTTTTCATCTTTTCTAATCCCACAACATTTCCTGGATTCTTCAGAAAAGTGATTAAAAAAAGCCCTCCCTAGATTTAGCACTAATGTTTACCTGAATCTGTGAGCCAACAAAACCCGGAACCTGGGGCAGGCAAACAGCTTCCTTTCCTTTTTTTTTTTTTTAAAAGGGTGTTTTAAACCTGAGACTTGCACCTGATCATTAAATTATCAACACTCGTCCTTTCTGCTGCTGGCTTGCTGTGCTGAAAACCTCAGCAAATGAACTCATCTCAGGATCACAGCCTCGATACCCCAGGTAGCACTTGCTCAGCTCTCGACCCCATCAAACTTCTGTGATGCATGTCTGTATTGCCAATATAAAAGAAACATTTGTTCCTAATGTGAAAAACTATTTTAATAGCCCTGAAACAAGATTCATAACCAGCTGATGGAACAAACCACGATAAGGAGAGTTTCTGCAAAAGCACTATTTCCCTGCAGAAGCCTTTGGAGAGGGAATCTGTAGGTATTCTTATTTGGATCCAAAGTCATTAGTGACCAAAAGGAGCAATGCTAAGGAAACCCAGGGATTCTCCTAGTTCTTGAAGTAAATCTGGAGAATATGGGGTCAAAGAGTCTGATACCAACTTCCAGAGTTGCATTAGGCAAATATTTGGCTCAGGGCAGCTCAATTAACTTTGGACTAAGGCATTTTCACAGAATGAAGGAGAGAGTAATAACTTTCTCTGTTACTGAGAAATGGAAAAAGGAACAAAACAGTTGGTGACAAATGGGGGAGGAATCCAAAACAAAATAAAACTCTCTGGACTCAAACTGAAACACTAATTAATGACAATGCGTAGCTACAGCTAGAAAAAATCTGGAAGACTGTGAATGCTTGTTAGCATTGTAGGCTCGGTCCAGTACATTTCCCGGGAGTCTTAGAGAATGATTCAACTATTAGACAAGCACTCGAAATCTTTAAACAATATTGAAAAAAAAAATTGCAGTTTCCAGAAGATGGCTTGTTTCTCCCCTTGTTATTTCAAGACCCCCATGACTGAATGCAGCTGGCCCTGGATCTAAGAAAAGAGACTGAGCTGTGTTTCTTCTCTGGTGTTTCTAAGCCTCATCTAGCATTTTTTGCAGTCTTCCACTGTTGTGCTGGCTGTGCACTGTGGTGCAGCGCCCAGAGGTGGGAGCAGCCATCAACTTGCAGTCTTCCACTGTTGTGCTGGCACTGGTGCAGCGCCCAGAGGTGGGAGCAGCCATCAATCACAGCCTAACAATTGCCATCCCAGCTTTAAAAAAGCCAAGGCAAGTGTATAGCTTTCCTTGCTCTCATCAACACGATCCCAATTTAGCTGTTAGCATACTCTGATCCTGATTTTTTTTTTTCTTTTGTACAGAAACTAGTTTGCTGCCTGTATTTTAATTAATGTAATTTGAGTTGCACAGGTAAGCCTTTGCAAGAAGCCAAAGTCAGTTGTAGCTATCCCAAATAGAAGTAGACAACAATGAGCTTAAGAGCCCCCGGAACAGACCAATTAAGTGGAGCACCCTTAACTATATGCACTGTAATATCAGTTCTAAGAATTTTCCTGAAAAAACCTGACTACTGACATAAAATACATGCTTCTCAAACTTTGAACCAAACCTTGTTCATCATCTGAGAAGTATCAGCAGTTGACTTCTTGGGGACTGAAGAAAGAAATGAGGTTCTGTCAGAGTGTCAAATTTGAACTTGATATAAGCAAAGGTAAATTCAGTGGAAACCCACACGGTTGTTCTTGCTGACATCTGATCTGAATTTCTATCAGAGGGCAACCTTTACTAATTTACTGCTTCTGTTTAGCTCCAGTTTTGATTAGGTAAAATGCCTTTTAATGCATAGAGATATGGTGAAACATTTATATAGGTCTACTGTTTATCTACATGTAAATATGTGCAAAATGTAGGTCTTAAGGTATCAGTGTTCTTTCTTCTAATTCATTTATTGTCCCATATTGGCAGCAGTAGAGTTTATTTCCATGTGTTTCCAAATTATTTGATGATACCAACTTCATAACTCTAAGAACAGCCTGTCTCTACCGATGTATATTAAGAAATCAGCTCTTAAGGGCTCTCCCAGGCCAAATGCTGCTCTCCGTGCTCCTGTGAATGTGCACAGACGTGCATTGGGGAACGCCAGTGAGATTATTCACGGCCGGGAAGCTCCTCGCACAGTGTCCTGCTAGAAGCTTTAAGCCCAGAAAGAACGACCTGGGTATATGTTCTCAAAACTGAAATGCTCATACTCTGTTCAAGTCTGAGGAACTATAGAATTAATCCGATTTAACCGAGCTATGAGAAAACTCTTCTTTTAGTGAGATCAAATACTTGACAGCTGACCTCCCAGGTCTGTTCCAGCCTGGCCGTATCTCCACCCCCAGCTTTACACAGCACACTTAGATCAACCATGAGCTAAAATATTGTGAATTTCTTTGATACTAAACTTCTGAAAATAGCAAGTCTTTCGATGTTTGTGACACAGATTTTCAAGTTGCCATGTGAATGCAACCTAATATGTTAAGTGAAGGCTCTCAGCTCTTACAGTTCAGTCTTCCCTTTACCCCAAACCCTTCTGTCCTCAGCTTACAGTAGCCCTTTTCAGAGGTGCGGGCTCAAACCTAATCTGCTGTGCACAAGTACAAATTGCTGTAACTTTTGAAAATAGCTGCTCCACACAGGCTTGGCACAGCAGCACATCTGTCTGCCGCAGAGTATTCCTTGCGTACTTACACCTTGAGGGCTAATACCAAGCCCAGTTACTAACCAAAACAAAACAAGGTAGGAGATGAGATGGTCTAGCAATGAGTCAAACTTATCAGTAGGAAACTCATTTGAAGGCATGTGGCACCTGACTCTCCAAGGGCCCCAACCTGCCACGTGAGACCCTTGCTGTGAGCCCAGCAGAGGCAGGTAGCACTTCATCACTCAGACACCAACACTCCAATAAGCTGATGTAAGTAAGTGAAAGCAAGCACATGGAGATGCTACTCACTAATTTCACATTGGTCTCCTTCATAGCCCGAAGGACAAATGCATTTTCCCAGATAGAAACACGTTCCTCCATTGAAACAGGTTGTTGTGCAGTTTGCTGAAACAAATAAAACAGGAACAAACTAAGTCACTAATATGAACTCAGTCTGACTTGGCCTTAATGCTTTCTGCTGCTCATCATAAACAAACATCGGGTAGGTTTAAAAAAGTTGCATTAACATCTTTCCACCTGGTTTACAAAAGAAGACTGAAACGTGGTTTTTCCTACATGATGCTTTACACGGGCACACACACCAGTCAGTATAGAAAGAGACAAGTGAACAACCCAGCAATGAGATCCCCGGGGACAGAATGTGTTGTGTCTTTATCAATCCTCACATGTAAAGCTCGTTGAAGGATCAAGTCTCTATTGCTATTGAAACTGCCAATGTCTGATAAAAGGAGCACAACCTAGGACTGGAAGTTCCTTCTACAAGAGCGTACTTCACTACAGTTCTTAATTAATGCCTTGACTAGGAAGAAACCTTTATAAGTTTTTGCTGTGTGGTGACATAGATGCAAACGCTGTCTCTCACCTGCTAAATTACTTACATTGTGTAAGACGCGACTTTTCAGCAAAGAGCTGGGATTCCCATTAATCCTTCAAGATATGGGGAGCATTTCATTACAGTACACTTTTGAAACATTTTTTAAATGAGGTAAAAGTCTCATCAAGGACTAGATACCAGTCAGAAGGACGTTGACAACAACAGTTGGTGCAAGCATACTGAATGGCCTAGGAAGTTTCCCTTTATTTTGCTGGAAAGTCCACTAGGACCTTTTGCGTTTAGTCTTTACTTCATATAGTTCTGCAACAATAAATGCAACGTGATGTGCTGTAATCTGCTCTGCCATGAGCAGGTCAGTCATATCTCTGCAGGAAACTACTTGGTTTTTTCTACATGGTAGCTTGGACTGTTCCAAATTACTGTCCTGAACAACTGATGGCTCCTTTTTATCCTTCCTGAGCCACAAAGCAGCAACAAAAAAAAATGAATAGCCTGCTTATTTTTTCATGTGTCCAGCTGCAGCGAATTAATGTACTAAATAATTAGCAAAACTAATTTTACTGCAGGAAACTAGAGTTCAAATAGAGGTAATTTTTTTTCCTAGGCCAGAAATATAAGTGACTTTTGTGGTAAGTCCCACAGCTCTCAGCGTAACTAAAGCGATTATCTAAATTACCCTTCACAGAGCTGGCGTATATGGATGCCTGCACATTCAGCTGCAAAAGCACTTCCAACAGCTCCCAGGTCGTGCTAGAGCATCTATTTGAAGAATCGCAAAACTTTTAAAACTTACTTCATCACTTGCCTGACTTTCCAAAATCCACTCCTAGAGGGAAACTAACTCAGGGGAATAAAGGGAGGCTGCTGAATATGGAGCCTGGGGGGGCTGGGCTGGCGGTTACCTTTCTCGCAGTTGATGCCGTAGAACCCCGGGGGGCAGATGCAGAGGCCAGGTGTAATGCAGAGCCCACCGTTCATGCAGCGAGGAGCACACAGCGCTGGGGAGCAGGAATAACAGAAAAAAAATCATCGCTGGTGTGATAGCAACTGGGTATTCGAACACATGGCACGTTGTCTCCTTAAGCTACTTTTCCTTCTGCTGAATGCAACAAGTCACCTTTGTAAAGTGTCTTTCTAAGTGGGTTAAATCAATTACATCTCTGGTTTGCATCTGGCCATTTGTACAGAGAGTTAATAAGAAAGTGAATATTAAATTATGTTCAGATCTGTGTGTAAGCAGAAATTGCCAGTTTAATTCCAAACTGGGGAGAGCAAAGTGCCCACCTACACCCTCTGGATATTTGAAGTCATCGTGTCCGTCCGTCCCCCCACCTATAACTGAACTCTGACGCTGCAGCTGGTGCCTCAGCTCTGCAGACAGGACTGTTGCTTTAGGGACTGCGCTCAGAGGTGTCAGCAATTCGGAGGGGTTCCCAGGCAGGCTTTATCATGAACCCTCCCTTCTCCCTCTGCATACCTGAGCATAAGCATGGCTACGTAATTTAGGCTAGGGGAGCCTGTCGCGCAGCCTGGTTTGGTGACCAAAATGTCCTGCATGCTCCCCGTGAACCTTCTCCAGAGCCCCTGTGCTCTCTCAAGCCTTCTCTGCAATTGTGGCCACCCCACAAGTTTCTCCCAGGAGGGCACATCAGGTGGCAGTGCTTCATTTCGTGGTTGCCCACAATTGGTACATGGAGCAAGGCTGGGTCCATACTACTGAGTTAAACAGCATCCAGGCATGCGGCCAAGTGGGGGCACAGCATCATCTATCTTGTGAAATTATTGGTGCTGATCCTGGCACGGCTTTGTCCCTGCCCAACTGGCCAAACCCTTGCAGGCACAGTGGTTTGCTCCAACTCAAGTCACCCCAGGGAAGATCTGCCACTGGAGGAGGTGAAGGCAGAGATAGGAAGAAAAGCTAGTTTCCTTGCCAAGTCACTTAATTTCTTGGTCCCCTGTTCCTGGAAATGTTGTTTGGAGCTTTTAGCCACTAATGGAAAGGAGGAGACTCTTTCCTTCATCTTCTCATCTTTGTTGTCAGCCTGCCTCCAAATTAGATCTCCAAATCAGAAATTACCTCCAAATAAACAAATGCTGAACAACAAAAGTCCTATGCTTTGTTTCCCAGCTAGTCTTCATTAGCAGAAGAATTTTATTTAACCTTTTTACCAGATGGGTTCCCTGTGATTAAGGATTGCTTAACTATCGTGTCAGTTTTTGTTAAACGTAATCTCTTAGAGAGAAAACATCTTTCTTGTAAGCAGTTAATGTTTCCATTAGACCATGGATGACGATAATAATTCTCTTACATGTGTGGACTCAAAATACAGGAAATCTTCAGAAAGGCCATCCTTTTAGGAGAAGCTATGTTTTTTTTGAGCTTATGGTAAAGAAGACAGTTGAGAAGATTTTTTTTAAGATTACCTTTCTCACAGTGAGGCCCGTAAAATCCATCTGGACATTCACAGACGTGCCTTTCATTGCAAAACCCTCCGTTTCTGCATCCTCCTGGACACTCCGCTTCATAAAATATAACGACAATCTTAATTGGATATTACATACTTTGGTTGTCAGCCAACTTTTGGTAGGTTCAATATATCCCTTTGACACAACAGTAAAAATATTTGCTTACAGACAGGCAAATGCTGGCAGAAATGGAAGTTCAGCTAAGACCTCCTCAAGAGAAATTAGTTTCTTTTTTGTTAGTCCACAAATAGAGGTTTCATCACGTGTTCAGACAAATGCACGATGTGCCTGTTGACAGACTGTGCATTTCCATTGCTCTGTTGTTCTGTAAGTGCATGGGTAATGAGGATGCTCTGCTCAGTCAGGCACTTTCTCCTCCACGTGGAAAAGAGCAGGCGGTGCAGGACTTGCATCGCTGGTTAGACCTGCCCTCCGTATGCAGGACCAGTTTCAATTTCTGCAGCCTTAAGTAGACTGCAGTGCAACTTGCATTGCATTAATTGCTACATCTGTTAGTACTGAGGTGACAAAGTGATGAAATCTGTATCCAAATGAAAGAGTCAGCTTCAAGGCTAGAGGAAAGAAGGCCAGCAAGGAAGATGAAAGCATTCCTGCACAGTGGTCCTATATCATCATCCAACTCATTCACATCTCAACTATTGATAAGACACTGGTTAAAGCATTTATCAATGCTGGCTGCATTATACAAGGACAAGAAATACCTCTGGGTACCATCACCATCCTCAAAACACCAGAGTCCATTGAACAAGAGGCAAAACAAATCGAACCCTATGGAACCCCATGAAAACATGACTGCTGGGTAGATTGCTCAAAAATACCTTCCTAGATCTCTCACAGAGGAGGCAGCAGGCAGGAATGGCTGCCTACTCCCATTAGAAAAGTGAACATCACTTGTGATCAGTGGTACCAGGGCCACAAGGCAGCTTTAGCAGAGTAGGCATGACCTGCTCATCTCAATGCTATGCTGTGTGACACTCCAAGTGAGAAGCTTCAAAAAACTCTGAGGTAGGCCAAAATTCAGAGAGCAATCTTATTGCAACCATCTCAACCCAGATTTGGAGGTCATCCATTAGACAGCAATAGGCATCATGTCTTTTTTTTTTTTTTTTTAAAGTGTAACAGTGCTGTAAACATCGTGACTGACAACACCTGCCAACAGCATCCTTACTTCTTCTCCATTGCCTTGTGACCTGATTTCATCAGGAAGCACTGGAACCTACCATCCATAAAGATGTACCATTGATTCACACCGGTTCCCAACTGAATAATACCTGAGTTCAAATTCAAGCCGTTGTAGCCGTTAAAGTGCAGTTAAGTGGTAAGGAGTAGCAGGATGTCTATAAATTCAGGAGGGTCAGGTTGCCTGACACATTTTTGTGGCCCACAGAGATTCTTTAAACTGTAACTCCTATTAATACAGAGGAAAAAATAACCTGGGACTTGAACAAATTTGAATGATTCTCCTTTCTTCAAATATTTGAGGCGGGTGATGTATCTGTTAGTTAGATTCACACACAAACTTCTGTTTTTGAAAATGTATCTAATAGGTGATTAGAGCCACAGGAAATGATGCCTCCTATAACTACGAGCAGTATTCTGCTGCACTCATGTTACAGCTCTTTATTTAGTGGGATGCGAAGGGCAACTCTGAGACTAAGCAAAAGGAAGCCAGCAGTGTGCCCAAGTGGCCAAGAAAGCCAACGGCATCCTGGCTTGTATCAGGAATAGTGTGGCCAGCAGGAGTAGGGAAGGGATCGTGCCCCTGTACTCGGCACTGGTGAGGCCGCACGTCGAACACTATGTTCAGTCTGGGCCCCTCACTACAAGAAGGACATTGAGGTGCTGGAACAGGTCCAGAGGAGAGTAACGAAGCTGGTGAGGGGTCTGGAGCACCAGGCTTACGAGGAGCGGCTGAGGGAACTGGGGGTGTTCAGCCTGGAGAAGAGGAGGCTGAGGGGAGACCTTATCGCCCTCTACAACTGCCTGACAGGAGGCTGTAGCCAGGTGGGGGTCGGTCTCTTCTCCCAGGTAACGGGTGATAGGATGAGGGGAAATGGTCTGAAGTGCCAGGGAAGGTTTAGGTTGGACATTAGGAAAAATTTTTTCAATGAAGGGGTTGTCAAGCATTGGAAGGGGCTGCCCAAGGAAGTGGTGGAGTCCCCATCCCTGGAGGTATCTAAAAGTTGGGTAGATGTAGTGCTTAGGGACACGGTTTAGTGGTGGGATGGCAGGGTTAGGTTAACGGTTGGACTTGATGATCTTAAAGGTCTTTTCCAACCTAAATGATTCTATGATTCTATGAAAGAAAATCTGATGTACTGGTCAGATGGCTGGATGCTGTGTACAACTGCCAAACAAACAGGAGAGGTGTAATTTTAAAATGCTCTTCCATCCAAGGCTATAGACACATGAAGCAAGAAGTGTTGCTTTAAAAGTAAAGCTGTTTGCAGCAGTAGTAATAGAGGTAAAGGCTTTTTTGTCTTACTGTGTTCCAACACTGTACTCTAAAACTCTTTCTGGAAATGCTTCTCTCTTTGTACACAAATGCAGAGCTGCTATTCATTACAGAAAATGCATGCTTAAATACATACCATTTCAAACAGAAAAATAGGAAAACATAATTTTTTTGTGTGGCCATCTTTTAGCCACAACAAAGCCTCTCCTCTCCCACAAAATTGCTCCCTTGCTCCCCTCACTTCCTCTGGCGGGGGCCCTTCTGGACAGCCAAGAATGACTGGAAACAGTGACCGGGGCCCCAGCAGGAGGAATTGGAGCTCCTCACCATGAACAATGTCTTTCAGGGGAAGGAAACTCACCCCTACTCTAACACCAACTGGTAGGGACATTCTATCCTTCTCAGCATCTGTCCCAAAACACTGTGGTGTCTGCCTCACAGGACAGAGGGCAGGAGTGGGGGTTACCTCAGCACACGCTGGAAGAGACGAGGTGAGAAAACTCCTCCTCTGCCCACCTCTAGAGTTTGGGAAATCATCCTCGCATCTCTCAGCTGGCTCTGGGAGCAAAGGACAGGGACAATAATCACTCCCAGCTTTCCTAAGGGGCGATATAGACTAGATATAAGGAAGAAATTCTTTACAATGAGGGTGGTAAGACACTGGAACAGGTTGCCCAGAGAGGTAGTGGAGGCCCCATCCCTGGAAACATTCAAGGACAGGTTGGATGGGGCTCTGAGCAACCTGATCTAGCTAGCGGTGTCCCTGCTCACTGCACAGGGTTTGGACTAGATGACCTCTAGGGGTCCCTTCCAACCCAAAACATTCTATGATTCTGTGATTCTATGATTCTATGATATGATGCAATACTGATAGATTGTTAAATATTACATCTCATATCAAAATAGTAACAACAACAAAAACTAATAGCACAGAAATGCTAACTTGGATGAATGCTACTACTAAACTGAGTTTGGAGCCCTCTCTGTTTAAGCTACATTTTTCCTCAACACGGACCTGTAACTGCTTTCCCCATCAGGTTACTCCAACGCTATTTCCAAAGTTTATTAAGTTCAGTATCTTTGAACTGAACTGAAAAGAAAAAGATAGCAAATGTTTTGCTGTATTTACATTAGACACCCAACTTCGCATGCAAGGTATGATTTTACTTCCACTAAGCCCCCATTTTCCTCCGTGTTTCTCTGCCCACTTCTCCCCTCCTCCACTTTCCCTGGGCTAATTGGCAGCAGCAAGGCTTCAAAGGAGACAAGCAGCTTTGCTATTTAGTTCTAGTGAGGTTTCAAAGAATAAACAAGTCCTGCTCCCACTGCTCGCTCTTTGAAGCCACCCTACAGCCGAGTAGCTCAGAGAAAAGAGCGCCGAGAAGAAAGCGTGGGACTGGGAATGAAGATTTAATAGGAGAAGAATAAAAATCTCACTCTTTGTACATCAGCCCTGCCATGGGTTAATTTGACACAATTGCACACGGCATGGGATAACTGCCTTATCTTACATACTGATTTTTCAATTTCCACAATCTCAGTTTAAAGTGATAATTACAGTTGTTTGTAGTGTATCAAATTAACCCAGAAAGTCTTATTACATAGTGTTTATGGTTCTTAGATTGGTTGATTAAACAGATTCCCTCCCTTCCAAGTAAACACTGCAATAACTTCATGGTGCCCTTCTACCAGTGCATTCCCCCGTGTGTTTACTGCTTGATGACTGCAAGTATTGAGGGCCAGCTTCCACCACCTTACCTGTACCCAAACCCAAGAGGTTGCCATCTGAGCTCCAGAGAAGGTAAAGCCAAATTTTTCAAAAATGTTCTGATTTAGGATTTTAGCATTCAGTTTGTACATGCAAGTTGAGATTTAAGGAACTGTTGAACTGTGGCCACAAACAGTATTTATTGAAGTCAGCATCCCCACTACAGATCCCAGAAGTTCAATTCCCCAAATTATGTACCACTTCTGGAAATGTTAGCCTCAGCTTGTTTTCACAGGACTAGCTCTCCTCCAAGCACCTCAAATCATTTGCCAATGGGTGCTTCTGGCACGATACATTTCTGTCAATGTCCTTGATGTGCTGAGCTGTGAACGGGAGGAGAAATGCCTCCAACCCCGTCTGCTAAGGGAGACATAGTTGATAGTAAGAAAAGGGTTAGTAAACGTGTAGTAAATGAACAGCAAATCCACAGACAGAGCCAGAACAACCTGGAATTCACCACCATTGCTACACATTGTGTGAGCACTTTATTTCCATCTTCTCTAGCCGTTCTCCTGAATGAAACATAAGAAAGTTAGGTGACCAGCTCTAATGGTGCTTCAGCATGTCCTCATGTTACCTTGCTGACAGGTTTTAAAGAAGATGGCATTCTGAGGAGTCTGCAGAATAATATTGCCTTCTGAATTCATTATGATCACATTCACTTCAAATGCAGCGACTCCATCTTGTTTTCCAAGGCAAGGAAATCCAACCTGAACGACTTAAAAGGAGAATAACAACAATATTTATATTTACATGCAAATATATCTATATACCTATAAAAGCACACATCAAAATACTAAAAAATATAAATAATATTTCTATTTAAACTTTAGAGTAGTGCCATTGATGAAAACCTGTAACACAGTGATGCACAGATCACCTTACTCATGGGCAGCCCCAGGACTGGAAGCACAGCAACACAGGAGATGAGCTGGCGCTCATTTACTGACACAACCCCAACAGTCCGCAGCACAGACAGCGATCTTAACACAAACATACTCTTGGCTGCAGACAAGGCAATTACTCATGTGGAGATAGCTAAGGATACACCAAAACAAGCTGGAAGCCTATATTTAATTTTCTAAGCTGAGTTGATCACTTCTGAGTCTAAATTTTGCAGGGTTTCACACAACTCCTGCAAAAATACCTTACACATTTTGGAAAAGAAGTTACTTTTTCTGTTTTGGACATTGCAATTAATACTTAAATAAAACACTGATTTAATCGAAACTTACTCCACGAAGTGCTGGCAAGATGGTACACTTGATAAAGAAGATCATGGGTGCAAATATTTAAAAAGAAGACAAAGACACATCACTCTGACAGAACTTGTTAAGTGCAGCAATACTTGGAGATTGCTTTTCCAGGAAATGTATTCAAACACTTTTGAACTATAAAGAGTTTAAGTAAATAATAAAGGCCAGTAATCTGGAGTATTTTAATGAGGAAGCAAGCCTGATACCTCAGAGCTATGGAATGCTCCTCTGTGATTGTCACAAGCGGTCTTAAATAATCTTCAGATGAAACGATATTATCTCTTTTCTTCAAAATTGGCTCTTCCTAGCTGTTTTATAAGTTAGATCCAGCTAACAGAAATTGTTCATTCATTTCTTGTGAAGCTGGCCTGAGATTTCAGAACCAAATATTGAGCTAACATTTGGTTTGTTTTAAATTGCTTGTTGTAAAAAGTTTTGCAAGTCATAATTGGGCCATTTTTGTTATTTGTTGCCTTGGTAGAATACAGAATAATTTATCGTTGAAACATGTTCTGCTTCTGCTGAGTCCTACAGACTGAAAGGTCTGTTGCACCTTTCATTATAAAGCAATTTCACTGTTGAAGCACTTTCACACCGATCTTTTAAAAGACCGTTACAGAAAGGATGTAAGCATGTGGTAAGAAGGAAACTCATACAGTGGATCAAAGATAGTTTAAATGCAGTAAACTTCTTAAACTGTTGTAACCTTCTTACAGAGCAAGTGCAAGAAATCAGTGCTTGTACTGGGATGTGTGTGACTTAGCTGAGCAAATTCTTATGGGGAGGAAGGTATGGCAGAAGTTGAACGATGGCACTATAGTCATATCTAGACTTCATTAAATCAATAGCAAACCCCTGACCTCCCCTGACATATGGCTGGGGGTTTAAATGCCTAGGGCAAAGACCAGGCATGCATCTCTGAGGGCTAAAGTCTGAGGGGACAGGTTGGAAGCCCCTTATTCCAGCACTCCCCACCCTGGAAGCATCCATCTTTTTGGACTTCCCACATGTCTGAACTCCAAAGCACACAGAAATGCAGTAAAGGACCCCCCGTGAGCAATGAGCACCCAGATCCCCACTAAGATCTGTGGTGTTCAGAGCTGAAATAAAGTCCCTAAACTCTGCCTCAATCCCTGCCTTTTTATGCCTGTTGGAATTATGCTAAGCATGCAGTAACAGCACTACAGTCAAAAAAAAAGCACAGAGCAAAAGTTCCTTACATCCAGAACCATGGCCGTGAGCTCCTGTGGGCTACATAAGCACTGAGCAGGGCTGTGGCGGGGCAAACCTCAGGTGTGGTCCCTGCTTCCCAAATTCAGGATGCAGTTTACATTTGCCCATCACTGGCCAAAAACAAGGACAGGGAATCACAGCTCAGGATTTCTCCCTGCCAGCCATCATCCCGCCACAGAATCGCAAGCCACAGAATCGCCTCTCCTGCAAATTTATATTTCTGCATCCTCTGGAGTGCTTGCACCCAGGGTTGCAGAGCAGATGGCTCTAGCAGGTGGGAGGAAAATTTAACTGTTTTGAAAAGGAACCTAAGGAAACCTAGTGATTTATATCTAATGTAATATTAGCTGGCAATTAGAATGCGTTCCTGGGATCTGGAGGAAGTAGGTTTAATCCCTTTTGACTGGGAGCTCATGCCTTTTCCTTCTGTTCAGGAAAGCAAGGTTCCCTAAGTTGTCTCCAGTAGAGGCAGGTTGAGAGTAACTCCTGTGTATCTGCACAGCTCTTCAAATTTGCAGGCAATTGCTTTACCCACTTGGTTAATATGCAAAAGCCATCACCAAAAGCCACCTACAGTCTCAGGGGTGGGATTGCTTAAGGGACATCTCTGAATTACCAGTCCCCGTAGAAGTGGGCATGCAGGGTCTGGAGAAGAGTGGGAGTCCATACACAGCCCTGCAGCCCACTGTCCCGCTCTATCAGCATGGCAGAGCAAGCACAGATGCTCCTGCACCCAGAGCAGGCTTCAGCTTCTCCCACCGAGCCTGGAGAGAGTTTCAGCACCGTTGGTTGCTCAGCACGCATGTTTTAATGTGTCAACACCAACAGTGGGCAGGGAGAGGAGGTGTCCTGAGCCTGACCAGTGGGCTGGGGGCCTGTGTGTCCTGCACGAGGCGGTGCCGTGTCGGCAGCCTGGCACATCAGGTTGCACCAGTGGCACTGGCACAGCACTGCACCAGTTGGTGCAAACTGGGACAGGAGGGACCAGCTCAGGTCACTTAGGGGGCCAGCTCCACAAGCCACTGCATTTCTTCTGGGTGCAGACCAATAGCTGGTTTGACCTTCCTCAGTGTGGTGCTCAAAGTGTTAATCACTGCCACTACCAAAACTGCTTGACTTTGTTTTGAACTTGCTGACCTCCGTTTGAATCACTGGATTTTTGCAGGCCGTCCCCTGTGAAAAGAGCAGCCAGCCTCTTTTCCCTGGACAGGTACCCACGCACCATTCAAACATCTTTTGGACAAGCTGAGTAGTCCTAGCTCTTTAAACTCTCACTGGACAGCATCTTCTCCATCCCTCTCACCATGTATTAACATCTTATCATGTGGCTAGGTGCAACAATACCTGTGTTGTGAGCGTGAAATTGGGTAGCAGTCCTGGGATTGGGGGATGGGATTTTCAAATAAGTCTAAGGAACCTAAGTGGTTTAAATCTAATTTAAATTTGAGGATAATTTGATGCTTCATCTCATTAAGGACCTACTGGATCAGAGAAAGTTGAGAGAAGGACAAGAAGGCTGCATCCAATGAGGAGCAACTCAGTAGGCTGCGACTCTTCAGCCTGGCAAAGAGAAGAATTAGGGGAAATATAACGGACACCTACAAAATCATGACTGGCATGAGTAGGACTAACAGTAAGGATTGACTGCTGTCTCTACCAGTACAAGAACTAGTGTCCATCAGATAAAGCTGTTGTAGCCAGACTTGAAACAGCAACAGGGGGATCTTCATGCAAGGGGAGGCAGTGAACTCCTTCCCAAAGCCATTGAAGACACCAGAAGACTATATGGACTCAAGAAGAGCCTGGATAAGTACTGGAAAGAGAGATTTGTAATCCATGTGGGGTTATAAAAAAGACAAATCAAGACTCAGGAAATCCTCTGAGCTGAAGCTAGTCAGAGCTGGGAGGGTAAACAGAAGTATCACATATGCTTGCCCTCCCCTTGCTCTTCCACAGGTCTTATGGCCATCATTGACCATAAGACAAAATGCAGGCTAGGCAGGCCTTGAAGCGCTAAAGCCATCCTTATGCTTTATTGGTTATAGGCAAATACCCTCAAAGAAGTTTTAAAAGTCCACTGATTTTGACAAGACCACTGAGTTCAACTCCCTCTGAGTAAGATATGAGGAAGAATCCTCATTCTACTTTCCCGCTCTCATGTCTAATACAGCTGTCTGTCCTCTTTTATTCCTCCTTAATTGTCTTCATTCTAATCTTTCAGGCTAAAATAATTTTTCAAGAAATAACTTAAGACTCTTGATTTGCTATTAAATACAAGCTTGCGACTGAACAACTTCTGATATGCATATGTGTAGAAAAATTATTTGGCAATGCAATAAATTCAGCCAAACTAGACTAGTCAGCACAGTTTTGTGAACATATAAATTATAGAAATAACTACAAAGTAGCCACCATTCACTATTTTTATAGCATGTATTTATTTAAGGCTACTTAGTTCATTTTGGCCAGCTAGCAGGCAGAGTAATAAACCCACCATCGTGCTGGTGGCTCACTGTTAAATAGCGCACGTGCTTCAAATACCATACATGTACTGATTATCAATTGCTGTTAAGCACTGGCCTCACTATAATGCCAAACAGAACTTAAATATGGCTTATATATACTAAATGCAGTGCTCCATGGGAGGCAACACCATGGACTTGCCCATATTAGTCCTGGAACTGAGGTACCAGTGCTGTGAACAGGGTAAGACCTTTTTGGCTTTAATCACACCTCCTATCACGATGGTTAACAGACCTTCTGCTGGAACTGTGAGATCGCATCCCCGGCCTCCCTTCACTTGTAGATCATATGTTTTCCTAAACACAATCAGAAGGGGTTCGCTTTGGTTTAGCCTTTCTAGATAGTTAAAAATTAAATGAGAAAGTAGCTTAGAGTAGAGGATGCTGAGTGCAGAGTTTCCCACATATCTCACCTGCTTTATATGGAGGTGGAAATAATCTCAATGCTCAACAGGAATTTTGCCTTTGTGACCTTTTTAGTTACATTTAGAGTAAATGTCTTTACTTGCCAATTTATTTGGCTTGCAATCAATTAAATTACAGCAATTACGGTGCAAATATTATATCACTCTTCATCCAAATCCATTTTCAGTACCACTCATTCAAACCACAGCAAATGGAGAGACCAATCATTAATGTTAAATTCCAGGTCCCACAGTAAAAAGCTGTGCTGCAACATTACTTCGACGCCATTCTACTACAAGCTGAAAACAGAAGATATCAAACACAAACTTTCACAATTTATACATTAAAAAAAGAGAAGAGAAAGAAAGACCAGTCAAAGATGTAAACCTGTGTATCTGTGCTACACTTGGATCCACATGCAGCCTCATCCTCTCCTTCCTTTTCTCACTTCTCTCCCATTTTTTCCCATGTGGTCTTAGGTTTGCTAAGGCTGATCATGAAACCGTGATCACTAACACACGACTGTCACCCAGATGTACATTTCCGCCTTTGTGCCAGAGACAACCACATATTAGCCCTAGAACAGATTGTGTAGACTGTTATCCATCCACTTCAGAGCAAAGGGGATTCAATAACCCCTCATGGGAAGCTGGTTTACCCCACCCGGCTCACTGTGCACCACCGTGCTTCTGGAGCACGTGTGCTGGCTTGGGGTCAGCCTCTGCTGTGGAGCTACAAGCTCCAGTGAAGGACTGAGAATGCACAAGGAAGGGAAAAGCGGTAAACGATAATATCCTAAACTAGAACTTGTGTCTTTGAGCTGAACGTCAGGTGACAACAGCTGACCCCAACTGAAAGTAAAACGTCCACAAACCGCAACCTCTGAGAAACAGAATAATTTGATAACCCTTCCTCACAGTGATCAAAGATTTTGCTTTCCAAAAGCTGCATGACTTGAGTAATAATATTCATGCACGTGAATCTTAGGCAACAATTTTGCACAAGTTTCTGCTGGTTTATCTACACATAAAAGCTTCATGTGGCTTGGCTCAGACAAAATACGCTGCTGTAGTCAGGCAAGGCACTCACAAACTGTTCAATGTCAAGCACTGTGGCAAGCATTTCTTTAGCAATAAACTTCAGAACTGCAACTCATAGTAAGACATTTAGACTTTACTGGCTGTGGAATATTTTTTACTGGAACACAATTTATTATATCAACAGCACAAACCTGATGCTTTATGAGGAACTGTTCCAAGCAGAGGGATATTTATGGTTGGATCTGCCATTATGCCTTTATCCAAAGAGCGCAAAGACAGGAACTCATAGAAGTACTCAGCCTATGACAAAATAAATAAAAAATCAGTATGTATTATAATTGCATTCATGGAAGCAAACAATTTAGCATATAAACTACAGCAGAAAATGCCACACTTTTCATTATGCCATTCACTGGATTTGTTCCCATTATTTCCTTGAGTGCTTATTTACCTAAGCATAATTTTCAGATAATTTCCTCTTATTTCAGAGATTGCAAGTGGCCACACAGTAATCAGGACGCAGCATAATAGCACGGAAAATGGCATGCATACAATGAACAAATGTTATACAGAGAACCCACACGTTTTATCTGGAAGGCCACAAAAAATGTATGAACAGCAAGTGAATTCTTAAAGCTGTGTGTTGGGCAGAATCCTTCTGGAACTGACTGGTGAGCCTGGATGATCTGCCTGCACCACAAGCACAGCTTGAAGGACATAACACATATGATGTGACTGTGGCGTGAGAATATCCGAGCTTGCTCTTGGTTGATCTGCAGCGCCCAGCACATTGCCTTGGGTAAACAGTGCCAGGCCATGAATATCCACGTTACTGGAGTGCTAGGGCACATATCTTGCTTACAGCTCTGACACCGCCTTGTTCAACCTCAGGTCATTAAATTGTTCCAAGGGTGGGGCTGAGACCTTTCCTGCAGAGTTGGCTTCATGTCACTCATCATTAACTGCAACATAAATGATTTGTTTTGGCGATCCCCAGAAGGCCTTGCCATGATTTTAAAAATACTTTCCACTGCTTTCATCCTACTCCCGATAGGTACCTGCATTGTGGCACAGATTGTAGGCTTTGATACTTTCTTCCCTGGGACCCTGGCCTCTCTGTTGAGTCATCTGCTCAATATTTCTTCATATTCGATGCAAAGTGACGCCATGCGTCTGCAGCGTAGCTGTACATGCCATGTACATCTGAGATGTATGCATCTTAGCATAGACTGGAGGCTTCCACTACTGTCAATGGCACAGCTGCAGGTGTGCAAAGGCAGTGGGAATGAAGCTTTCCCTGAAGCCTGGCTTCTCATTTACCCTGAAGCACATGAGGGATTGCAGGTAATTGTACCTGCTGCTCTCAGAAAAGCACCTGAAACCTTAGCATGGGCACTGGCAAAAATGTGTCTTCATCCAGCAACCTGCTGATAGTAGACAGTATTGTTATGTCTGCTTTTTAGCTAAAATAGTCAAATAAAGAGAGATTAAAGCCAAAATTTTATGAGAACTTTGGGCTGATAAATGGTAAATTTATGTGTACCAGATGGTAGTCAATGTCCTTAGCCAGAAGACTGTCCTTTTTCTCCTGTAAATATCCTGGCTCCCTAGCACGAGGAAGACATGGACTTACTGGAGTGAGACCACTGAAAGGCCACAAAGATGATCAAGGGACTGGAGCATCTGACATACAGGGAGAGGCTGAGCAATCTGGGACCATTCAGCCTGGAGAAAGCTGAGGGCGATTTAATCAATGCGTATAAATAGCTGACAGGGGTGGTGTAAAGAAGATGGAGCCAGGCTCTGCTCGGCAGTGCCCAGTGACAGGACAGGAGTCAATAGGCACAATACAGAAAACTCCATCTGAACCTGAGAAAACACCTTTTTAGTGTGTAGGTGACTGAGTACTGGCATGGGTTGCCCAAAGAGGTTGTGGAGCCTCCATCTGTGAAGATATTCAAAACCCAACTCAACACAGTCCTGGGCAAGCAGCAATAAGGTGACCCTGCTTGAGCAGGGGTGTGGACTAGATCATCTCAAGATCAGGTTGTCTGGTTTAAGGTCAGCCTCAGCCCTTCTGCAGTGTTGTGCTCTGCTAACTTGAGCAGAAGCCCTAGCAGAATGCAAGAGACCATCTCCCTTCAGCTCCTGGTGACACCAGCAAAGCGCTCGTGAGCTGGGTAGAAAAGTCGGTCTGAAATTCCTGATCAGCCCTGGCAGGACATCCACCTGCTCTGTGGGGACAGCAAAGAGACCCCAAACAGCATGCAGGGGCTACATGCCGCATGGACAATCTTCAGAGGGTGTTGTGTAGGCACAAAGACCTCAGAGGAGGACTCGCAAAACAACTGGGAAGGAAGCAATGAAAGTTTCTAAGGGTGGGTTAAACACATGGAGTATATGTGGGAGGGAGAGGGGACGTGGAGAGAAGCAGTAAAACAGGAGATGAAAAGTGAAGTCTGGGGTAATGTTCAAAAGGCTGCTTTTAATTAAAGACATTTTTTTCCAATACAATATACCATGCCAAACTACGAAAACAAGCCATAAAGTCAGATTGTGAACATTTTTGTTTTCAAATAAAACTTTGGTTCAGAAAAATTATTATATGTCTCCACACATCTATAGAATAGTGCAGTGAGTGAGTCAATGCTGTACTGTCTGTTTCTCATTGGTTAGCTTTGATGTTTGGTTATATCTAAACCAGGTCATAATGGGTTGGGATATTAAAACATTATGTTCTTAGCATTCTAGTAAACAACAACTGGTAACTAGACCAAATAGCTCCACTCCCATATTTCCATTCCAGCCATGCTGTTGTAGCAGGTCGGATTGTGAGCCAGAGCCCTGATTTGTAGGAAAGGAACGGGAATCCTATTTTCTAGAGTCGAAATGATGCCTAAGGACAAAGACAGAAAGAAAGTTCTCTGTGGGAAAGGGGACTGATTGCTGCATGAGCCACAATACTCACTGCCTTTCAAGGAAGGAATTCCTCTAACCAGAGTAGAGGCATAGCAGCAATTAGTGCCCAAGGCAGGAGTACGTTCTGTTCACATGTTAAAAAGATGGGAAGAGACATTGCACAAGCAAGAGGCTGCTCAGGAGGAAAGCCACCCATTGCACTGGGGGGGAGATACCTGCTCTCCCCATTTCTGTACAAAGGTTTGTACACCTGCTGAGCTGACAAAAACTGAAATTCTTGAAATGATAGTAAGAAGAACTGAAACACCTCAGGTAGATCCCGAAAGCATGACTTCAAAGTTACGAAGCCATGTGCTGCAGAGTACGTTTGCAAATCATGAGTGTCAGACTGAGTTGGTTAAATTTTGATATTAAAATTGCATACAAAAATCACAATGTAGAGAGGCTGCACAGTGGAGCAGAGTAGCTTGACTCCTCAAACCTGTGAATCTGAAACAAGATTTGGCTGTCATAAAACCTATCTATTTGGAAAAAATCTATCTTGACACAATCCCGACATCCAGTCTCCAGCATTGTCCTGCTGTAATTTGAGTTGATTGCCAATTAACGTGCATTAATCATCATGACTGAAAAGCAAACAACACTCTCGGCAAATATTTACCATGCTCCAGCCTAGCATGAAATCTAGTCATGGTGGCTAATTGAAGAGATAGGTCCATGCAATTAAAATATTGTCTAGTGACTACCAAAATTTGTGCTGTAAGTGGCCATTGTGAGTGACCTGGTAGTGGGAACAAAATTTCCTTTGACACTGTTGTGAGAGAAAGGGGAAAAACCCATAATCCCTTTTAGATTATAAAAATATTTTCAATACTATTTTTTTTTTTTTAAGCCAGCCTATGAACTGTCGGATAAATGAGGGTCAAAATTTGGTACTGAAGCTAAATCTTAGAGGAACGGTGTTATCAGAGGTGATGGAGGAAATGGGGTTTGAGATAAGTTGTTGATTGTTGAGAATTGCACACTCTGCATGCACAGAAGACTTTTTGGTTTTGGCTTGACTTCAGGAAGCACCCAAAGAAGAACATGCTTTACTTTTGTGTAAAAAGACTTTGTTTGAGACCCTCAGAACCTGAGGCAGGGGCTCCTGCAGACCTTGTGTGAGCAGTCTGGGGACTCGATGCCTTCAGGCAGCAGGTAGCCCCACGCAGCTGCCCTTTAACAGTTCCCCATGTGGGTAAAGCCCTCAGCAAAAGGAGGAAATTTTGTTTTAGGCAAATAATTCCATGGTCAGGATTAAGTTTTATGGACTTTAAATGGCCGTTTTCTATAAATCAGAGGAATTTAAAAGGTTATAAAAATAACGAAGCCCTCTAACAAGTATTGTAGCAAACATCTGTCGGCAGTTTGGTTTTAAATGATACACACTTAAAATTCCTACAGAACTCCACTCCTCAGTACAAGATCTACTGCATTAGAGTTTGCTTATCACTCAGATGCCATGTTACGCCTACCCTGGTTTTGTTTCAAATTTAATTAAAGCACTCACAGGATCGTGCTTTACGTTTTCTTCATTTTCACATGAAAGATGTAGGATTAGAAGTAATGGTAGTACCTGAAAGCGAAGCAGAGTAGCTTAAACTGTTGTATGTCACAGCTCAATAACCTAATGAAATCTGCAGCCTTTCTAACAAAGAAAAGGGAATGTGTGTTAGCCTTCCAAGTAGATGTAAGAAATTAACTGTATTTTCTTCTCATTACTTTAAAGAAATCAGTGCTGAATGTTCTGTTACCAATTAAATGACAAATATACCCTAACACCAATTTTCTACATTTAAAGAAAGAAACTCATCAAAAAAGTTCCTTTTCATCCCAGATCCATGGCTATTTCTAGCTATGCATAGACTAGAAGATTCTAGCATGCATTATCCAGAGCAGATGCTCATAGCTGCATATGCCATAAATAAAATCACAACGTGAGGCAATGTATGTGTTTGTTAGGTGTTTACAGCATGGACCGTTGCTTCTCCAAGATATTAACTGCATTAGGTCAGAGATGTTGGTCCATCTATGTTCCAGGATGAAGCATGAAGCAAAATTAGATGAATTTCAACAAAGAGGGGAGGCCGTCGCTGTACCACACATACCAGGCTATGGAAGGAGTCTGGCCAGAGTATGAGTATGTGTGTCAGCAGCACATTTTATTACTGCGGTGCAGTCTAGACACTGCTGTAATGAACAACACCGTGATGCCTCCGTAGACAAGCAGATAATAAACTGTCTGCCTACAAGGTTTTATTTTTCTGCTAGGGAAGGCAGCTTTGCCTTACCTGTGAATTGGTCCTGTCACAGAGTGGGTAAACCATTTTTTTGCACCTCAGCATGACACTCAGAGAGGCTTGCCATCAGCCTCACGAGGTAGTCCCAAAGTAGGAGGCACGCTTAACAATATGAAAGGATACAGAAACACACTCCGAGAAAACCACTTTACACAGTAGACAGGAAAACCAGCCCGTTTTCCATTACCGGCTGCTAAGGGTATGGGAGTGAACCAAAGCAGCAGGATTAAAAAAATCAGGGGTGCACACAAAAGGAAAAATAGAGATATTTTGGTGTTTTTAAAAAAGAAGGGCCCAAACTAGAATTCAGTGAAATGGGCAAACTCAAAGGAAAACACATTACATGACAGTGTTAATTACACAATGCTGTGCTGAAATGCACACAGCTCTGCAGAGCCTGGTTTATGCCTGCTTTCTTCACGTTAAGAAAACTGTGGCAGGCTGAAGAAAATCCATGCATGAGGAGGATGACGCTTTTAACAACAGAGTGAATCCCTGCATGCAACTTTCAACAATAACCACTTGCGGTTTTAATGGTTTTAGAAGAAGAATGGTACAAAAACTCTCCAATTTTGTCAATGGGAGATGACTAACCGGTGCTTAATGTCTCCTGTGGCATGTGGCTGTGGATGGCAGATCAGATTGTCCAACAGAATGATTTAGAAAGCTGGAAAAGAGAAATTTCTTGGTTGCTATCAAAAGGAGCCCCAGATTTTGAAAGCTGAGACTGCAGGCTTCCAAGAATGCTTTGCACAGGAGAGATGGACAGAAATCTTTGCAGAATACATTAGCCTTTCCTCCAAGTAATAAGAAAGAAATTCCTGTAAAGATAAGTAATAGAAAGAAATCACTGTCAAGAAGCTTGGTGAGGCCACAAAGTAATAGATTTAGATTACATTTAGCAATTGAGTTTCTGGCAGTTGTCTGCTCCTTGGGAGACAGGGGAAACGGTGGCTACTTGGTCATTTTGAGCTGGTATTTTCTCTCACCAGACCTCGAGCTCTGGAAGTGCTCTAGCATTTGAAGAGGTCATCTGAAACCAACCCGGGACTGGAAGCTGAAGGGTTTGGCAGAAAGAGTGGGGTTCAAGAAGGACACCAGTGAAAAAGAAAAATCCAAGTACACCCGCAGAGTGTTAACTTTGAAACTCATCCTCATGCGCAGGAAAAGCAGGCTGCCTGAAACAGAGGGCCAAATCAGTGTCTATTGCACATTCCTGTCCATGAAAATATTATTTTGGTTTAGGTCAGAGTCAATCCCTTGACACAGTAGGTAACTGCAGTGGGGATGGCGGGGTCGTTCCATAAGGCTAAAGCCTTGGAAAGCAGCATAGGAGCAAACAGATCCACAGCAATTTCCAGGTAAGTACAAGTATGCCGATACAAGGGCATGTGGCATGCAGGATTTCTTAAAAAACAGTCACAATAAATTTGCAGCTCCCCGTTGAGGAAAACCTTGGAGTTTCTCACTCCTTCTCTACCTTGCTTTATTCGGAAACAAAAGAGAAAGCAAGAGAGCACAACTCCCCATATTTAGACATTTTCTTGTTTAACAGATTTTCTGTAATGTATTTTATTACTGCTTCACTAGAGTTACTTTTGAGAAAATCAAGCCACAAGGAGACAAACTCATTAGGGTTTTGATAAATATGCACAGTTAATTACATCTGGAAAATCTCTAGCAAGGAATGATATTTCTCAGCGCGAATCAGGCTGGAATGTATACGTGGTGCACAAGTTTCCTTTCAATTGTTTTCATCTATGTCTTACAGATGAGCATCAGATAACTCTGCTTTGGGGAAGGGGAGAGAAGCAAGCGACACACCAAAAAGAGAAACAGCATTAAGGGTTCAGATTTTAAAAAGTAAAAGATGGACAAGCCTTCATTATCTTCAAATATTTAATGAAACTTATTTTTCTGGTATCCTGAGAACTGGTAAAAGCTGTTCTCCTGAAAAGTTATGTCTTGTTCCGGCACAGCAAGGGCTAATCCATTCTTTTGTCACTCAGCAAAAGATCAGTGCTCTCTCCAGGGGAGATTCCATGATCAGGGATGTCCAAAATGCCAGTTTCCTAAGTCTAATAAAAAAGGGGAAAATTATCACTGGTCCTTAGATAAAGAACCTAAAATACTGTCTCATTGGGTTGGTTCCTAACAAAACAATGCTGTACAGGTCTGCTGCTGGCACCTGCAACACATCTATGCGGCTCTATCTACATTGAAAATAAACTGTGAGGTTATTTTCTTCCCCTCACAGCTTGAAAAACAAGTGAAAACTTGGGCTGGCTGGTCCTGGGAGTGCATCTTTACATAGATTACAGACTGTTTGCAGTTTCAGGCTCTGGATAGATTTATTTATAATTAATAAATAAGCCTGAAAATTCTTTCCAGAGAATGTCAAAGAATTTCAATAAAACCTTTACAATTAGGAAAATGATTGCACTACGAAGTATTTAGACTAATTGTGGTGGAGATCTGAGCAGACACTCCATTTAATTAAACAGAGTATTTTTAAAAGCAAATGTAAACCTTAGAGATGGTGGCTCATCTAATGTGATGAGAGAAAGTTCACAGCTGATGAATAAGCTAATCCACCTCCTGCATGGTAGTAAACATGGATAATGCACACAGATTCAGTTTGGCCATGCTTCAAACTTCCAACCCTTTATTCTTAAGCCTCACAGGACAGCTTTGAAGTTGAGGATAAAGCTCCTCTAGCACACCATTACCAAAGAACAACCTTCTGATTATGATCTCATGAAAGTGTAATCAATAACTTACACAAGTTAAAAGCGCGGCAAACAGCAAAGGTCACATAATTGGGCCTTTATTGAGTCCATGTGTTTCACTCGTGGCTTTAACTGGCACTCCTGTATAATAAATATCTCTCCCCAAGATGTAAGCAATGAACTTTTTCAAAAGTTATGAAATCTCACAGCAGCTTCTGTCAGACCAGAGTCCTTCTAGGATCTTAAAGGGGAGGATGCTCTCCCTTTAGTACACCCAAATGACAGAAGGTTTGCAGCACTTCTGAGTGAGAGTTTCTTTACTGCTCAGTAGATAATGGCCTTTAGCCTTGTATTCCAAGCAAACAAGCATTTAAAAGTTATGGTGAAAAGGTTTTGAAAAAAATTCAACTCTTTCCTGACTGGTTGTTAGAAAGACTTCCTTAACACTGCTCTCTTAACATCTGCTGCGTGGATTTTAAATGCCTTTTTTTGTGAATATCCAGAAATTTTGGTTTTGTTTTACAGGCTGCCACTGACCAAAGCTAATTCTAGAGGCTACCATGAAGGATGAACTAAATTCGTTATTTAAATAGAATGTTTGATCAGTGTATCTGAAAAGGAACTTGCATGTTTGCTGCTGTACCTGAAATCATACTGATTTGTCTACTGAGACAAGACCTGAATATGTGGACATATATTACTGTAATATTTCCATGTACCACACAGGCCTCCATATAGTTATGTCCTCCATAACTATGATTTAATCAAAGCAAGATGGATTTATCTTCATAATAAAGCTGGGAAGTATTGCCTTATCCACAGTTTCTGAGGAGAAACTGAACAGTTTCTACAAACTTTTCTGTCTTTCAGGCTGTTTCCATCGGCAGGGTCTGCACAGCTTCATCCCTGGGTTACAGTACCAGTCTCACAGGGTCCAGTCTTTTGAGTTAAGGTCCAGAATGGTCCCACATATTTTTCTGGCATTTAAATGAAGTATCTTCTTCAAAGCCAGATCATCCTCGACTTTGCATACACTCAGAGGAGACCAGCACTTGCAGAAGAAAATTCAGCCCAGCCAGAGTCTGATTTACCCGCTGTCTTGAACTGCCTTTCTCTTCTCTCCCTGCGTAGGCATCTTCACCTGGCCTCACTCCGCTGACTTTCTCTGAGTGGGTTCGCTGGCAAGAAAGGTTAAAAGTTTTCTGCAGGTGAACTTGGTGAAGGACAAAAGTAGCATTCTGATACAGGTAGTGCTGGCATGACCAGGGCAATCCTCCGTTTGAGGATGATGAAAGAAATTAGGAAGAGTTATGACAGTCTGGGTAAAGTTGAGCTTCCAGACAAACCCTTTAAACACACTTGCAGGAATAAGTCCTACTCAGGAAGGTATGAAGTTTATTTTGTGAAAGCTACATCCTTCTGGGGTTTTTTTGGGGGTTTTTTGGGGTTTTTTTACTCTGGATAATGTGACCTATCATCTGTCAATATAAATCCCAACAGGGACAGCCAGCAGCTGGCAGTTCACTAGAAGAATGTTTTGCAGGGACCCTAACCTCATTTGTATTAGAGAAAATGCCAGTGGGACAGTTCAGCTTCAGACACGAATGTGTGGACCTCCCCAAGCCCAAATTTACCTCTGATGAAAAACGAGTGGGAGTCTGATGACAGCAGAAGTCAATACTCTGCTCTGAAATAACTCCCCCCATTTGGGATTACAGTGTTTTGCTGAGATCAAGAGCTGCAATTTATTCCTTGATGCACAGCCACGATGAATCTGGTCTGCCCTTGCAGACCAAGGCCAAATTGTCCTTTTTGTCCCTCAATATGTCCCAGATGTGCTGACAATCTGTAACTTCTGCTGGAGTCAAAGGCTGCTGGAGATTCTCCAAATCCCCCAAACCAGCCTTTATTGACTAAATGAAGCAAGTAGCTCTGGGCTGAGTGTGGTCCACAGTACTTTCAGAAAGATAGACTGGAGGAGAACAATGCCCCGCACTGTAAACCTTGCTGGGCTGTCAGGTCTGCTCCCTGCATCACTACAGGGCACAGAAATGCAGTGCTTGGCACAGCAGCCCGTCGGTCAAACCCTGCCTGTCACCTGTAGTGGGACGCGCTTTGATACCAGTCAGCTGGGTCAGGGTCAATTTTGTTTGGTTCTGCTTGAATTTCTGCCGGTTAGAAGAGGCTTGGTGTTCAGGAGTTTTTTCTCCGTTTTGATCTGATTTGCCACATTTTCTGTAGCTCGCAGTGCTGGGACTGCACCAGGGCAGCTCCAGGCCGCCTAAGACTGGGCTGTCGCAGTCCTACCCTCTTCAGACATGGTCGTGTGGCGAGCTAGCCAAGACAGCAGATCAAGTTAAAAATTAATCACTTCTTTCTGTCAGGCTAGTTTTCAGCCAGAGCAGCTCCCTGAGCAGCCACATCAGCACTGGCACAAGAAAGAGAATGGAAATGTGTGACCAGAGATAGGAAAGAAGATGGGACGGTGTCAGCTGCTAGCTCGGCTGAAGTTGGTCTGGAATGGCACTGGCCATCCTGGAATGGCTGTTCCCGTGCCGTTGGGCAGACGTCAACTTCTCTTACCACGCTCTGTAATTTCATTATCCTGGAGCGAGGAAGGATCTAAACTGACAATCATCAGCAAGATGACAGTTCCTCCAATGCACTACTAAAACCAACAGAACCTGAACCCAAATAGGGCATGTGCGTTTCTGATGGCCAGAGCCGTCATGTGGACATAAGGCTTTTTATCTCTGAGAAAAATGACAAATCCAACCACATGATTCCACCCTCGGAAATATGATCTCGCAATTGTTCATTATGGGAAATAATTCAGTACAGCATTATTCACTGGTCTTCCCTGATTTTTGACTGTTTAACTGGATACCGTAAGAATAATTCAAGTTGACTCATGTTTGTCATGTTTTTAAGCTTGGGGCTGTTCGTATTATAACAGGTTTCTTTGGAGCCACACGGGATTACGAATACGTTTCTGAAACGTGATCAAAGAGCTGTACCCTTTATATGGCATATGGCACACCTCTCAGGAAAAGTGAGACACACCAAGCGCCGCCTGTCCAACTGCGGCATGCCACTTAGGTGTGCTGTGCAGCTGAACCAAGGACAGCTGGCCTTGCCACATCTTAGGAAAACGTCATACAGAGAGCTGCAGGAGGGACTGGACAAGGATGCTGCACCAGGAGGCTTTTGTGTTCATACCAGCCATACATATAGTTTGCCAGTGAGGAAACCCACGGGTCAGGGTATGACCTGTCTCAGCTAGGGATGATGCTGTTCTGGTGCAAAGGTGAGGCCCGTGCTCCGCTGCTTTTGCGCACGAGATGCTTGGGCAAACCAGACTGGAACATGTGGACTCCTGAATCAAGGGAGCCTGACGCTCCTCCAAGAGCCTTTTTCGCTACGGTGGTGCACACAGCATATGGGCTCCCTCATGTGGATCTCCACAAGATGTACCAGAGACGGACCATGCAAGTACAGCTCGGGAGCACTGCAGCTGAAGAAGACACGGCACAACCTGCCCTCTCCAACTCTGCTGGGAAGAGGGACTCTCCCACAGGGAAGGAGAGTCCATCTCTGCTCCACTCAGAGTGAAGAGACACACTGCTGTCTAGGCAATGGGATTAAGTTTACACAACATGCAAACTATTTTTAAACTTTTAAAAACTCTGAGGAAGAAACTGGTTTCTTTTCCTAATCCTTTCTACCTTTCAATCTCTTTTATTTTTTTTAAGGAAACAGAGGAAATGCTATACAAAACCCACTTGTGTTAATAAAAGAGAGTTTCAAGAAGTCTTACGGTATCCAGTTAAACAGTCAAAAATCAGGAAATACCAGTGAATAAAGCTGTATGTACAGACTTAACTCTGTCTCTGTTTTTACACGACATTAAAACCTCATTAAGTACATAAGCCCATACTAATTCTTATCTATGAGACATAACATCATGCAGCTTCTTCTGTAACTGTGAATCTTACACAACCAAAGAACTGGTGGTGGAGTCCTGCAGGTTTCCTCAGAGTGAACGGCTGTTGGAAACGCTGAGTAGCCTTTAAAAATCTGGCCCATTAAGTCAACTGGACACATGAATATGCAGATACACCGCACACCGCAAAATTGCAAGGTGTGCAGTACAGGACATGCAGAGGTCCAGGGAAAATAGGGTTTCACATGAAGGCCAATTACCTTAATGTAATAGTTTGTTGCTGTAACCTTTCAATTGTATTTAACAAACCAAGATGCATATGAATTAGGGGTGGAAGAAACTGGAATGCCACAACTTGCTGACCATAAGATTCATTAGAAATGGTTCTTGCGGAAATGTGTATGGAAAAAACTCTCAAGGCCAAACCACACTGGTCATATGCAAATACCCACATATGTTTTCAAATGCGGATTTTTGAAGTAGTAGAAATCTGTTTTCAGAAAAGTTTTGATTTATCTGTAGGCCATTAACACACTGCTGAAGGACAACAGGTGAACAATGCACCTGAGTTAGAAGGTCCATTTTCCATGATACATGGACAGGTATGTTTAGTTAATGGTTGAGTTTTCAACATGCACGTCATACAAATTTTAATCCAAGGCTTTTTGCTTTTTCAAAGAAACGTCTTCAAGTATTTTCTATGCATAGAGAGTGGTCAGTAGCTAATCTCATGCTTGCCAGAAATATAACTTAGACTTTACCACAGGAACTAATTTAAGTATACCATTACTAAATCTGGCTTACCTGGAAGTCTATAATCAGAGATAAAAAGCAAGCTTCACCTAAACATCTCTGCTGCTTGATTATCACCAGAGTAGATGCTTATGCATTTAATAAGTAAGCTGTCCTGTGAATGCGGATGGGGTAGCAAAACCAGATTTGTTGTCAAGGCATAATAATAATGTGTGAAATAGTGTTGCAAACTCTCACAGTTGAGTATCAATTCAAGAAATTCTACTCACGTTGTAAGGAAAGCTCCAGCCCTCCCTTCTGTGTCTCACCACACTTCAGGAAGCCCCTGTGGACTGGCTGCTTCCTCCACCTTCCCCTCTCCTGGATGGAATAACCAGGGACAGCCTGAGGAGGGGACTGGCACAGCTGTCCCCTCAGGGCAGAGAGGGTTAGTTTGGGGCTCCTCTTCTGATTCGATGGGGAGTGCTTATAAAGGAATCAGAGAGGGAAGGATCTCACACCACCACTTCCACAGAAGGGCAATGGCCATCCCTTTCTTTCCATCTCTCACAAAACTGGCTTTCTGCTTCCCACTCTTCAGGAGACCTCTGGCCTGGGGAAGGGGAGAAATCCTGAAGAACCTGGGTACGCTCCATCACCTGCTCTAAACCAGGAAAGGAAAGACCTTATAGCAGTTACCTCAATCCATGCAAACAGGGACAAGAAACACATATAAACCTAGAGACAGAAGTTTCTGTTGGAGTTGTTGGGGTTGGGGAGAGGTGGAGAAACAGAGATTTCATGAGAACTCGCAGAGGCTGCAAGCTCTGTACCTCCAGGTAACCATTCCAACTGCCAGCAAACTTTCAAATCCCTCATCCTGTTAAATACTTCCCCATCAATTTAATTGAATGAACTTACAATGCTTGACTCTATTTTACAGGATGAGAAAATCCTACTTTTGGATGAATAAAGGTCTTACATAAATAAGTTAAATACTTAGGAATGTTTAAAATCCTGCAATTCTACTGTTAGGTTTCAATTAATTGCTGTCTGAACAAATCATAGTTAACAGTGGCATCGTGGCACCAACTATATAAATTACGAAGTTTACTTGACTGCAAGTGTTTGGCAGGACAATTTAAAAGGGTCCATCAACTAAACAGGATATTCACACTGATACAATTCAAATGTGAACTCCATTAGTGGGCAGGATAAGGTGCAGACTTTGTCCCATCAAAGGAAAGCTACTGTTATGTCAAGTAAAAACGTGGAACCCAAGTGGTTCTTGATGTGATGAAGGCCTCTGTCTGTAAGGGACAGTATAAGCTTCTCCACCCTGTACCTAATACCAACATGTCACAGCTCTGACTGCAGGGGAGCAACGTTGTGGGCCACAAGCTTTCAGCTACACACACTCTTTTGCCAATATAGAAATCTGATCACGCCTACGCAATCGGAATACATGTTCCTGTGCAAAACTGGAAGGAAGGAGACAAAAAACGCCCAACATAAACCAAAAAAAAAAAAAATCAGCCAAGGTAATGTTCAATGTGCCCTGCTAGCAAATTATTTCCCAAGTCTTAATATGGCTATGCATTTCATCTGTTGCTTGATTACAGACCCGGGCAATTGTATTTTGCCTGTCCTTCCTCTCCGGCAGATGCCAGTGTGCTCTGCTGTGCAACCCGCCGGTTCTCCCTGAAGGTCCCTGCGTGAAACACTGCAGGCTCGTACCTGCTTGCAGCTATTTGATGTATCTGTGGTTTCACAAGGGAAAAAGAAATTTGTTTCAGCCTAGTCACTCAGATGGACTCTGTTTCAACAGTTCAGTTTATTTCCCAGAACCTCTGCAAGAAAGAGAACTGACTAAGGCTCAACTTTGGAAAAATGAAAGCAGTGTTTACTGCAATTTAAAAGGAACAGGCTGAAGTTGGTACTTGTACTACTCACTGAAGGTGTTTGGTGGACTTGATTTATTTGCCTATACGTTTTTTAGTCTCAGATTCCCATTGACTATATCAATATTCACACATTTGCAAGTCGAGAGCGCGTAGAAAACATTGCAGGGAGACCCCATCTTCCCCTGCTCATCAAGAAGTTGTGAGTTCTCCATGTCTTCCTTGTTCCTCATGTTCTCAGAAAAAAAACAGGTTCATAATCGCAGTATTGAAAGCTCTGAACTTGTTCTCTGATGGTTGGGATGGTCCAAGAGCTTGCCCTCGCCTCCTCTAGCTCCACTGCTCTCGCTACTGATTTCTGTGCTTCAGCGCTCAGAGCTGGTGACAGGTCTTCTCATTAGTGGGCTGCTGTTTGGGGAGTTTGTTTTCCCTGGTGATGGGCCAAAACCTGAGGCTTGGGAGATTGCCAGGTTTGATGTCAGGCATATTTATTTCCTTTAGGATCGGCTGGGTTTAGCTAGCTATTTATCCAGGCTAAGGGGCAACTTCAGAGGATTTGTGGGACCAGCTCTGAAAGCAGTGTTTGGTCTCCAAGTTATTTATTGAAGTATTTGGCAGTGATGGCAGCAAGTGCTGAAGCAGCTGGAAAGTAATTGCCCACTTTTCCTTGTATGGCCAAACAAGCTGTATTCCACCAGTTGGTTGGAAAACAAAGCAAACTTTCATACTAGATGCAAAAAAATCCAGGGGTTTTCTTCTTGTTTGGCTGAAAGAAGTCCACCCCAAATTTCTGTAAGCCTTTACTAAGGCATTTCTATTCCATATGTGCCTCTTCTCCAAGTCAGACAGACTTGTCAGGTAACTCCTCCTCAGCATTTTTGTGCAGGTAAGTGGTCTTCTGAGTGGACTATGAATCCACATACTATGGTGGATTTCAGGTATCATACCTGGATAAAGTCTTCTCAGTGCCTCTGTACAACGGTATCACTGTGTTTGCTTTATTTATGTTATTTTTTCTGAGGCAGATCTCAGTTTGCTGCTTCACTGTGATTGTACAAGCCAGCCTCAGTTTTGTGTCCCTGTCTGGCCCATTTGGTGTTAATGGCTGGCTTGGGGGATGAGAGGAAAGCAGTGAATTTTGTTTATCTTGACTTTAGTAAGGCTTTCAGCACTGTCTCCCCAAACATCCCCACAGAAGAAGTGAGGAAGTGGAACTTACCTAAGTGAGGTGGACTGCTGCACTGCTGGGCTCAGTGGGTTGTGATCAGCAGCACCAAGTCCAGCTGGAGGCCAGTCACCTCATGTGTACCTCAGGGGCTGATACTAGGTCTCATACTGTTTAACATCTTCATTAAAGACCTGGGTGTTGTGACAGGTGGTGCACCCTCAGCAAGTTTTCAGATAACACAAGACTGGGAGGAGTGGCGGATACACCAGAAGGTCATGTTGCCATCCAGAGGGACCTCACAGGTTGGAGGAACGGGTTGATGGGAATCTCATGAAGTTCAGCAAGGGGAAGTGCAAAGTCCTGCACCTGGTGGGGAACAACCTCACGCACCAGTATATGCTGGGGGCTGACCAGCTGGAAAGCAGCTTTGCAAAGAAGTACCTGGCTGTCCGGGTGGGCACCAAGGTGACCCCAAGGCAGCAACGTGCCCTTGTGGCAAAGGTGGCCAACAGGCTCCTGGGCTGCATCAGGCAGAGCATGGCCAGCAGGTCCAGGGAGCTGATCCTTCCCCTCTGCTCAGCCCTGGTGAGACACAGCTGGAGTTCTGGGCCCAGTCCTGGGCTCCCCAGTGCAAGAGAGACATGGACATACTGAAGAGAGTCCAGGGAAGGGGCATGAAGGGATGGGAACATGCCTCACAGGAGTTTGAGGACATATCTGGTTTTCCCTATTTAGCTCTTTCTCCTATGAAGTATGTGTAAGAAAAGAGACAACTCCTCTGCAGGTTCTTCTACAGGCTGACAGGTCTCATTAGAGACTGGGAGGACCAGCAATGCAGGCAGGGACCCTGTAGGACTGTCAGCTCACACACATCATCTGCCAGGGTGCCACCCAAGGGGAAAACACATCTGACCTCAATGCACGCACATCCATTGAGCAGGACTTCTGTTACTTTATACAACTGACAGCTCAAAGCGTCACAGACAGCCCAGGTGCTTTCTGTACATGGATCTCAACTTTGTTTTGTATAAGTAGAGCCAGCCTTTCATTACATTATTACATACTTTATTACATATATTTTATTACAATCACTGTTTATTATGACTACGATTTCAAAACATCAGTCTCCACAAACCAAACAGAAGGGAAAAATGCAAAGTTAGCTGGGCATTCAACAACTTGTCCAAAATTTGATTGATTTTGTGTTTCTTCCATTTACGATTTTCAGAAAAAGCCATTTATGTAACAGAAAATACCAATAAAACTATCTTCTACTTTTACTGAAACATACACCTGCAGCATCTACATTTCTATCATCTACAATCTACTACATTTTAAACATATAATTCACTGCAAATAACACTGTGCATTTTCTTATGGAAAGACTTAAGTATTGCAATGCAACTGTCCGTTCTTTGCTGCGCATTTTGAGTGACTGCCATTTCCACCATGTCTGGGCTACTGTCTGGTGCAGTGAAGAGTTTGGCCACAAACAAACTGTTAAAAAGCAAACAAGCAAACAAAAAAGCCCCAGAAAAAAAAAAAAAAAAAAAAAAAACCAACACAAAAATCCAACATGGTTGAACAGCAGAACAAAAGAGACTAATAGAAATAAAGTAGTGTCTTTCAAAAGGTGGAATTTGTATACAAAAAGGAAAATAAGAACAAACCCTGGCAAGCCAAGTGTAAAGCCACAAGAAGGTAAAACAAAAAAGCTTTTGAGATGCATTTTCTTGAAAGCTTTAAAAATACCAATCGGGAACTCATTGCTCTGAGGTATACTAAAAATTCTGCTCAACATGATGCAAATACCTACTGCATATCATTGTTTTGAAAGCTCTGGGTCACACCATGTTCCTTACATATGTGCATGCCCTAGGACGAGTGTGGTTTCTTACATTTGTTTTATATGTACACAATTCACTTGGATAGAAGCAAGTCACTCATACGTGTAGCTACCCAAAAAAATCCTCTTTGGAAAGCCTGATACCAACAGGAGAAGTTAAATACATTAAAAATTCTTCCAGTTAGTTCTCATTATGGTTTGTTCTTACGTTTTACTCCATGGCATTACTTGCAATGGCATTAACTTCAGACCACTAAGAACATACTTGGGAAACTGTCTGTAAAAAAGAGGTGACGTTGACAGAACACACTTTCACTTCCACAAAGAAGAGGAAAACAACGCCGCCTGGATTTTATATTTCAGAAAAACTGTTAGTAACATGGGAGAGAAAGCTGTGCGTTTTCACAAAATGTAGTCTTGAAGCTTGGGGTGTCCTGTTAGTTCAGTGCTTGTCAACAGTAACATTGTACAATGCAGCTACTACTGTAAAAGCAGTGAAAATATTTTATCACTTAAGCTTTTTTGTTTAAAATGTATTAGAATATTTATAGAAAGGATGAAAATCTTGAAGAACAGTTTATTTAACACAGCTTTACACTGCTGTGTAAAAAGAATAATTGTGTAGTTTACACATACACCATGTAAATTACTATGGAAACCAGATGTAGCTTACACTACAAGGTGCCTTGTAACTCATCTCTGCTGAGCAATAAATCCCCCCCCTTTTCTTCTTGGCAGAACTTTGAGAAACTTTACTGCTGTTTTCTATCAGCAGATACAACAGATGGCTGGCACATGCCTGCTTTACTAAGAAAGTGGGATCTCTACAGCATTACTTTGATCCCTGGTGGCATGTCTACAACACTGAGACGCAAAATACCACAGCTGAGCAGAATCTAAATATTAAAGGTTTGGAGCCGTGCTCTCGATATGAGAACCCCCTATCTAAAAATCATGCTCACAGTATGTAAATATCTTCACATTCCACATGGAAATTTTGGTACAGAGGTCAGAAAACAAAGTATTTCCTCTGTTTGGTGACATGAAACCGCAGTGAAGGTACTACTGTAAATATCAAGAGTGCGAGTTTATGTGATTGCCTTGACCAAACTTCCAGAACAGCCATACTTTTATTGGGGGGAAAACAAAAAAACCACCTAAATTGTGCGTATGAGACATTTTTTAAAGCGGAAAAGTATCACTGTAATCATGGGGTACGAATAAGATATTTACAAATAGCTCAGTAGTTTCTTTGAAGAAAAGTTTCATCTGAAGAATTACATGTTCTGAAATTCACTGGGTTTTGTGTTCTTTCAGTTTATCAGGGAAATAGTGATGTTTGAATGGAGCGCCCCATTGCATCAATAATGCCTTAAAATTGGTAGTCTGTTAGCTTTCCTCTGGGCAAGGGAACAAAAATTCTCCTGGCACAGATGCATATTCCATTTTATCTTCATGGTCAGGCTACGGCTCAGCAATATAAGGTAATTCCAGAGAAATCAGTTGAGCTCTTTGGAGTTCATGGTGTCATTGTTGAGGCCAGAACTAGCCTCCAGGACCTGTAATTATATACCATGCCTAAGCACCACTTTACAATATACAAACAACGCTAGAAAACGCACTGATGACATATATCCCCTCTTCTTAAGAGGTGGGCAACTTTTTGCTTTATTCAAGGTCATCAATAACTCTTTGATCAGAAGTAACCCAGCCTTCCCAGCAGGGACAGATCCAATCGCCTCCTTTAAGAACCCTGAGGACTACATGCTGGGATGTCCCCTTATCTCCTGACACTTGTGCCCAGAAGCACTCCCAGACCAAAGACCTTTCCCCAGCACTTGATCCCCTTGCACACATGTGTGCATCGCCTGTCACAGGGCAGAAACACTACTGCCGTATGACAAAATGGCCTGCATCCAGCAGCACAAGGCTGGATGTATCTTTAGCATGTAATCTACATGTAATACCCATGCACTGCAAGATATGTACATGCATCTTCCCATTGCATGGGCCACATCCCATGCATGCACCAGCACAGGACTGAGCATTCAGATGTCACAGCATGGGTACGCATTCAGCCCTGCAACAGGAGAGGAGCCATGGGGGACTCAGGACGGTTGGGAGTAGGAAGCAAGCTGCTACAGTAATTCATCTGACCCCAAATGCAGGCGCAGGTTGTGGACCAGACTGATTGTTAATATGGATCAGACCAGAGACTGCTACAGAACAAAAATTCCAGCTTGCTTTTTGGTTTCTTTTTTTTGCCTCCCATCTATTAAATCAACCCAGCTGCTGCTCTGTCACTGAGCCCTTGCTTCCTGTGCACTGATCAACCTTGTCTTTTATACGGTTCTCTCCCACCCATACTCACTCATACATGATCTTAATTTTATTGCTGTCAGAAGTTTCACTGAAAGTTAAGCATGCACGTTGGGTTTTGTGGATTCAGAGCTTAAATACCTGTCCTAATTTCCTAAATGCTGTAGAGATGACGTTATCACTGCAATCTTTGGTACCTTCCACTGGTGGACATGGTGAAACACGCCACAGCGTTAGTTAGCGTAATAGGGTCTATTCCTCTCTCGCTGTGAAGTCTTTAAGTGCAATCTTCCCCAGAGGACAAGGCCCCCAAAAGTCATTATTCTTTCTTTTGCAAAAACCATACAGAGTAAGAGCAAGAAGCACAGCAGTGAGCTCTAGTGGTTACACGGATGCCTACTGTATGCTACATATTACCACTGATTTTTGCTTTTTTAAACCTTTCAAACCAAGGAGCAATCTTTGTAACTACCAATTTAGTCAGATTACATTTTTTCCAAAGTGAACATAGCATCTGCAATCTTACATTCAAATTCATAGGTAAAAAAAATAAAGTGCTTAAAACCCTAACAATCCCATTCTGCAGTACTCTAGGCTTCCTGTATTGCCTGGCTCACCCTGACTTCACCAGAAAAAGGCATTCAGCACCTTCCAACCCTTAAATTTTAGGTTTCCCCTAATATTTCCTAATAATTAATTAGAAGTAATGGACTAAGGACTAAAGGCAACTAATGATTTTGTTTGGTTAATGTTTCCTAGTGAAAATGGCTTTAATTGTTTGTTTACCATACAAATTCTTTTCCACATCAAAATGGATCCAGGGCACAGAGGCCACTGTATTAGAAACGTGACATCCAAATGTAGTGGGTTTTTACCACTTCAGTTTATACAGAATACAGGTACAACCTAATACTTAAAATCTTCCTTTCGACAGACATTTTTGAACTAGAATATGGACATATGCAGCAGCGCAGGACTGAGAAGTATTGTCACTCCCTGGGTTGGATTATTTATTCACCCACCACTTGGATCATTATTTATCCCAGGAGCAGGTAGATGGCATCTACCCACGGGATATTTATACCCACTTACCACAGGTGTAAACAGGGGTGCAAGGTGCGCATCAGGAGAGACTTAGCCCTACCCTGCTGGAGATCCCAGCTGTGGTGGGTTGACCTTGGCTGGCTGCCAGGCACCCACCCAGCTGCTCTCTCACTCCCCTGTCTTGTTGGTATCAGGGCTAGCAAGCATGTAATGACATAGACAGGATCTCCTGTACCTACTCGGGAGAAGTCTCATATCTATAGACTCAAAAAGGGTCTACCTACTGCTAGAAGCTGTGGCATATACTACTGACAGCCCCCAAAACCTTGGAGCCCTAGAGAAACTTCTTCAAATCTCAAGTGGGATACCAGGTTAAGAGGCGTATAAGGCACAAGATACAAGACTCGCAGAAGAAATTATTTTAATTTTACCAAACAGAAGACAACTGTATGCTAGTTAACAGTTGTTTTACAGAAAGCAGTCTAGTGCTTCAATATTTTTAATGCCTTTCTTCTTTCAAAGAGTACTAGTTTCCATTTCTTTTCCTTCTTCATTTCTTGCCCCTCTTCTCCCTTTCCTCTCCTGTCCTCCTCATCTCCTTCTCTCTTCTCCTCTCCTCTCCTCCCTTCCCCTTCCCACTTCCCCTTAGGAAATTCCCAGAAAAAAGTATTCTGCCAGAATAAAGGTAGCAAGTATTTAGTACTTTCCTGGACATGCCAATGGAAACTTCTAAGAACACATACACTTAAAAACATAACAGAACACTGAAAAAACCTGCTAAAATTTACTCATTTCTTCCCCTCATAAAATACCGGAAATTCTGGAGAAACTGTGTTCTTTTGCCACACATAACTTTTATCCTACTTCTCTTTGCAACACTGCCATGGGCAATGATGTTGTTGCCCTACGGGCTACAGAAGAAATACTCATGTGTTTTCCTGCCCCTTCTCATCAGGTAAAGGGCTGGGTGGCATAGGGACAGTAAGCGCCCTGGCTTCCACAGAGGATGACAAGAACTGTGAGTAACAGGCAGCTGTACTCAAGCACCTCTAAGGGATGCGAAACCCAACAGGACTGTTTATGATACCAAAAAGGAGACATTTTCTCTAGGATGCTAAGTAAGTATGTCCATTCTTCCTGCAACTCCTAAAACAGTCGGGGGTTGAAACTCCTTCCTATGCTTAGGCTGCCGGTTGAAATCCCGCTCTTCGTCTGCAGACCTGTGTAAGTATCTAAATACCCACAGCCATTAAGACCAGAGTGCCAATGTTTATGTTGACTGCACACACAGATGAACTTGTAAGGAGTAGCGAGATGGGATTATAAAATCTCCAAATGCAGAGCCTCTCAGTTTTAACGCTTGTTTGACCCACAAATAGCTGGAAGTTAACACACCATTCTAGGAACAGAGTAGTGCAACGATGTTACTTTCACCATTTAGGTATTTCACCCACTAATTACGTTTTGTCTAACAGGAATTCAGTAATTCAGCAAGGAGGAGGAGGAGGAATAATGGGTTAAACAACTTGGCTGCTGCTCAGAAGGGATTTCATCCTGCAAGTTGCATCAAGGGGAACACTTGTCTGTGCGGTCTTTAAGCCTGTGACTCTTCTCACCGAAATCAGTGTTACAATCATCTTTTCCTAATGAGCTGCCTGTAGGCAGCAAAGGAGGGAGAGGAGAGCACAAGAAAGAAGGACAAGAGAAGAAGGGCAGGATTCCACCTAACATCTCAATCCTCCTTTCCAAAAATGAGATAGGTTTATCATGGACAGCAGCTGAAGCTCGCGGAGAAACGGAGCAGGAAATACAGTCCCCAAACACACTAATTATTTCTAGGTATGTAAATGCCAGCCCTTGGCGTACAAAGTTGTTTTCTCTGTAAAGCTGGACTGGACCGCCAAAGACCTTGAGCAAGTCACTTAGCCTTTGTGAGTAAGTTTTGTCTCTCCACATTCCCCTCCCTCTCTAGAGGAGGTGAAGCATTTCCTAAACTCAAAGGCTTTGTGAAGAAACCAAAAATTACAAGGGCTTCAGACAACACCTCAAAGCCAAACAAGTCCTGTAGTTAGAGTATTTTTAAACACCCCAAACCACAACCAAATCTGTGAAGCTGCAATTAGCCAAATTATACAACCAATTATCACTGAATATTTGAAGGTAAATATTGCTTCATCTTTACCGAGCGCTTTGTTGTACAAAGTCGATGTTCAGCATTGTAAAAATGAATGAATTTTACCCATCATTTTTACGTTACAACGATTTTTTTCCCCGTGTCCATGATAAAGTACGCTAATGTGTTTCAGCTTTATGCAAATTTAACATATGCTGTCTGTGTCAAATCACGCATAAGTCTCTGCGTGAAAATACGTCAGGCGTTCTTATCTGTCTGACTAAAGAATCCAAAGGGATGCAATACTCTGCGGATTTAGGCAGGTTTGCAATTAAACTCGGCAAAATTAAGTCTCCAGAAGAGATTTGTTGCTTACCAGAACTACACATCAAAGCCTGCACATTTAGCCATCAGAGATCAACCAACAGCCTGCGGTATACGCCCGCAAGCTAAGGAAAGCTGAAAAACTGCATCCACGTAACCAGCGTCAGGTAAAATGATCTTAAAACTAAAGGCGGCCGGTGCCTTCCTCTTCAGCTCGGGCTGCCCGCTCCCTCCCCACCGGCCGGCCGGCCGCTCCGCGGCCGAGACACCCGGCTCTCCCACGC
>NW_009258950.1:505005-509320 GCF_000687185.1 Egretta garzetta
GCAAAGGCCGTGCCCCGGGCGCCGCGCGTCCCTGCCCCCCTCCCGGTGTTCACACCCCGCGGGCACTGTCGGCCCCCGGGGAAGCCAAGATGGCACCACCACAAAAACGTCGCTGAAGGAACTCCAGCCTGCGTGCAGAACCCAGGTTGTACCTAGCAGTCACCCGGTACGCACGGTGTTGGGGTCAGGGCTCGGGGAAGCAATTGTATGAGGTTCAACAAGGCCAAGTGCCGGGTCCTGCCCTTGGCTCACAACAATCCCATGCAACGCTACAGGCTTGGGTAAGAGTGGCTGGAAAGCTGCCGGGCAGAAAGGGACCTGGGGATACTGGTTGACAGCTGGTTAAACATGAACCAGCAGCGTGCCCAAGAAGGCCAACAGCATCCTGGCTTGTATTAGGAACAGTGTGGCCAGCAGGAGTAGGGAAGGGATCGTGCCCCTGTACTCAGCACTGGTGAGGCCGCACGTCGAACACTATGTTCAGTCTGGGCCCCTCACTACAAGAAGGACATTGAGGTGCTGGAACAGGTCCAGAGGAGAGTAACGAAGCTGGTGAGGGGTCTGGAGCACCAGGCTTACGAGGAGCAGCTGAGGGAACTGAGGTTGTCTAGCCTGGAGAAGAGGAGGCTGAGGGGAGCCCTTATCGCCCTCTACAGCTGCCTGACAGGAGGCTGTAGCCAGGGGGGGGTTGGGCTCTTCACCCAGATAACAGGCAATAGGATGAGGGGAAATGGCCTCCAGTTGTGCCAGGGCAGGTTTAGGATGGACATTAGGAAAAATTTCTTCACCACAAGGGTTGTCAAGCATTGGAAGGGGCTGCCCCGGGAAGTGGTGGAGTCCCCATCCCTGGAGGTATTTAAAAGATGGGTAGATGTGGTGCTTAGGGACATGGTTTAGTGGTGGGATGGCAGGGTTAGGTTAACGGTTGGACTTGATGATCTTAAAGGCCTTTTCCAACCTAAACAATTCTGTGATTCTAAGCATCACTGAGATGGCACATGGGTGCAGCTGGGTAAGGGCTCCTGGTGGGATCCAGCAAAGCCGGGTGAGGCACCTAGCCATGCCAGCAGGTCAGGCTGCCGAGTGGGCCACCAGCCAGGCAATGCAGCTGGGACAGCTCTTCCCAGCTGTAGGAAGCGGGCTGTGACACTGTGCAACTAGGAGAACGGGCTTTCACCTTGCCTTGGTCCACAGGACTCATGAACAGAGACACTGAAAAGCAGCAAAATGTTGCCATTTGCACAGAAAGTGTAACTGGCTCAGACTAGAAACTTCGTAAAGCTGAAAGAATTTTCTGTTCAAAAAGTTGTTGAAACAGAATTGCGCCTTTTAAAGGAATAAAGAATATTGTTTCTAAATTTTCTGGATTCTTTCATAAGCCTTTTTTTAAAAGCTAAATTTAACCAGGGTAGATAAAGTTTGAGTAACAGCCCCAGGTTTCTTTCTGTAATGTTCTGGAAGGAGCTGGAGGGTATTTTCTCCCTGTGAATGCTGCCTTGGATGCTGCTGTGCTCCATCCCATCCCGTTAGCGTGACTGCAGAAGTTACCTCTGGATTAACTGCCTGGAACGGAATTCTGCGGGTCATGGGAAACAACATGCAGTTGATTTTGCTTTTCCAGGCAGATCTCTTCAAGTGGAGTTTGCCATGTCAGCTTACACACAGGGAAAAGGTACTGAGCTGGGCCATTACTTTTCTCTTTCTTGTCTGAAGAGCATGGCCAAACTGGTAGTGGTGATTTTTTTAGGGAAAAGGTTCAACACACACAATAACCTCGCCCTCCCACTGACGTGCTGTACCGTGAGTTTTCCTGCATCTCCTCCTGAGGAGTCTTCTGATGCTGTTGATGGATTGCTTCACTGATCCCGCACCGCTGTTCCTGTCCTCTCCCTCGTTTCTGTCATTCTGTCTGCTCAGGATTTTTTCGTCAAATTTCCCAGAACGGCATCTATGCGTACCAGAGAGAAACACACATATTTACATATTGCACGTATGTGCGTATCTGTAGTATACATTCAGAAATACCCCGTGACTGTGAAGCACAACCTGAAAATGACGTCTCCACGTTTTCCATGTGTGAGCACCCCTAAGGCACTCATGCACCTCCCAACGCTTCCAGACACTTTCCCGCCTTCACGGGAGGGGAGCTGGGACACGAGGAGGGAGCGACTGGCCCAAATTCACCCCAGAAACACACCTGGGGGCAAAGGGAGCCTGGAATAGTTCTCCTAAATCCTTGGGTGGTTCCCCAGTAACTTGCCCAGTAAAGCTTAGGCTCCAAAAGCTGGAGTCGGCGAATGTACTCGTCACAGACAAGGCCCCACCTCTAGATGCTTGCTAGGTGACGGTGGTTATTTATTATATATTATTATTATATATATATATAGTATTTATTATTTTTACTATTTACAATCACCGTTCATTCTGTGTAAAACGCCTTTCACGGTCGGCAGGGGCTGTGCTCGCCCCTCACCGGCGGCACGCCTGCACGGCGAGGGGGGTGCCCGGGGTGAGGGTGCTCCGGCAAGCCGTCAGGTGAACGTTGCTAACCACTGTTACGTTGTTAACGGTAGAGTTGCGTCACGGGGAGACTTGAGATGGCTCTGAGAGAACAGCTATTGATCACTCCGCGAGTTTACTGCTAGTGGATTCCATCTGAGAAAGCAGAAAAATACTTTAAGAGTTAAATACGATTAATTTTTCTTCACTTCAAAATGTGTAGGCAATTTTACGTTTGCAACTAAAGGGAAATGTAGTGGGGAAGAATAATCCCTGGACTGTAAAGCTACAATTATCGTCATTGTTCTTTGTCACTTAAAGGGGCTTCCTCAAGGTCTAGCAAAGGGAGAGAATGGAATTGCCAAGTGATAACCCTGGAACATCGTTTCTGGAACTGTGATGGGACACCATGAACACCCCTGAGTAAAAAATGCAGGAGCGATCAGCTGGCTTCCTGCAGCACTGAGCAGTCAGCAGAGACCGAGATGCTGTTCAGTGGGTGTGTGTTTGCATCTACAGGCTACCCTAGCCCGTATACACCTCTGTATGTGTTTGCACGACGTCTGTCTCCCCTCCAGCAGCATCCACCAAGGCCTGGGCGAGCCCTGCGTTAGCACTAAGCCTGGCCTGCTGTACTGCAGCATCTCTTCTCCCAAGTTTCTCTCTATCATAGTGTTGTATTGCGATGAGATCCGCTGAGGATAAGGTTTGCAAAGCTTGTGTTCATGCTGCCGGCTTGCATTCAATGTGAAGATCTAGGTAAAAGCTGCTTGTATTTCTTCTCGCTCCCTTATTTAAATGTCTCTTTTTCCTAACTTACGCGACGTATTTCAGGGAAAAATAGTCACTTTTTAAGTGACTCAGAAGCACTACGGAGGGTGGATTGGAATATACTTGGAAAAGCAAACGTTTTGTGGTTCTTTGTTTAATGAAATGGAAAACATACATGAAAACAGAACTGTGTTGTCAATGAGGCTTCGAGATCCACTGACTTCCATAGGAATGCTTCTGTAGTGCATTTGTGGCCGGCTCTGACGTTCATTGCAACTGACAGCATCCCCCCGCTGACAGCCTTGGAATGAACTAATGAATGGATGGTTTGAATGATGATATGTCTAGGGAGGGATATGGAAGTCAGTGCCTGATGCCCTTTGATCATCAGTTATGAGTAATATAAAAAGAGGGAGAAAAAGGCACAAATAATAAGAGTCATGGGCATAAATATGGCCTGAGGTGATAATTTGCGTCCCAAAGGTTTTACGAGCTGCTCCACCTCAGGTGTACAGGAAGAGTAGATATATGTTTTATTTATTTGTTTCTTTGTGGTGAATATTGGTAGCTAATAAATAGCACCTGTATAATTTAAATAAGGAAGAAGATGCCAAATTGCAGCAGGATTTTCAGAAGTGCTCAGCCTTCACTGGGTTTATTCACTGAAGTGAATCACAGAATTCCTGCCAGTTTCAGCAGAAACAAAGTTTATGCATTGGGAACTAGATCCCCTTAAATTCTTGCTGGTTGGGCCAAAACAACTGGCATTAAGAGTTGGCAGGGGAAAAAAAAATCATAGAATTATTTTTATTAGAAAAATCAGTTTTGGAATACGTTGAAGTTTCTGAAATTTCAAATGGGAACTCAAAGACTCCACCTTCAATTCTTCTGAATATAACATTCCAATTATTTATTTTGGAACATAGTCTATATTATAGTATTAAAAACTATGTTGAAGCAACACTCGGAAGGTTGTAACATCACACACTCTAGAGGAGAAGTCTCCTATTTTATATCCCTTATGATACAGTTCATAATGTGTTCT
>NW_009258950.1:509367-515311 GCF_000687185.1 Egretta garzetta
ATCGGGCTTTGAACCAGGCGTGGTGCTGAAGAAGACAATTATTTTTAGAGCTGTTGCCTCATTTGTTGCTAAAGTTTTCAACTTCAAAGTTTTTCAAGTTTAAAAGCAAATGAGACAGGAGTTTTGCAGAAGAAGGTAGAGAGAAATGTCCTTGCCCTTGTTCTGTCATGATCCTGTGTGGCAACAGGCCGGTTGCTTCATCCTTTTTCCCAGGTAGTCACCACTTTTTGTAATTTCTCGGTGCCTGACATCAGAACTTCAGTCTTGTCTGCAGAATCCCAGAGCCCAGGCGGGTAATCCCAGAGGTGGTTGCAAAACTATAATTCTGCCTTTGAAAAGGGTAGTATAGCAGAGAACAGTTTGGAGAAAATGAAGTATCGAGTAGGCATTATTTGTTTTCTACAACCGTATTACTAGCTATCATCCTGTGATGCACGAACATGTGCTGCATGCACAATCTTCATCCTGGGAGTTTTAAAAATTTTTGAATCGTTGAATTTTCAATTTTTTCAATGCCTGGTTTTTTTTATAACTTGGGTATCATTTCTCAGCTTTTAAAAAAGCAGATGTAACCTTCTTTTAAACTGCAGTAGCAAACATGCACTGCTTTAATTTAATTAATTTTTATTTTAGTTTTCATTATTTTAATAGGTTGTAGTAAATTTAGACTTTAATGGATCCATCATTTTTAAAAGAAGTGCAGACCAACTATTTTATCAATTAATTCCAAAGCTGGTCATTTGTATTAGCCTGAAAGCATCTGTTCCCAGCTCTTTCTCCTGGTGACATGACTTCTAACTTTGTTGCAAGTTCCATTTCTGAAACCAATTTTGTGTTTGCCTGAGAGATGTGAATACTCGTTTCAAAACTATCAGACCAAAGTAATTTTAAACAGTGGAAAGTAGACCTTTTGTTTTCAGTTTTATTTAATTTTTTAAAATATTTTCTATGCAAGTGTATTTTATTGTTTCAGTTTTCTCAAATCTCGATTAATGATTTTTTCCTTGAAAAAAAATATATATCACAAACATTTTATGTCCTTAAACCAACTGAAAAACATACTAAATAGTTACATTAGTTTAGTGTTAACGTAATTTATTGTACCTTTCCTAGTTATAAGGTTAGCAATTGGACTTAAAAATTAAATTAATTTATCCAAGTTGCATTGAAGTATTTAGCTGTGAAATATTCTCAGAAATATTTAAAGGAGAACTTTGTATTGAAATGCATATATATAAAACAATTCTCATTAGTTTCCTTTTGTTCCTTGCATTTATGAAAATGCTGTAGTACTTCTTAGGGAATAAAAAGCACATGACTGCCTCGTCTGTGCTGTTTGAGAGAGGATGGAACATTGCCTGGAAACGGCAGCCTTAGGTTAGGCGGGAGGTCCAGGGTCTGGTGGCCCACACCGGTTCTTCTGGATGAAGATGGAAGGAAAAAAGGATGGATGGAAAAAAATCCCATTGAATTGTGTCATTCTGTTTACCAGGGTGGATTTCTGGGGTGATGCACAGGGCAGGCATTTGCCCTGCTGTCACAGGAAGAAGGCTCAATGAGGGGATGCTGCAGCTCAGGACTCCCTGAAGCCCAGCAGCACTAGGCAGAGCGCCAGGACGCTGGTTTCCAGCATGGGCCCAGGCCACTGCAGGGTCTCACCGCAGGGTCTCACCTTTGAAGTGTGGAGGCTGTTGGGAGGCTGCCAGGCTGTTTTGGGCACTGTTTTTAGCCTGTTCTCAGACACGATGAATTCCAGAGTCCAACTGGCCATTCTAGGGGCAAAGAGGAACCTTCTCCCAGGTTTGAATTGCCTTATGTTATTTTCCATGAGCATTTCCTCAGTTTGCAGACTGAGGAAACCCTTATCCTTCTGCTCTCCGCTACTTAGTGCTCTAAATATTATCGTGACTCAGGTTGCTTGTCCCTTCCCTGCAGCACATATCCTTGCTTTCTCTTTATGTCAGATCTCTTCCATGTTCCTGGTCACTCTTCTTCCCTTTCTCTGGCTATTCATTACCTTTGCAATACTCTTTTCAGAGATATGTTGGCAAGTGCTGTTCACAAGGCCACATCATTGATTTTTCTTGAGAACATTGTTTTATTTTTTAGCTTGGCTTCCTGTGAAAATGATGTCTATATAATGTTCACAATGTCTGTGAACTAATGAGTTGATTTCTACCAATTTTGACAGATAGGTCAGTATAGGTCTCAAAGCATATTTAATATCTTATTGCAAGTAGTTAATAGTACAGCAGAAAAAAAGAGACATCCTCTAAATGTCCCGTCTGTGACAGAAGTGCAGTCTACACTACATGTAATAAAATTACTTTTCTCTAGATGTCCCCAAATGCAGGGGGAACTTCAGTTGAAGACTACACCTTCTCAGATAGAAAATCACGATGATAGAAAGTCACGAGATACAAACTGTAGCAATCCAGTCTGTGTTAGATCGAGTACCCTCTGAGATTGCTAGTACTGTTCATTATCCCATTTCTGCATAAACTAACTCTCTTTTAGCTCTTTTACGACAATCTCAGTTACTTATGTCTGTTCGGGACAAATCTTCTTAGATCTTATGAAGAGGTACCAGGATTTATTTTTTCCACTCTAGTGGACATTGTTTTATGCTAAGCAACACTGAATTTAGTGGGGTTTTAGAGAGAAAGCTAGAAGATCTTAGCAAAGTAAAAAAATAAAAGGGAAGAAGGAGAGAAGAGTGGATGCAATTAAGTTCCTACTTTAGAAATGACAGAGAACATGAGTAACAGCTGACAGAAATTCATCCTTTACAAAATTATTCTTGTATTGTACCAAACGAAGCAATCTCTTTTATCAAAGTTACTTACCTGCAACATCAGCTTCAGAGGGTTTAACATCTATATCTGTTGGAGGAGCTAACGGGCAGATTTGATAAATATTGCTCACTGAAAAGGAATGAAGTGTATGAGAGCTGTATGATTTGTTGCTGAATGTGGCTGCCCACAAAGCCTTTGATGCGTATGTCATACACTGGAGATTAAAAGCTCAAATTCTGCGACTATGGGATCATGCAAGCTTCTTTGATAACTGATCAAGTGGTCTGTGACTTGCCTAGCAAGAAAACTTCAAGCACTTACAGAATAAAAACTAAAGATAGCATTACAATTTCTCACAGAAATAATAAAAAAGGACACAAAAATCTTTTGGGAACATTCTTGGAAAACTATAGCCAATGTCTCAAAAGACCATCAGAGTGACCGTGCCTTAGGAGCAGAAGGACAAAATGTATATTGTCCACCCTGCTGTAGGGAAGAATAGACATGGGAAGGATTATAGATGCCATAGCATGAAATAATGCCTTGCATATGGTAAAAAATATGTGAATTGTAAAGTGGGAAAAAATCACTTTGGGCCATATGTTTCCCTCTGGCATTAAACTGCACGGGAGGACAAAATAATCCAAAAATCATGTGATTTTTGAAGCCCAGCCATTCAACTACATTCTCCTCCTGCCTTTGTACACTACGCAGAGCAGGATCCAGACGTGCTGTATGAGAAGCTACACAACACTTTGAACAGTGCTAAAGAAAGGGGAGCATGGCCCCATTCATCTCCCAGTTCAAACCTTGCCCATATTGGAACTGGTAAGGAGACAGAAGAGCAAGGGTGGGCAGGGCAGGGATCCTGATACTCATTTCAGAGTTTCGGTACAATATGAGTCAGGCACACAGGATGCCATCCCAGCCTAAACAAAGGCAGTGGTAAAACTGCCGTTGACCTAACAGGGCCAGAATTTCTGTCTCATTATATATCTTCTGTGCCCCCATCTTCCTGGAACAACTGAGCAGCTGCTGCCGAGGCATCGCCCCAGGCCCCCGCGCTGCTGTACCGCACAGCTCTGCCGACGGCATCAGGAGATACAACTGAATATCAAGTGGGTCATGTTCAGAGCGGGACTGCCTGGACCCTGCATTACATGTATGTGAACTTTATGTGGTGTCAGGACCATGACAGGGAGCTGCTCATTTGTCAGCTCTTCCTTTTCTGTCACTTTTTTTAAAAAAACCCCACAGTCTGTTGGCCAAGTTTTTACAGAAAAGGGAATACAGTAACCTTTTTCCTTGGAGCAAACCCCCTTGGATTCCTCAGTTTTGCTGCCTTCCTTACCATGCAGCCAGAGAGATGGGAGCATACACATGAGAAACCCTGAAGGAATGCTTTTTAGGAGCCCCATTCAAAATCCACATGTTAGGAGAAGATAGGACATGTGGCAGTTCTGCTTACGTGGCAAGTGGGCAAAGGTATACTGACAAGTCTAAATATACAGGAAGTTGTGTAACATAACATCATTTAGGAATAAGTGAAGTATATCAAGCTATAGATAAAGCTAGATGGAGGAAAAAATTAACACACTGAGGTGATCTGAAACAGCAGAGAACGATACAGTTCTCTCTGTATAGTTGGACTTGATGATCTTAGAGGTCTTTTCCAACCTAAACAATTCTATGACTCTATAGCATGAAAATAATTAACTTAAAATTAGGGCCTCTTACAGTAATTCTCTAATTGTGGAATAATCCTTCCCCAGCAAATTATTTCTGCCACGGAAGTTTTAATTTCTCTGTTCCCTGGGCCATTCATATGACACTTTTTGTTTTCGAACTGACAATGTTTATTACACTTGCTAAGCTTAATTTCTTGCACATGAGGGACTAAAATATTTGTGGACCTTCCACTGCCTCAGCATGGGGCAGACTAAGAGGCAGGTTTTGTGTGGGAGTGGGTATAGAGAATCAAAACATCTGAACTGAGGGCAAAGGCTTTTCAGTCCCTTTGGCAATGGAGAGTAAGGGAGCCGAGGAACTGAATGCCAAGGACTGTAATCCTCAACAAGAAAGCTGGGAGAAGAAATGCAGTAACAGATGTAGAAAGACAGGGCATTGGCAAATTCAAAACCTATGAGAGGATCCAATCACCAAGAGAATATGACATGCCTGGCATTAAACACAATAATTACAACCCTTTTTAATTGCATTTAAGTTCTTCCATATTTACTCAATGACACGTCTGGAAATTATCTAATGAAAATAGGATATTCTGACACAATAAGAGAATTCTGAAGCTCTGCAGAAGGCCTGTGCTGCTTTTTTACTGAAAGCAGTAGGCATTCCAGAGGACTTTTGGGTTCATGTGTACAGCAGGTAGTGACAGTGGGTGCCTGAATGAGATACAAAAGGACTATGCTGCTTAGAAAGCTCAACACTTTCTTTTTGTCATATTAATTCCTGGAGATGGAGGTTTGCTCAATATCCAGGACCCAGAAATATTTTTACATACATGGCAGATTGTAGAGAATGAAAAAGAGCCTTTTGGGTTCCAACCTGCACAGGCAGCATGTGAAGCAGTGAGAGCAGCAACCTCGTAGCATGTTTGTTAATAGGTTAACGTTCTCCTTTACACACAAGCAGGTTCTTGAATTGCATAGTTCCTGTAGTACTGAGTACCCCACAGTGAGTCCCAAACAGGCGAAGTGGAGTGGGTGTGCTAAGACAAACAAATCCAATTCAGAAACGCATAGAAGGAAGAGATTCAGTGAAGGGAGCGATGGAGTATCTGGAATTCGTATGTATCCTCAGCAATCCATTCATTACATAAGTTACAGTACTACAGCACTACCAGATGTCAAAAGGAGAAGAAATAATGTGAGATTATGGAAAAGTTGAAAGCAAAACATGAATTCTGAGAGCAACAGATGGATAATGAGAGCATTAAAATGTATACATTATCTACAACATGTATTTAGAGACTTTTGTCTGGCATGAGTTCTTCAGAAAATCCTAATGACAAGTGCAGATAGATTTAAAAGGGCCCAGACTTCCACAGTTAACAGAATGAATGAGGTAACTTGTACAGCCAACACGATGTCGATATGAATGATGTAAAAATATATAAAAAATGCTGAACC
>NW_009258950.1:515354-524710 GCF_000687185.1 Egretta garzetta
TGAACCGTACATAGTAAAATGTTCCCTAAGGGAAGGAGCAAAGAGTAATAGGTCCTAAAGCATGGCTTCAGTAAATGATAATTTAAATAGGAAATGCTCCAGAGAGTCAGTAAAAAAGCCACGGAAAGCAAAGATATGTTACAAAAGAAAACTAAAACCAAATTACAAGGCAGTGATATAAAATAAATGTCACAGCATCATGTAAAATATATGGAAGTAATTGAAGCAACTACTGTTTTCATGGAACAAATCAGCTTCATACATATATTTATATTCTTTCAGATGACCAAAATAGGTCCAGATGTATCTAAGAATGGGCATAGAGTTGTCCTTGAGTTTAGGATAAAAGAGCATGGAAAACTTGCCTGGGTAAGAGCAAAAACAAAATTATGTTTAAGACCTGTTGGATGTTGGTTTTACTGAGATTGCACAATATTCTCAATGCCAGAGGGTTTAAAACATTTTATAAACAAACCTAGAACATAATTTCTAAATTATGTACATTGTTACATATGTAAAATGTAGATTTAAGCATTAATTTGAAGGCATCATCTTGGTCAATATAAGATACAGCTGGCTAATTGGCTGTTTGTAGATTTCCACGTGGTTATAACAAACAGCAGGTGTACACCAGGTTGCAAATGTGCATGTAGGATATTGAAAACTTTCATTCAAGTAATTAATAATAGCTATTATAGATCTTAGCAGGAATAATTTCCCTCCTCTATTTTTCTAGATGGTTTTCCAATTAATTACATTCAGATCTGTGAATGATTAGCATTTCTAAAAACTGGTTTTATGCACATCCAAACTTGGACACTTGGAAGAGAAGGAATACATTACAAAAGGCTCATTTGAAAACTTTGGTTTGCCTACCTTCCCCATTTTACTTTTTGAAGCTTTTAGCAGAGTTAATTCATTGTCCCTGGGTACCAACCCACAAAGTAAGGCCTGCACTCCTTTTTGTCCTCTTATAGGGCCTTACCTCAGCTGCTATATGTTCTCTCATTTCTGCTGTAAACAAGGTTGTTGACTTTAAAATTATAGACTTCGTGATCTGACATGTTCTCATTCAGTTCTTCTATCTGTGCCTGTTTCAGCACACCTCTACAGGCCCAATAATACATGCCCACCTTGTTCCTGCTTATATTATGACAACTTTTTAAATTAGTCACATACGGCTTTTTCCTCCAGATTGAGTAGTGGACAGGCATTTCATTTTTTGCCTGACTGACTCTGCAACATAGATAATTTTCTGTACATGTTCTGTTTGTTTATAGCATATAATAGAAGTCATCCATTAATTCATTAACATGGTTTTGCTATATAATTTGTAGCTTTATTATCTCTAACAAGAATACCATTCACAGTAACAAAGACATCATCTTATAACATTTTCCATTTTCATTCCTAAAGGACTTTTACAAAGATGAATCATTATTTCCATTTGCCTATGGGAGAAACTGAGTCACCTGAAGAGGAAGTGATTTGCCACACAGCGGAGCCAAGAGCAAAGAACAAGGCTCTTCATTTCCCATCTGGTGCCCTCATGACATCAACTCAGTTTACAGCTCTGCCACAGCCATCTTTATGACCTTAGGTGAGTCATCTGAGCCCTTTATTCTGTTAACACTGAAGTGCATGTTTAATTCTAGCTTTTCTTAAGATGACAACTGGCTGAAAACCCTCCACTAAAGCATCAGCCGTATACATGGATGGTTCATTCTTTCTCACAGGTTCTTTGCAGGGGAGAATTTTTTATTCAGCTCTAATATTTTATTTTTCCTGCTGCATTTATTTTTCCCCAGAAAGTTTTCACAAACACTAATTTTAGCCAAGGGAAATCTGTGTCCATAGATGATAGAAAGTGGTAAGTTATTCTGTTGCTCAGAGGGTACATTACCTGTCTACTATGGGCCCCCAATTCTTCAGCTTTGTGAATACTATTTTCCTTTTCCATAGACATCTGGAGCACAACTGTCTGCACTCCAGATGAAGTCATGGTGCAGATGAGAGGAGAGTTCACTCCTCCACCTACTGCTCCCTACGCAGCATGGATGAGTAACAGACAAACACCTTCTTTCCCCTGCCCTACCTCATCCCATTTGCACATAGAGCTCCTCCAAATATTTCCTCTAGGATTGCTCATAAGAACACCTCTGCACCATCCTACAAAGCCTCATGTGGTATGAAGCAATCATTCCAGTATTTGGCTTTTAATTTGTTGTATATTTTGCTATTACTACCTTCTGCTGTTCCCTCTGCTTTCTCCTATTCTTTTTACCTTTCTTACTTCTTGATACTCTTTCTCCTATTTCTCCTGTGTCTCCCTGTTTCATTTCTATATGGTCTTTTTTCCCTTTTTATGCTTCTTTTCCACAAGAATTTTTTTTTTTCCCTTTTTATGCTTCTTTTCCACAAGAAAAGGGAGGTGTTCCACTCTAGCCCAACTCTTCATAGAGGCATGGAATGGTGAGCTGGAGAGCTGGCAAGAAGGCATTGCTCTTGTCTGGCTCTGCAGGGGGAGGACCAGTGTTTTGCTGCTGTGAGGATTTCCCAGAAGTGATATTGGAGCTGGTCCAACAGTTTACAGTAAAAGGACTGCAGTTCTAATGCAAGTTCAGCAAGGTGAAGGCCATCTTTTTTCAGGTCAGGTACAATAACCAAGAGCAACTTGTCAGATGTGTCTGAGAAATTAAGTAACACCTTTGAACAGGATGCTGCATTGTACACCCTGGACTTGAAGGATCCAGCCTTCACATGAAACCTGACATAGAAGAGAGGAGGCAGATCTCTGGCCTCTAATGATCATGCAGAGTTAAGAACAAAAGGCCCCATAATTGGAGGACATTCTTGTGGGGCCAGGGTATCAGTTTCTTGGCATCCCTACCTCCGTTCTTCAACCAAGATGCTCAGCAATGTTGACAAAGTAGCCTGCCTCTGAAGGACACTTTGCTTTGCTTACATTTGGGTCAACCTAAGAGGAATGGTAGGGGGAGAATGTGTATGGGGTTATAGGCACCTTTTCCTGAGCAGAAGGCAGGCGCCTTACAAACCTTTCAAAATGGTGAAATCTGGTCCTCTCTGCCATGCGCTGCCCATGTTCCCTGCCGAGTGACCAGGCATATTGAGGCCAGCACCTTTGAAGGATGAACGTGGCACAGTGTTGGGCTTGCTGCCATGTCACACCCCACACAGTAGAAGCTGAAGCAATGGGGCAGAAACCATTAGCAGCATAGTTTGGGGAGGCCAGCTGAGCAGTGGTGAAGGAAAACTTACAGTGCATCATTGTCACAGAGAGGAACTGAGGGCAATGATGACATATATGTGTTAAACAACATGGTGTTAAACAACCAGAGTGTGTGGTGTGTGTTAGAGACTCCCATGATGTGTGACACAGAAGCTCCGGTTCAGGTAGGACCAAGCTGCTTTTAGATGGGCATGTGGATAACTTACCCGTAGGCCAAAAACTGGTTGCTGCTAACACTCCCTAGATGTACTCGATTTTTACAGGAGAAAGCCAAGTTCTAGAAACACGGCATGTATTTGGTTAGTAGGAAATCGTAGTCCTTAGGACCAGTGGGACTTTGTTCCTGTTCTCTGTGAGTGGTTCTTATGGAAATTCTTCCTTCCTCTATGGGAGAAATTTTCTCTATGAGCGGAGTTACTGACAGTGGAAATTACATGGCTTAAGGAAATCTTTTAAATATGCTGGGTCCACACCACTGAGCACTTGCAGCAAAAGGATTGATTCAATACTCAGTAAGAAGCTGACAGCAGGAGAGACCCTGATGCTTATGGCAGTCTGCACTGCTGAGATATACAAGTGCTTTCTGCAGAAACGTGGAATTTTCTAAGGGCTGCTGGCTTCCTGCTTATGTGTCTTGCCTGCAGCTCAGGCAGGAGGTAATGGAGGCAAGTGGGTACTCAAGCGACAGGGAATGTCTTCCCTTGTGCTTGCACGGTGCCCGGTACCAGAGAGCAGTGAAATTGGGTCAGGTCTCCAAGTGCTAAACAAGCATAGATAGTAATACCAATAATTGTTTGGAACACACGGAATTCAGTGCTTTGCAGCAGCCAAGTGACATGGACGGAAAGCAGAATGGTGGGCCTATTCTGAACTTCTTTGATTTGATTGTTTTGCCTATTGTATGTATTTATACTCTGCTTATTCATTGAATAAACTGAAATGAGGGCTTTGTGGCACAAGAAATGCTTTACACAAGCAGCCTTAAATGAAAATGTAAAATGTAATTTTTCTGTTCCATGAACGATGGCTCTTCTTTCACACATTATTAGATGAATGAAATAAAGGTTAAGTTTTCAAGACATTAGTCTTGGATCAAAGTCAGGGATGTAACTGTCAACAGTGAGCTCTTTTGTGGCTATGTCCACACCACTCTTCGCATTGTCACCAGCCACTATCAAGGTCCCAGGCTAGAGTGCCATGCCTATACCCATATTAAAGGTTGTTTAGGACATCATAAAAAAATCTCACCAGGTATATTCAACATGTCTGCATCCTGCATGGTGCTCACAGGTATTTCCTTAAGTAAGAAAGGTACAGGAATGCAGGAAATGAGGCATCTCCACCTTTTCAGGGTTCTGTGCATTTCAGACAGATGGGATCCCTTCCTGGCATTCTCCTGTGATTAAGGATGCTTCTCTAGCTTTTATCATTCCTTAGACCTTGAAAATATTTGTGAGGGATACCTAATAATAGGAAAGTAGATGCTCAAAAGTCAGAATAGTGTATTGCCACGACTTTTGGCCACAACTATGCTCGTAGGTTGTTGTACACATATAGAAGTACCTCCACCAATTCTGGGTGGCCAATATGTGTTTTAGCTAGCCAGAGTTTCTGTACGTTCAAGAGTAGTGAACCAATATGAAAAATACTCTGACTGACTACCAAGCTCAGCTTCACTTTTTCCTTTTCAATTTTGAACAAAAAAAACCCTGGATGCTTTAGAGCAATGAATTTACTGCAGTGCTTTAGAGAATGAATTACACAACTGATTTGTCACCCACTTAGAACTGTCCACTACAGCATGCAGTAGTCTTCTAGCAACAATTACTCTGAGACATATACAGTGCAAGAAGGTTGTAGGGGACCAACAGCTGAGTGACATTTTGATGCTGTCCTACTTATGAGATTTATCCATTTTCTCTGAGTAACTTCAGGATGGGCCTCTCAACCATTTATCTGCATTGATGACTTCATAAATCTGCCTCTCTGTAACAATGATCTTTCTGCTAGCTTCCCCTAAAAAAGAGGCTGGAAGGTAAAAATTGACTACTGTAATAAACACCAGCTTTTTAGCCACTATTAATTTCTTTGTTTTATTCCTAAAGCCCTTGCCCCTATTGTTTTTTTTCCTATTAGCATTTTTTCCTTATTAATTCTTTGTCACATTTTGCCATTAAATCTCTTTGTCTTCTGATAGCTGGCATTCTTCTTTAAGTGAGGTTCCTGGGGAGTTGGACAGCTCGGGTTCAGGTTTAAAAATAAATATACCCAGCCATTCTGGTTCCTGAGAGAAGAACTGAACACATAAAGCAAACTTTAGTGAAGGTCTCATATGTAAATAAACTGTTCCTTTTAAATAAATACTGTTTTTTTAAGCCAGTCTCAAGGATTTGGAGTTCTGCTTTGTGGATTTTTTTTCAACATGCAGAGTCAGCAGTAATGCTTCCAACAGTCCCATTAAAATGGCCAGTGCCCAGGAATACAGACATCATAAAGTGAGCCAGGAATTACATGAACTGACAGGGGATGAACACCCAATTGAGAACACACTATCCTATGGATCAGCATATGTTATATAAAAAGCAAAGTATTAACTAAAAGAGGGGATTCTGTTGCCTTCCAAAGTCTCAGAATTACAAACTAAGATGGTTCACTTTTAGTGACAAGAACAGCACAGTCACAACAGGTCATCACATACTTTGTGGGAGTGGAACTACTGTGGGACACTTAGGCAAGAGCTGTAATCTGGAAACACACGGCCTCTTTGCGGGATGTAGGGTATCTAGCACGCTGTGCTCATGCTGTTGCAATATGCACGCAGTCCAGCACCACATGGGAAGTGTGAGCATTACATACCTCGTGGGTGCCCACATCTTAGCCACAAATAAGCAGCAATGCAAAGGCAAGATATGCCATAAGCCTTTTGAACATTAATAGGATGCCCTCAGGAAAGAAAAGCCTATCAGCAAAAGACCTATCAGCAAAACACACAGGCTCACACCCAGAACAGCATGGTCAATACATAAACAAATGGTTAACAAAGTGTTATTACCACTACACCACTGTTAACTTTAACAAAGATGGATTCACTCTCATTACAAAAACTCGCATGGAAGCTGTAAGGAGGAGAAATAAGAACTTAAAAGAGGGACGTGCAAGTGAGTCTGGTCGCACAGAACTAGCATGGTGGCAACAACTGTAATATTTAAAAATTAGTTTTCTTAGTAAAAAGCCCATTCAGTTTTATAAGCAGAAAGTTATTTCATGTTCATCATGTAGTATTTGAAACAACTGGATAAACCAAAGTACACGTTTCAAAAATAGATTAATACAGTTTGTTTTCATAGTGAAGAGTGATTTCTTCGTATGCATACTATCTTAAGAGTAACTGTACTAGCTCCCAGAATTCTGCGATTGTGTGACAACCTCCACTTCTATTAAAAAAGAAAGGAAAAGCACATTCCTACTCTTCATTGACATTCACATTCATTAACATGACATTCCTAAGAGAACGTGAATGTGATTTGAGCGTACTTTAAGGCTCAAAAATCAAAAGGTAAATAGAAAGACACCAGCATTTACAATATTGCAAGTTTTACAAGAGGATCATATTTCTTTTAGATGTGATTCATGATTTCCAAATGCTTCAGGTATGCAACAGTGAGTAATATAGAGACCACGCTGCATTAGTTGCTAGAGGAAGTTGCAGTAAGAGATGTGCTAACCCCAGAAAGGCAACTGTCACTTATAGATTCTAAGTACTTACATCACACAAACTTGGAATCAGGAAAGAAAGGTAAAAAAAGAGGTATTAAGATACAGCATCAAATTCCATTCCTATGAGGTCAACAGAAGTGTGGTTGCTAACGTCCAGAAGAACACCTTTTCACCCAATGGAAGAACTGGCAGTTTCCTGAGAACACCAGTACTTTAAGGATGAGAGGGAAAATATAAAACAAAATGTTTTATTCAAAACCCAACAGCCAGTTTTTTCTTGATGAAGAAGAGTCTCCACACTCCCTGTAGTCAACATTTACCTTTAAAAAAAGTATTTACTTTCAGTATCTACTTAAAAATTTATGTGGAGGTAGTGATACTAATGAGGTATTGATATTATTGATACTAACGCGTACTATTAAAGAAATGTGGAGATTTTGGATTGGTAGTGGAAGTATCCTTACTTTAGTACCAATCAGAAGATGTATTTTTGAAACATTTCAAAATATTTCGGCACACAGATTTTAAAGCGTGACTTGGAATATGCAGACTTTTCAGTCAGCTGTTCTGTGTATCTACATGCTATAGTTTTGCAGGAAACGATTCAGTTGTTAGCAATTTATAGTATTTATTGCCCTCCTGCTGCTAAGTGAACAGGTTTATAAACTAACTCATGCCCTTGCTGTAACAAACAGACGGGATATGTGAGTTGCATTGGTAAGTTCACAGGATCCCCACCTCTCTCATAGGACAGCGTACGTTCTTCTGATAGAAGGAAGGTGCCCAAGCGGGCGCTAGCCAGAAGTGCACTTGTGGGAATGGTATCTGCTCTGGGACCGACGGCTGTTGGTTTGGCCAGTGTCACAGGTGGCCAGAGGTAAGCACTGAACGTGAGGAGGCATAGTCAAACATGCATCCCAGATAGCTAGTGGAAGGTGCGGGTTGCTTCTCACTGAGGAGGAGGAGTGCAATGTCAGAAGGACTTCTCCTGGCATTTGCGATATCAGTTAGCTACTAGAGATTGGGAGACAGATCAAAGCAAGTTTAATGTGCTACAGAGTTCATGTTGAGTGCAATCTTCCTTACAGCTGGAGTTCTGTGTGTTGATCCAATGCACAGTACTTCTGCATGTGAAATGGTTCCTCTGCCAGGGAAACAAGGAGGAGGCTGTGCACAGCAGTGCCATGTAGAGTGCACCAGTGATACAAACCCTCATCTAGTGTGTCAAAGGAGGCTTAGATGAACAATAGGACAGGTTCTGCACTCCCAGGCGTGGCTGGTCAGAAATGCAAGGTGGGGTACAAGAGTTAATCATCACCATTCATCATCATCAGCACCATCATCATGAAAGATGGCTTCAAGCCTCTCTTCCAGCTCTGTAGACTTGGTTTGATCTTCAGCACGTAGCTGCCTCACAGCTACCTTAACTCCTGCTCTGCAAATGTTCCTCGACAACAAGATTAGAAATTTCAGTTTTGACATTAGCAGGGCACATCCACACTATCCTTGCTGTAGCAGACTGTGAGGGGGAAACGTACGACTGTTCCTGCAGTTGGATCTTGTTTCTGGACAACTTCTGCACATGGTGTTACAAGGCCAGGGAGAGTCAGGTCAAAATGGAAACTCAGCCTCCTGCACTTAGGATAAACAGCAGGTAAGCCCAGGGTTTTGTCATTCAGAGTGGATAGACAGAGACACACAAGTCAGAACAAGATTTTCAAGCCTCCACATGATGTTCTGCTGCTAAAGGACCAACCTGGAAGGGCCAGTGCACACCTCACGCTCTGAGAAATGTCAGTATGACATCTTTCTATGTTGGCACAATCACTCTGACAGGCACACATTTCTGTATATAGACAGATAGCTTCAACTGTAATGTATTTGAAAGACTGTACTTTCCCAAAGAAAAGAGCAAAATACATCTGGGCAATTGCAAACTTTGTGAGGGTGGTGCTCAGCCACCGACGGTGAGGATGCAGCTTCCGAGAGCGTCCATGCCATTACACCTCATCTGTCTCCTCACAGCTGCCTTGTCCTGATGCTGGACTTCTGACAGAGAAAAGTTCACCCAGCGCCGTGGGTGGAAGCGAGCACACTGCCCGCCACCTTGGGATAGGGCCCAAGAAAGGTGGGCTCTCGGGATTCCTTCAGCCACTGTTAGGCTAAACCTGTAACCCGGAGACGGTGTTAGAAGATGTTTGGCGTTCGGTCCGACGCCTCGCGCTGCAGCCCATCCCCAACTCATCAGACATTCAGCTATCAATCGCCTTTTAACGCCTGTTTACGGGCGTGAGGGAAGTAGCGCCTTTCCGGCTCGAGCTGCCTTTCCCGCCCCGAGGTGCCTTTCCCGCCGCCCACCCTCGCCGTCCCCCGCGGCGCCCCCGGCGCG
>NW_009258950.1:525731-533533 GCF_000687185.1 Egretta garzetta
GAGGAGGGGGCGGCGGGGGCGAGGGCCAAGCAGCAGGTACCGAAGGAGGAGGCTGCAGGTCGCCGGCCCAGACGGAGCCTCAGCAAGTCTCCTGCTCCATTCATAACGAGCAAATGCGCTGCAGCCGGCGCTGGCGTGATGGAGACGGGCCAAGAAGGGGCTGGGGGGGGGGGGGGGGGGGGGGGCGGGGCGAGCGGAATGTATGGCAATAATTAGCTTTTTTTGCAACTTGAACTGGTCTGTTAACATATCTTCACACCAAATACTGCAAATCACCTGAGGGAGCAGTCTTGAGGAGGAGGAGGATGTGAAAATCTGGACTGTAGTCCTCCCAGCCCCAGATACCGCCTTGGCCTACCTAAGAAATCCCCTCCGGTGTTACTGCTGCCACCACCGCTCACGGACGTGGACAGCAGTAAAATCGCTGACCCTCCGGGCAGCATTAGGAAAGCGACCAATAATCACGTTCTCAGCGGTGCTGCTGGTAGCTATAATGTTGAATCCAGGATCTATTCAGCTACTAACAGCCTTCCCCCGGGTGGAACCGTCTCCTCCCTTAGACTCAACCACTCCAATCATACGGGTTCAAATCATACCTACCTGAAAAACACCTACAAGAAGAATCTCTCGGAGCCCGAGGAGGAGCTTCTCCAACAGTTCAAAAGAGAGGAGGTATCCACCACTGGAGGCTTCAGTGCACATTACCTGTCCATGTTCCTCTTAACTGCTGCATGCTTGTTCTTTCTGATACTGGGATTCACATACCTGAGAATGAGAGGTTCTGGAGTAGCTGAGGATGTGGGAGTCAACAGTAAGTATTAGGCGAAGGGTAAGAGCAGTTTCTTTCTGCAACTGGATATGCAACTGTTAATTCACCTTTGCGTTCCCAGACATCCCTCACTGAGCAGTTCTGGCTTGGTATCTGTATAGGATGGAGCACAGAGAAATTGTCTTTCCTTGCAAGCTGGTATAATAAGCTTGCGAGACATTTGAGGATAAACTCAAATCTTGGCATTCCCTGCTGTAATCCATTGATACCTTGTTTTCTAGCATGTTTTCTTCACAAAGCAATTGTATGTGTTTCGTTCAATGTAGCAGATGTATGATTAATGGAGAATTGACGAGGTAAGGCTTTATGCTAATCTCACAGAAGCAATCAGGCACATTTTGATACCTGGGATTCCTGCAGGGCTAAGATTTGACTGTAGTTGTTTGGTAATAAAGCAGATTGTTTTCATTTATGTGTACTGAGGCTTGGAAAAGGATGCTAGGTTGAGGTGATGTTACAAGCAGACCATGTGCAGTGAATGCTGCACCTATTGTGTATTGTTTTTTAATAAGTACTTCTTTCTAAATTTAGTTGAGAGTATGATTATATATGAAATGCTGTTATGCTTTAGTTTGAATTTCAGAGCTTTTTTTTTTTTTTTATCCTGAATTACTTGGGAGCTTCTTTAATACGTGAAAGTTACTTCTCGGAATGGATTTAGAAACTACCATTTTCTATTCACAAAGCACATGAAAATGGAAACGTACCACCTCAGGGTGGTGATTCATGCTAATTAAATTCTTGGCTGTTTTGAAATGGGCAGTGATGATTCTAACGTCAGAAAGAAAAATCATGCCATTGGTGTCTTATTTTTCATTGCTCCTTGATGAGAAATTTATGGAAAAAGCTAGTTTTGGGACATGAGAACATTAGAAGGTCCTTGGGAACTTGGGTTTTTCTTGAAATGATTGAGGAAGGTGTGTGGGGTGTATACATGTACATGTATTTCTTTGCATAGATAGTAGAGGATTTATATACTCGTGTGTGGGCACGTATGCAGTTCCTTGAAAGGAGCAATCCCACTGTTAGATTGGGATCTGCTAGATGCTACAGGGCAGAAATAGTGGTGTGGGATGTTTTTGGGTTGGGTTTTTTTTTCTTCATTTTCCCCGCCCCCCCCAACGTTATTCATTACATTATGGGAGTATAATAGTTCTTAATTCTGTTTTATGCTCTTTTACAGGGCGGAGTAAAGGATTTAGTATTTAGGAAGGACAGTAGCAGCAAGGATTTAAGCATTTGCAGGGGTTTTGTTGCTGTCCACGTGGCTCTTAACTACTGTTCAGTCTTATTTTTTGGAAAGGCAGTAAACACATGCAGGTGGGCTAAAATTAGATAGAATATAGTGTGACTGTTGGGACTACTCATTCTATTCTGTGGTTAACTTCTGGACTACTACTTCTAATTGCTAGAGATATACATAAATTTTCTTATGTACTGATAAGCTGTGTAATTCTACTAACATATTAGATTTTTTTTTTTCTGATGATTTTTAATAGAGGAGAAGGTCTGTCAGCCTACTGGGGTAAACTTTCTGACTGTCAAATTCAGTGGTCGAGTTAAAACTTGCCCGCCCTGCTGACTGATAAAGCTGAATGTCTCAGCTATGCAGATAGCAATAATACCATGAATCACTCTAAACCTTTTGTCGCATAAGAAAACTTTGTTTTGAAATGGTGAACTTTCCTGTAGAGCATGTAGGATTGCTGTGTGTTGAGTGTATTGCTCTTAAAAAGTTAACCTAGCTGGAACTGATACACAGGGAAAATTGTTCTCTCCTGCCCTTTTGCTTAGCCTAGGTTGCCCAGCCAAAGGTCTGGTAGCTCAGTGTCTCTTGACGGTTCAATTAAGCCAATTCTTGGCCTGTTCCTATTTGTTCTCTTCTCGGTGGAACTCCTGAAAGTGGATTTCCTGAAGAACTGTTCTGGCAGGAGCACTCACATTTCATCTGTCCTCCTTCCTCACAGCCCTGGGCTTTGCAACATAACAAATGGGAATAGGGCCCACTGGAAGAAGCGAAGAACAGGTTTTGTGGCTAGCTCCTTTGATAGGAAGAGGAGCAGGCCGCTTCTTTTAAGTAATGTGGGAATGAGGAGGGAATTACCTTGCCCATGTGCTCAGCACATGCTCACTAAATTCTTACTTCTCAAATGGGCATATGCAATGGAAATATGGTAGGTCTGTAGAACAGACAAGATGGGCCAATAAAGACTGATTGCTACTGGGAAGGGAAAGAAACCTGTCATCTATTAGATGCTTCCCTAAGCTTAAACATCATCTGAGTGAGTCCTTTGGCTCTTACACTTGTGTGGGTGTATTGTCTGTTTTCTTTATAGAAGCAGAACTGATTCGTACATTTTTATTAAAAAATAATAGTGTATTTCAAGAAGCAACCTTTCAGATTGTTCTGTCTTTCAGATGGCTGTAGGTAATATTCTGTTGGCTCTGAGTGATTTGACTGTGAAAAACTCAGGTTTTTTTCAACTTCAAACTTTTATCATAAAAGGCTTTAGGATTAAGTGCAGTTGCACTGTACCTATCTCCATAATTATTACAGTTACTGTAAGGGGACAAAAAAAGGCAGTTATTTATATATTTGGGTGGCTTCTTATTTTAACTTTGCAGGGAACAATGCACAATGAGCTTTAATGTTCATTGTCATAGTTGTTCATTACCTAAAATGAAATTCAATCAAAATAAAGTGGTTATGTGTGTGACATTGAAGAATGTTTATCACCAAGTACACCCAATAGCAGCACTTACCATATTTGTCAGGCTGTAATCTGAGTACAGAGGTGCGTGTAATGGGGGAGGCTTAAAACTAGGTTTTGGGGTTGAAATTAGGCCAGGTAAAATGATATAGGTTAGAAGTGGTAAGCAGAAAACTTCAGAAGAGGATTGTTGCTTGTATCATGCATAATGTTAAAATGACTTCTTATTCAGAACTCTAAAATAGCTATGAAGTACTTTAGTTTTTTCACATGTGACATGAAATGTTCAAAGACAAATCAGAATTGGGCTAATTTTTGTGTCTAACCTACATATGGTCACTTGAGGTAAGGTTTTTATGCATTTAGCTGTCTAAAATGCAGACAAATATCTGTGGGACTTTTCCTAAAGCATCTTAAGCCATTGAAATGAAAATACTCTTTAAGGTTACGTAAAAGACCAACTAATGCATAAGCGCATATTGTGCTTGCTCTCTGACAGAGTTGTATGTGAAAAGAAAGATCAGTCTGGGCTTGGTGCTGGTGACCTCATTCACGTCCCTCTTGCTGTAAAGCATGTTTTGCTTGCACCTGCCTTCAGAATACCATGGAATTGTATCAACTTCTTGCCAAGCCAGCCTTTTTGTCAGGAATATGGTAGAATTAACTTTTGTCTACTTCCTAGGGTTCTTCAAACCCTGAAGAGCTGGGTATCTCTTCCAACTACTTTGGTTTTGTTTTGTGATGTTACTCTGAGCATCTCAAGTGGCTGCTCCTAGGACTTAGTTCTGAAGTTATTTTTCATGGGAAGTTGAAAAATGTGTCAGATCAGTAGATGTTGCTTTCAGGTCTGGTTTGCTTTCTGAAAGGTGAAGGTGCTAGTACAGGTGCTGTTTAAGGTTGTAATCTGAAATAGGTTGTATTAAATTACTCTCCCTGTTTCTGCTCCAGTATTTTGCCTGGGGAGGGGTTGATGTAGCAAAAAAACAACAAAAAGTAATCTTGAAACTTTCAGGTAGGTCTAGTTTAATATCTTATGTTCTTACTAGGAGAGGCTTTTGAAAGTGACATCTCTTGCTAGTAATTTTGGTCTTTCTATGATACTTGTTACAAAACAACTGCTAGGAGGATAATCCTTACTATATTTGCTACAATTTGTGTTTTTGAAATGTTAATTTGGGGAGACTTAGTAGTTGTGTATATTGCAAGTGGAAGCTTATGCAAATGACAGTTCTAAGAGTTTAATTCTATTCCATTGACATTCCTTTGTTCTTGACTTCTAAATCTCTCAGGCGCTAAAACTTCTATGGAATTTTATGCAGGAATTTTATTGTTAAGAAGTTAGACTTGCTGTATAAAAGGCAAGAAGGTGACTTACATTCACAGGCCTGCAAATTACTATTAAAGTGCTGTGGTATTTCACAGATAACTGTTACAAATCTACTTGCCTTCTAAGATCACCTTCTCAGAAGTCTATCTTCTTGACAGTGTTGGGCTTCAATGGAGGAAAATTAATTTTGGATAAGAAACATTTATAGAAGAGAAGCTAGTAAAGGGAGGAAGCAAAATCAAAAGATTTGGGGAGTTCCTGTGTTATGTGGCTATTAATGTTGCTTGTGCTTTGCAAGTGATACTCTGAATTGTATTTGACAACGTAGCAACTTTTCTTGACATGTTGGTATGTAGTTCTGGCTCACTTTCTGTATATTGCTTTAAACTCTAGTTACCAAGTATTTCTCTTTTAGGTGATACAAAAGAAAATCCTGATGTGCATCTTGAAGACTAATCTCTCTTGCAGCTGATCTCTCTTCTGTGGTTTGATGAGTTTTGGATTAAGATCAGTAGATCAAAAAAACCCTAGACTGCCTCCATAAGGTAAAGCCAGGCAGAATAGTTAAATTTCTTTAGGATTCTTGAGATTTTTAAACTTTAGTCTTCCTTATGGTATATAAAAAAATAACTGTTAAAAATGAGGAACAAATTCGGCCAAGGCTTGTACCCAGGCAAGTCCAAATAGTTGTTACATAGTGCAAAATAGGTAATCTTAGCTGACAACTTTAAATCCTACCTGAAGGATGATAAACAGTCTGGTTACCTTTGCAGCAGATCTATAATATAAAGTAAAAATATGAAAATTGTTCATCAGAGTTTGAAAGAAAAAGGATGCAATTTCAGAATGTGTTTTTTTTTTTAAGGAGGTAGCTGTGTTTGATACTTTGTTCAGAATACTTACAACTAATTTATTTGGCATTCATACCTCAAACGTGCTGCTGTTTGCAGATGCACACAAAACTTATGCCATGACTTCAGATGTTCTTACAATGACCTTTTTTCAATGTTACTGTTGTAGGCTATGCTTTTTTGTGGAGTAAGGAATGAGAAACTAAAATTACTTGCCTGGAGAGCAGGGATGCTGAAGAGGTCTGGCAAGATCTGTTTTCACTACGTATCAAAAACTAATAAAAAATTTGCACTCCATTCCATAGTGCATGGTAGCTTTCTCAAAAGAAAATTTGGTTTCTGATGTGAGAAAACAAAGACTGATCTGGAATCTGAAAGCAGATCTAGTTGCAATTTTTCCACTGCAGACCAGAAAGGAGTGGGAAAGCAAAAAGCAACCTTTTTGTTTCTTCTGTTAAGAACCTCTGCCAACTCATAATAGTGTTCAAGCACAATGTAGATTTCTTTCTGCTTAGGGCAGGTGCATATACAGTGATAATGGATGCAATGGAATTATTTTAAGGAAGAGTCCACAATACCCAAGGACTTAAATTTAGCATTGTAGGAGCCCCACTTTGCACTGTTTAATAATCTTTAAGTATCCCACTACAAGAGGAGAATCAGGCCTGCAGTCTTTCTGTTCCTGGGGACCAATTACGTTTCTAAAAAATCATGTATGTTTAACTCCTCTTGACATCTGTCTTTCATCTGGGAGTAGCAGGTTGCAAAACTTTGGCTTTATTGCTTACCCAGCTAAGCTGTCAGGAGTGCTAGAGTCATACCTAACTGATGCCTGTCACGCTTCTAGACTTGTGCTTCAGAGATAGTATGAACATGTGAACAGGCCATAGCTGCTGTTTGAGAAAGCTGTTTTGTCACTTAACAGAAAAGCTTAGGCAAGTAGATTAAGCAAGTACATCAGGTTTTGTTGATGAAAGGGGCTGTTCCAATGCTGTGGAGAAACACAGAGTCTGTTGTAACCACATGGCAATCTATTCCTTACACCTTCAGTGTTCTTGTGGGCATTTCTATTCTGTGGTAAAATTACTTGTCTGTTGTGATTTGTAGTAGGTTGAAGGGAATAAATTGACCGGTTAACAGATTGTGAAATCAAGGTACATTAAGAAGAAAAAGTGATTTTTAGGGGACTTGCATGTTTGCTAATAACTTCAGTAGTAGTATCTTTGTCCTTGCTTTTCCTTTCTTGGCTCCCACTGTTGCTGCTGGTAGGTCTAGAGTTGTGGGAGAAGGCGGCAATGCCTTTGCTGCAATGATAATAAATGAGGACATGGTGTAACTCTGACACTGATCAAAGTAACCTCAGTGGCTTCTGTCCACTGAGGAATTCTGATTCAGAAAAACTTGGAAAAGGGGCAGTGTTACTGATGGAAAGAAGCATACTGATGGATGTAAGGATAGATTGAAGAACCACTGCACAATTTAAAGCTCATCTCATAGGTTCCTTCTGTGTAGAAGGTTTGCTCCAGTTTATGACGTCTGATGTTGAGTCCTGTTATAAGTATATAAAAACCCCCATTGGCTTCTTGTATGAAACTAATGACATGAAGGCTCTCCACAGAAAAGTGTTTCTTTGAAGGTTAGTTAAATCTCTGAATTCCTTATTGGAGAAGCCTCGGGCTGTCCATTGGCTTCATAACTGCTTATGTTAGCTTTCGGTTATTTTTAATAGGCTGCCTATCGAAGCTATGCACCTTAACCATCTGTCCCCCAATACTCATCATTTCCCTATGTAGTTAATAAAACATTCCACAGCCCACTCATTCAGTAATACTTATCCCGATGTCTGTTCAGTATTGTCAAGCTGCACAACATGAGCCCCTCATGTCCAGTGTTCCCCTGTCTCACAGCACAACTTCATCAAACAAATTTTTATCTGAATGTGTAGATATTGTTGGTCATAGAGAACGGAAGTCTAGGTAGAACTAATCTGAAACCTGTCAACAAATATTGAGCAATGGAGCATTTACTGTGAATGAGAGGTTTCAAATATGAAAAGGCAGATGTGTGATTTCTTTTTTTTGTGG
>NW_009258950.1:533848-569723 GCF_000687185.1 Egretta garzetta
TTTCTCATTCTTGCAAATTCCTTGGAAATAGTTTGCTGTTACTTTGTAAATAAGGGAAAATTACTTATGAAATTCCTTGGAGGGATCTTGAAGAGGCAGGTATGATGACAGGTTCATCCCAGGCTGTTTCTATACTGATTTGCACCTGATGATCCAAGGAATGTTCTGGAGGTGAGAGGCATAGTGTATTTCAAGGAAAAAGCTGAAAAGGTGTGTGCTGCGCGCTTTTTTTTTTTTTTTTTTTTTTTTTTTCCGCCAGCTGGTCAAAGGAACTTTATGCTGTCCTGGGGAGACTTATTTTAGCTGAGAAAATGAGGTTAGAGATGCAGATTTCCTTCTGGAGAAGGAACTAGGCTTGCTACTTTTTTTTTGGGTTTGTTTTTGTAGTATTTCATTTCTCATTGAAAAACCAGAAATACCAACCTGTTAAGTACACCCGAGAGCTCCTTCATTCAGAATGGACCAGTGTATATGCACAGTCTGACTTGGTGATCCTGTGTGTATTATGGCCAGTGTCTGTTAAGTTTGACTTCCATTGAAGGTGGTACTCCCTGTAGAAATGCTGTAGACTTATTTTTTAGCTTGTTTACATTGAGCACTAATGTGTCTGTGTACTTGGAATTGGACAATGCGGTGGCTAATGTGTTTCTTGATTTATAACTTTATAATGCTACTGTCTTTCTCTTGACTTTCAGCTGAAGTTGCTGCTTATGAACGAAAAGTGCAGACTGAGTACAAATACACATGAAGTAAGGGGGGAAAAAAAAACCAATTTCATGTTAAATCCAGACTTGTTTTATTCTGCTGGATAGGATATGTGGTATTAAAAGTCATTCCTTTGGAGGGAGAGCGAACTGTGGAGGGAAATCACATGAAAGTAGCAGCCCTGGGAAGGAGCTGTCCTGGTGATTTGACGGCTAAAGGCCAAGTAGGGTCTGTCTATCCCTTCTGTAAGGGAATGAATTTGCTTGTTGTGTTCTTTGCCGTTTAGGAGATAGGAATATACTGATCTTCCCACACAAATCTTGGCATCAGGCTACTAGCTGTAAGGCCGGCTATGCTTCCTTAAGTGTGAGAGACATTGTTTGAGAAAGGAGAGTTAAGATCTTGTTTTGTAAACTTTGTGTTATAGTTTAAACATCTAGCTTTGTACTTCTGTGTAGTGACTTACACTCAACGGAGTTCTTGTGTATCTACAAATAGCCATTGGTGTGGTAAGGTTTTATTGTCCCCTGTGTTGGAGATCTCTGTAAGAGTCACTTGTTCTTCCTTTCCATATAGCTTTTTTCTTTTTTTTTTTTTTTGCTGTTTCTGTGTGACAGATGAGTTTCTTGCCAAGACAGGTTCTTTCTCCTCTAGATCCACCTGGCTCGGGAGAAGCGCACCCAGTACTGCTAGAAGATTTCATCAACTTAATCCACAAGCTGATGATGTAACCCTCTAACTAATAGGTGTAACCTGTTTAATAAACAATTATGATAACAATATTGGAAGTCTTAGTTCAAGCAGACTCTTAAGTCTCTTAAGGATAATGATGATTTATGGCTGTGTTGTTCCCTTCAGGTAATAATTTTTATTTGAACCAGCCAATTTACGCTAGCAAACAAATGCAGCTGTTGTGGTAGACAGCCTAGAAGGTTAGCCAAATCTTTAGTCTTAGTGCACCTGAGTAGAAATGGAAGTTACTGAATATTGCCTCCTTTTATTGATTTCCAGTCCTGAATTACTACTAAGCTCATCCTGGTTTTGAGCTCTGCAAACTTCTATACACAGTGGGCAGTTTTTCTCCTTCTATTTAGCCAATATGGATACTTCTAGTAAGCTGGCTGCTGCTTTCCCCTGCAAAAGCTCATCTTTGTCATGACAAGAGACCTACTAGCAGCTGTCTCTGTATGTCCTGCATAGAGTAAGCTCTTTTTTCTCCCTAGGATACACTAGGGCACCTATTTTCAGAGTTCTACTGCTGTGTTCAGGCTTTGTATAGATCATTGTTCAGCAGTTCTGCTGCTCTTAGTGCAGCAAGCAGTGATAGACCAACACGTGCTGAATGGTTAAAGGATAGAGGCACAACAGAACCCCAGTTTTAAATATGAAAAAGCCCTATGTGATCTTTATCTTGACTTTGTTAATGTGTTTGCTGTCCGGAGGATCTCTTAAGAGTTTTGTCAGTGCTCTCCATTTGAATGTTATCTTTGGATGCTGTAAACTGTTCATACTATTATATTACTAATACTTCGCAACTGAAGTTTATCTGGAAGAAGAGGTTATAACTGGGTGTTTTTACATTGGAAACTCTTCAAGACAGGGATCCTTCCTGCTTGTATGAGATCACAGGAGTGTTTCTATCCAGGCACCCTTGGCAGAGTGGCAGATTTAATATTTAATTGCAGATTTCCATTGATTCTTAAACCTGCTGTGTTTTAATAATGCTTGCTTTATAAGTTTGCTTTCCATCTTGAACTTTGGAGCTTGAGGAAAGCAGACCACTTCCTAATTTAACATTGAGCTGCTTGTGCTGCCGTGTTCTCAGGGTGGAGTTTTCCCTGCTTCTGAATATCTTTGTTGGTTGTTTTTTTTTCATTTGTGTTCATTTATTGAAGTTGTTGGGTGTGTTTTGACCTTATAAAGTATAAGGAGCTCAAATATTCGTGAGGGAGCACAGAAGAAGGGAGAAGAGTCATTACAGAAGCCTATTCCAATTCTCTTGCAAGTGAAGGTATTTTCTGCCCATTGTAAAATGCTGGTAGATACCTGAAGTCTAATGTTTCTCCTGGTAATGTTTTGCAACTGTTGATAAAAGCAGTTTCAGAAGTGTGGTTTTTTTTTTTTTTTTCTTACGTATAAACACTAGCCTGTAATGGGGACTGTGTGTATGTGCATGCAAGGGATATAGTGTTGCCTAATTTTTACAATGCATAGCAAATGCACCACTTAATGAGCCATTTTTCCTATAGAACATAGACAGCTCTTTCTTCATTGAAACGTGTTTTGTAATATAATGCTAAAGAGTGTGTCTGCAAATTCTGTTGCTGTAAAACATTTCCTTACGCTGGTAGAAATAAAACCAGAGAAGAGGATACTTTATTGCCAGAATCACTTTAGCTTTCCATAAATACAGATTGCAAAAAATTATTTTGTAAATAACCTAGAAGCTTAATGTGCTCTTGCTTAAGTCTGCTCTTGTACTGAGTATGCTTCATTGAGATTAATGTAGGCGTAGAGGAGATAGAATTTGGGGTGAAGAGCAGTTCCTTGTCTTCCTCTAAAGTCAGCTCTGATGTCTTGGCAACTGTTTCAGTTCTGGATTTATTTTGTAAGGCTTTTTGCTTAAAAAAGATGACGTTCTTAAGAACTGACTTAAAACTATTCTGTTTCAGTTTCGCAGTACTGGGCTATCCAGGCACTACACAGATTAAAATATTTTGCTTCAATCTTTTTAAGCACAGAAGTTATGACTTCTAGTTTTCAGTCATTAATACAAGTACTAGAATGAAACTAGTATTTTTATTCTAGTGAAACTGAATAATCTGATAAGAAGCTCTCCCAACACACTAGTCTCTCTTCTTAAATACAGACCAAATTGACCTGACTCTCTTAAGAGCATCTTTCAACATTCAGGTCTATTCTAACTAGTATTTAAATGGGCAGGGGTAGATTTGAGGGTTTCTAGGAAGGGTGATACAGGTAAAATATGGAGAGGTTTTTTTTAAGAAGCAGTGAAGAACTCCAAAGAAAAATTCTGGTATTTCCCACCCTTTTACCTAAAATAATGAAGACTGCTATTTTTAGGGCTGATAGAAAATGTGTCTGAACTGAAATGTCAATCACAAATATGATAGTTTTAGTTCTTTTATGGGAGGGGTTTGTGTAAAAAAAACAAAACAAAACAAAAACCAAAAAAACAAACCCAACAAAAAAAACCCCCAAAAAACCCCACAAACCCCAGTGACTATGAAATAGCTTGGTTATATCATCAACCCTTACATCACCTATTCACAAACAGAACAAATTCAAATTATATTGGTGAAACATGGTCAATAAAAGCTCTGTAAACTGAGGTAGTTGAAAAAATGACTTGGTGTTAAGAATCATTCACTGTGTTTAGAATTCTCTAATCCTTGTGGCAGGTCACGCTGCCGTTCAAATTTGGCATGGCCAAAGACTATTCAAACTGTAATGGTGTACTGATTTAGAAATACAAAAACTTTTTCCAGAGCACACAAAGATGATCTATAGTGAAAGAATTGCTCAGCTTGACATATGACTTGGTGTCTTGATATCAAAGCACAGAGATTTAGCCTACTGATCTAAAGTGGTTTCTACCTGAATTAGCACAACCTGGAGATAAGGTCATGCAAAACTGCTCATTTGTTTTGAGCATTTGAGTCATTGCAGGGAGGAAAATAAAGGCAGGATTATTTTATTTAAGCTGTTTGAAAGATGGAGCTCTGGAATAGCTTATTTCCTATAATAACTTGTTTGGATTTTTTTTTCCCCCTGATATTTTAAGGTTTAGGAGCTTTACGAGGCAATGTTTTAGAATTGTCCTTGACACAGAAACAGTATGTCATTGGGTGGAATCAGTACTTGACCCCAAGCTTACTGAAAAGAAGTTACAAGTCTCTTAGTTGATGTTGAAAGTATTGGATTGTAAAATTATTGAGAACTTGTTTCCAAGGTTATGTAGAAAAAGGCTGGGCGAAAGGCCCATTTTGGATAGCAGTGCTTCCAGTATTGGTGCTTCCTCTGTTAACAATGCATTATCCAGCTAATGGGTTTTTTCTGATGAAGAAAAAATTGTAATGGAAAGCATTAGGTTATCCACTTACTGAGTGCACCTTTACAGGACAAATTTTGGAAAAAATACTGCTTCTGGTGTGGGATTAGTCTGCTTGTGACATGGTGGGTGGGGAGGAGAAAAGTACTTTTCTGTTTGCAGGGAAGGCGAGCATTCTTGCTTCTGCAGAAGTTGCTAGCTCAGAAGCATGTGTTGCAGTATAGTCTCTGTTCGTTGTGTGGATGGTATAGCACTTCTGGCATCATCACACTGAGAAATTAAGTGCTTGCAGGTTAATTGGGATCATTCTTGTTTCTGCAGCTGTGGCTTTACAGCTCCTTATAGTTGCATTGGAAAGTTACTTTTTTGTTTATAAAATCAAATTGTCTGTACATTCAGAAATAGATTATGGCATTACAATGATTCTGTTAAAAATGTTAGCTTAATATTCGGTAGTGGTCAAGAAGGAAACACAATGGTAGGATTTTTTTTATTTTTTAGGAAGGGAACTGAGAAAAAAGTATATTTGAGAGGATGTATTTGAGAATATCAGTATGACATTAATAATCCATGGTGCTCCTTTATTTTGAATAGTGTCCAACTCTGGTCCCCAACCTCAGAAAGGACACAGCAGAGCTGCAGAAAGGTTCAGAGAGTAGTAAATACGATCAAAAGTGTAGTATGGCTTTCACAGCAAAGAGGACTCTTGAGTGTGGAAGAGTGAGGACCAAGGGAAAGACCGAAGAATGAAGTAAAGGCATGAGTATTATGGAGTGGGCGAATAGGGTCCGATACTCGCTGTCTCCTCTAATGCAAGGAGTAGTTTCTCAAATTAACAAGTGGCAAGTTCAGAGTAAGCAGAGAAACTGGTTTTCACATGTGCACATGTAAGTTGTGGAAGTCTTTGATTGTACGTTGCTGAAGCTAAAAGCTTGCTTGGGGTTAATGTGGGACTAGACAAATTGGTAGGGAAAAATACATTGGAGTTGAGAATTTAGGAAAAAAAAATAACCACTTCTGTCTGTCTCAGGAAGCTTCTGAGGTGAACTTTTTTTAAACTGGGAGAATATTCTCTTGAAGTATCAACATATACTTTATATTCTTATGCTCTGACACTAATTTTTACCACTGTTCTGTTTTCTCCCCTCCAGTTAGGGACAGGTGTTTCTGAAAAGAGTAAAACTTCTTGCCTCTGCTGGAGGCAGGATTCTGGGCTAATTGCATCCCGTGGGTTGTCCCGGTGTGACTCTTCCTTCATACTTCAGTTTGGATGTTGTCTGTTGAAGTGTATTGAATACTGAAGCTGCAAGAATGGTAGCACTGTTTAGGGCAAGGTACCACAGCATCTAGGAGATAGCTGTAGCGGAAGGATTAGCTACTTTTTGGCATCCTAATTTAGTGACCAGAAAGTAACTGAATCCCTTGTTTTGGTACCATGTTAGTGATATGGTTTTAGCTTACGTCCGAAGCAAAGCTATTTTTATTTGTGCATGTCTTCTTTCCAGGTATGGCTGCCTGTGAAGCTACGTCAGTCTTTGGAACTTGTACTCAATAAAAGCTGATTTGTGTGTTCATGAATGTCTGCAGTTAGGCTGCAACTTCATGTCTGTTAAACCTTGCTTTGAAAAAGAGGAGAAATCCCACTTTGTTCTCCCTGTTTGTCTTGCTGAAGAAAACTAAACCCTTATAAATACTGCATCTGTCTGCAATTGTTACCAATGTATTAGGGAGGAAAATGAGTGGTGGTGAGTAGTTTTATTGTTACTTTAAAGATGAAAGCTTCTGTATTCTAACGAAAATTAACCTTGTATGTTGACACTGTTTGCACTTGTATTCCTAAAATGGAGCATCTCTGTGAGACAGCTTGGTATGTGCATTTGTGTTGACAGCTTTCACTGGAATGCTTTGGAGCTGTGCTGTGACCCTTAGCTTTGGTGACTTTTTGTTATTTGAGACTGACCAGTTCTGCCATTCTGAGGAATTCTAGTAGTCTGTAAGTCATCATTTTCAGCTTTTGCCAGCAGTAGTATGTGTAAATTAGTTACTTCTAAGGCACATTAATAGTTTTTTCAGTTAACCAGAACAATATTTGTATGCTGCTTTGATTTCTTTCTCAGGCTTTTTGGTAATCTTACTGTCTTGTTCTTGATTAACTAGCATTTAAGTAAGGTAACTTCTTAAAAATGTAATTTAAATAGCATATCCCTTCCTGTTCTGAAATCCAGTTTCATGTGGAGATGATGTCCCTTAATGTGCTTACTTTTTGTTTCCTTCCATGTCTGGGCAAAGAATCCTATTATCATTACACCATGCCAGGAGTAAAGCTCTTCTCCCAGTGTATCAATTTTCAAGGAGAACGTTTAGCTTTTACAGTGTTTTGGTGGACTTGGTATGGTTTCCTTTGTCAAGTTATTGAGGTTTTTCTTCCATGAAAATTTTTTGTCCTGCAGCTAATATTCACATTTGGCCAGGTAAAACCACTATGTTTCTCACAGTTTTGCTGCTGTCTGTGGAATTCTAATGGATAATGATGTTGCCATGTCCAGGTAGTTTGTTGCATCCCTCCTTTTTTGAGGGTGGTGGATATGGTTGTAGGTTGGTTGGCCAACCTGGAGAGAAGACCCCCTGGGACAACGGCCAGGAGATTCCTATTTTAGAAAATTGTCTCTATAGTTTTTAGCTTTGTAGTATAGATAGATGAGAATTTGTCCTTTGAAGCTCATAAAAGCGTGAGCTTGGTAGACAGACTACTTTCAAGGCTGGTAATGGTTGCTGTATAGTGGAGGTCTTGAACCCTTTCTGAGGAAGAGCCTTGATAGTATGATATGTTCACATAAACTCTTCTATTAGTAATCAGTTATTGAATTAATGCTTAGGTTGGTAGAACAAGAACTTGTTATTCTTAAAACTCTATATATTTTTAACAACTGTCAAGAAACCTTTTGAACCGATAATGTTATTGTAATATAATGAAATACCTTGCCTATGTTGGAGTAGATGAAAACTTTACATCTGTGGCTGGAGCAAGTGGGAGGATTTGGCAAGAGCTTAGATCCTGGACAAAAGAAAGAAGGGTGGATTCCGGACCGAGGAATTACTGAAGTAGTTAAGGAGTGGCCTTATTAATTCAAGTTAATCAAGGTTATGTGATAAATAGATGCAGAGTGATTAACAGTTGTTAATTGCATATGCAGCTGATAAATTGCTGCGGTTGCATTTAACACACTTCCCTCTTAAGGCATCAGGCATCCTAAACTATATTAACAACTTGTATAAAATGTGTCTCGCTTATTGGTTAACTTGCCATAAAATCAGTAACTTCAGAGGGATTTCATGGAAATCCTGTAGTGTGAGTTACAATCCTTGTAATTATTTTTAAATTGTTGCGATTAGATAATTTTGGAGGAGAGTGGTTGGGGTTTGTTTTTTTTTTTGTCGCTTTAACCACTATGTATTTCTGAAGGAGAGGCAAACATTGACATCTCTTCTGGATTGCTTCATAAATTCAATGTTTTCATTTATCCAAATACGAAGTTGCTCACATGTGAGATTGACTTTATCCTGGGACTGTGATGCTGGGAAAGTCTGAGTAGAATAACACCATTGCCTTCACTTAATTGCTGTACTGTCCTAGTGTATGTAGAATTGCAGCTGGCAGTTTTCAGTTTTCATCTTTGCAGACATGGAAGTACTGCATTTGTGTTTGTTCCATGGCCTTCATCAGTGCTAAAATATATGTTTGTCAGGTATACTGAAATCTACACATGGTTTTCTCATGCCCTTCCCCACCTCCTCCAATCTAAAACCATGTAATCAAGATTTCATGTATGCTCGATAAGACTGACCTTGGGACGAGACCGTAATTACATAATTATCCTGTCTGGATAACTAATGATCAAACCGGGAAGTTGGCAGTCATCTAGAGCCTTGGCTGTGTTTCTCTAATCCTATTTTAGGCTATTTAGATTAAAAGTTTAGTGTACTGGGAATGTTCTGCTGAGTTAATGAATGAAATGCATAGAAGCTTTGTAAAATTGGTAGCTTGATAATCTAGTAGGCAATGTCTAAGAATTTGCACCTATAGAATAAAATCATGTAGTGGTGTAGGGCTTGGTCTACAAGAGTGCTTGAACATCTTCTGCTTCTATCAGTTTTAACTAATCTGATATCGGAATCAATTATTCAGATTCTGTGAAAAGCAGTCCCTGTGTTTGGGTGGTTTTCTTTGTTTCTTTCCATTCCCTGTGTCAGAGGAAGCTGAAGTGCTTATTCCTGTTGGGTAGGGAGTGTGCTTTGTTTTCTTCTGACCTCAGGTACATGGACAAACTGTTATTTCCAAAGTTTCAGAGAGTCAAGCTTTCTTCTTCACTCAGAAAGCCTTTTCATTGCCCCATTGTTCTATACGTCATTTCTTGTAACTGTAGAAATGTGTTCCTTACCATTGCTACAGGTAGGAGCAATGAAATGGTAATCATTCCCACTTCAAACTTGCCTTTCAAAAATAAGGTGAAGTGGGTCAGCGTCTGGCTGCTGCCAACAGTGCAGTGGAAGTTTGTGCAGGTAATAAAAATCAGTGTTTTACAAATAATTCTTTTTTATTGCTATAAATCTATATTTTTTTCAGTTACATATCCAGATGTGATTACACTTGGCAAAGCTTAGGGGACCCCTGGTTTATAAGTTGACCCTTAGTTTCTTTTTGTAGCCTCCATTTCTCCTAAATAAGAAATTTTGCCATGAACTTGATATAGTGTGTCCACCTTTATTTATCTTATTTTTCTCCATTTGTAACTAAATTAACTGATCAACTTAATAATCGTGGTTATGGTTTAAGAGCCAAGATACTGTTAATCACCTGGCTGTTGGGGTGGCAACTCTTGATGTTTCATGAATACCTTCACGCATGGGAGTGCCTTACAAAAGTCAAATTGGTTAGCACTGTCAGAGGCTGTTGCTGAGTTACCTTCAGATGCAAGCAGAAATGCTGTGTAAACAACTGCAATATCTGGGGTGGTGGTGGCTGTCATTACACCATGTAAATGGAATTATGCATTTTGGACGCTATTTAAGTTGGTACATGTCTTTTACTATGCCTTGGTATAGAAAGTTGACCCGCAGGATTTCAAAATGCACAAAATTCTTCCCAGGCTGAGATTTCTTCCAGATGCAAATGCATCAGACCTAGTAGTGGAAGGTACTCTTTTTCTGTGGAAGAACTCTACTTTTTGTAGAACTGTATATGGAGCAGCATGCCCCTTCAAGTGTTACCTGTTCTTGGTGTGCTTTCAACATAAATATGAGTACATTTACAACCTAGAGCTTCAATTTTGTATCAGGTTCCCCAGGATACTACTGTTTTGCTTTTGCTTGATGAACTATGGTCAGTAGAAGCTTCATTTTCTGTTTGAATAGCACATAGAACTGGTAATTTCTGTATAAACTCAAACTGTGGATGAAATGAGTTTGTGGCTTAGAAATGCAAGACAATGTGCTTTAATGGTGACTGCTTCCTGCCTTGGTAACTTTGCAGTTACCAGCAGGTCAGTCAATCTTAAGTGGAAGCATAGCACGAATTATTTGTCTGATTTCAACTTCTCTTCCTTGAAGAATATATTTTTGTAGCCAAGAGGAATATAATAGATAAGCTTTCAGGAGCTGTGGAAACTGTTTTATTTAGAAGGAAAGGAATGGTCATTTAGTCACAGTGCACTTTTCACCTAAGCTCTCGGTGTGTGTCATCTCTTAGTCTTGTCAAAACAGAAAATACTGATGAGTTGCACAGCTTTTTTGTATGGATTATTGCTTAGCAAAAAAGTAGGTTTACTTTTTTAAACTAGACACTAAAAAAATGTTAAAACCTTCAAATGATGGTTTCAATGCAACTGAATCAATAAAGCAAGAGTTTGGCAACTGGCAAGCATGGTTTTGCTTGCATGGAAATAGCTGTGAAATCTGCAGATATACAAGATTCTGGTTTAACCTAAATGCTAGTATAGTGCATTATCAAATGTGGAGTGAAGTCAAAGGTTAATAGCTGTCTAATTGTTATTTGTCATGTTATGGATTTGTTTGTTTTTATCTAAATATAGAGTTGTCATAAAGCTACAGTGTTGGTATACCTTTTTAGTATTTTCAGACTCTAGAATAAATTATTTTTTTCTCTTTTTTGACAGTCAAGAATTCCTTCGGTGAAGAACTAAAAATAGAAGTAAGTAAAACCACTTAACATTGACGCTTTAGTCTGTCAAACGATTGTGTAAAACCAATATAGATCTGTTCAGAGGATGCAGTTTCAAAATGTTTTGCACTTCTTGCAAATCTAATGTTTTAATTTTTTGCTTTTAATCTCTGGCAATATAACTAGGATTACAAGATTTGGCTGTGGCATGCTGGTTGCTTTATATATGAAGGAAATATTACATAATTGTGTGGTAGAGCTATGAGGAAAAATTGTGTTGTTGTAAGTTTTGAGACTAGACTTGATCAGTTTGTCTCCCACTCTTATTTTGGCTTCTCAACCTTGAAAGGACAGCTGGTGAGAGATGATTGACATGAAACTCTGGGATCTTATTTAGTGCTATAGAAAAGCAAGCGTTACCCTCCTTCAGAAAATAGATTAAAAAATTTGTCTTTTTCGCTTTAATTCTATCCTGTTACTTGTTCCTGTATTCACTCTTTCAACTGGAATATTGGGATAACCATTTTTCAGATGTCACCATTGAGGGTATCTGTATTTTTCTTAGTTTTGCAGGACGTGTTTTGGTGGTTCTCTTCTTCTCACCTTAAGCCTTTCTGTCTGGACTGTAAACATACTGATCTACTTTTGCTAGGCTTCTATCAGCAAGTGTTGCAAGATAACTGTGTGGGGTTTTTGGTGGTGGGTTTGGTTTTTTGGTCTAGGATTGAGCTCTCCAAAAGTGAATAATTGTGTACTTGAAGTAGGTAAACCTGGCTAGTTTCTTTGGTAGAAAATGCTTCTGAATCTTCTGAACAAACTGAATTTTGTGGGGTAAATTCTGAGGATTCTTTTAGAATTACTTCAGGAGTGCAAAGAGAATGCATCTTGTGCACTGAACTTGAGAGCCTGAGAACCTCCTTTGTATGTTTCTTTATTCTGTTCCATAGGAATCCTACTCCATGCTTGACTGGTCATTAGCTACAAAGGTTACACTGTTCAGTTTCTTTCTTTATGTAGTCCAACCGTTAATTTATGAAAAAGAATTTGGTCACAAAAATGTTTCATGTGTCTGTGTCAGTGTAGCTATTAGTGCAGTTGGGTTGTACCTACTGGTAAATAAATGCAACTTGGAGTACTGTTGTTGATGTGTGCGTGTGGCAGAGGACTGATTTTCCTCTTATTCCATGCCCAGTATTTTCCAGCGAGAAAATGAGTTAATAAGGTTGGTTAGTTTCCTGCAGAGTACCAACTATATCAATTTAATCTCCATGGTTTTGTAGGACCAGAATAGGGAGAGGTGATGTTGGTAACTGTTGATAACACCTATGGGAACTAATTTGTCAAATGTTTGATCGATGAAAGAAGTATTCTGCTTTCTGGTAGCAGTTTTCTTATGGAAGAAATCAGAGCCTTCGAAGTTTAAAATTATGCCAGGCAGAGCTGGTGCATTAGGAAATTAAAATATATTTAGTTTTTTTCAGTGTGAGTACAAACAGCAGATGTACAAACTGGAAAATTACTTTCTTTACATATTTTCTGAATAAAGGCTCTAGTCTATCTCAGCCATTTGACTCTGCCCCAGGCGTCAGAGCCAACTTCAAAAAAAAAAAAAACAAAAAACCAAAACCCAGCATTTTAGAATGGCCTTTAGTATTCAATGTGTGTAATTGGATGTTCTTCATCTTCGTATTTTGATTAATTCCTTCTAATATAAAATGCTTCTGGATATATTTCAATGGAATTGCTTGATATTTTCGTGAGTTTAACTTCCCTGGAAGTAACAATTATATGACATCTCATATTCGTGTTTGTTTTGGGACTTAGGCTTTTTTATACAAGTGGCATATGCAGGAAGTATCAACAAAATTGTACAGTTCAGTTTTTTGGGGTTTTTGGGGGTTTTGTTTTTTTTAAGTTACTGTAGTTTGAAAGTAGACAGCAAAAATCTTACTTTCTTATAAATTTTATGTGGGAATACAACCAGATGGTACTTCAGTGTGCCTTGTATGAAGTGTCACTGCACATTTATGAAGAATAATACTGTTTTATTTTTATGTAGTAGCTATCAAACCCCACCCCACCCCCCCCCCCCCCCAAACTTCTTTTGGGTCATTGCACTGTTCTCTCAGTAGTATCAATATAAACTTTTGAGCTGCCAGTTTTAACTGGCAGATCCATCAGAGTCCAGGCTGCAATCTAGTTGAGTCTCAGACAATCTGAAAAATCAATATTGCGAATACTTTGATTCAAAAATCTATTGCTTGCATTATTGTTGATGTGTGAAACACTACAGCTTTCTACATGTATGTGTAAACCCATTTTTTTCTCATGGTATATAAAGATTTTTTGGGGGTAAATGGAGAAAATACATCTCTACTAATGTTTGTTTTAACATTAATGTATTTTTCTATTTCTAGGAAGATGACCTAAGTCTCATGATGAACAGTTTATATGCACTTCATGATAAATTGGCACAAGTAGCAGGTAACACTAAAAATGTTGTGACTAAGAGTGTTATGGCAACAGCTACAAAGAAATCTAAGCTCAGATAGTGATTTGCAACAACGGGTCTATGCTGGAACCCTGATAGCCATTTAGAGTTCCATTTTGGCAAACTAAATATCCCATTTCTAGTTCACTTACACCACCTTTTTTTTTACCAGTGTAGCGTCTTTTGTTGCAATGTTTTTTAGTTAATGGGATAGGCTGTTGAATATTGTGATCCTATATGGTTTTTGATGTAATGTCTTAATGAAATCAGATTAATAAAGCATTAAAAGATTTAAATATTCCATATGTGGAGAGGAATATGTATTTCTTTTAAAGGTAGTTATTTCACTATGATGGAAAAATGTCTGAAAAAATATGTTGCAGTGATCAAAAAATGTTTACTAATAAAATGAAAAGTAGTGGCTGAACAAGATTGCTTTGTTAGACAAAATAGTCCAACTTAACCATACTAATTATATGGTAATGAAAAGTGCTGTATATAGTAATGTGTCAGAGATGGTGTTTAGCATTAGTATTAATTATTGAATATTCAAAGTAAAAAAAAATACAGTGCTTTTGCCTAGAGTCATAATTAACACAGCTTTAAACTGCATAGATATTTACATATCACAATAAGGAAATGGTAAAGTTAAGACTGTGTTTATAACTTTGGCATCTGGTGAGTGCGAGTTACAGCAGAATCTATTTCATGACTGTTAAGCCATTTATTTATCATCCTTGCTTATTTAATCCATAATGTGTTTAGGACGCAGTAGTTCAGGGTTTTTTTGTTTTTTGTTTTTTAAGCCTTACTGTTCTTTGTGCCAACTATTTGTTTTGCAACAGCAAGTCTCACCAAGGCAGCTTGTCTACTGCTATCGGGTGGTACAGACATTTCTTAAACATTAAAAAATGTGGAAATGATGTGTCAGACACAAGGCTGACAATTTAATATGTCAGGGATATGTAGGAAATCTGTGAGAAATTTGAACAGCTCTGTAATACCTTTTTATTGCAAGAATAGTCTTCCTGCAGAAGCTTTTTGTTTCCAGAGCATTTACAATATCTGCAGTGAATAAAATAGATGTTTGGACAAACCCCACAAATTTCTTGTTTACATTATTCTTTAACCCAAAATAGTGAAAGAATGATGTTTAACCCAAGTGCATGCAAAATAATAGTTGCTTTAGTCTTCGTTTCTTGCTTTCAGACTGTGAATGCCTCAATGCCTCTTAGTGTTGATCTTTCACAAGTCAATTACATCTCGATACGTTTTTATCTGTTTCAAACTTTTTCATACCTAATAGATGGTAGTAAATAATTCCGTGCTATAAATCACTGGGGCCAAAAGATTTTTTTTTGTGTGTTCTCCATGTGGGGTAGCCAACCTGTGGTGTGTAGGAATGCCTTACGAGACTCACAGCTGTGTGCAGGAGAGCTCTGGTTTGTGTGAAGTGGAAGTAATGGGTTATGCTACTTGTCTCCCTCTTTTGAAAAGAAAATGCAACAGCTTTCTGTGCCCTCAGTGTGCCACCTGGGCCTCTGGTGGCCATACAGCAAATCATGTACTTGCCTGGATAAAAAGGTTTGGCACATCACTTCTACATCTGTGAAAGAAAGGGAATTTTCTTCGTTAGTTGGGGCTTACGTATGTGCATGTACACTTATAAAAATGTTTACCTGTCTGACTTATGAGAGCAATTTGTATGCTTCGAGGTGAATGCTTTCTTCCCCAGGTCTCAAAGGTGCATTAATCTCTATTAGTATATTCCTGGCCAGGAGAATCTTCAGTACTTACTTTCAAAATATATAGCTATACTTTCTGGTTAGATGTTCCCCTAAACTGAAGCTGTATTGCGAGATTACCTGGTTGCTCAGCAGAGTAGCTTCTGTGCAGTCTGACGAATGACCCGATTCATCTGTACTTAGACAGAAGTTATCCTCAATGCCAGGTTCTTAAGGTATGAGAGGAAGAAGTCTGCCATCCGTTTTTGAATACTGTATTGATGTAGATCTGGCACAATATCTGGAAGCCGTTTAAAAGTCATAAACCAGAGAAAGCTGCTCGAGAGATACAGTTTAAAAGTGTTGATCTTGTACATAGTGCACCACTTCAAAACCGAGAGAAGTAAAGGAATATAGTTTTACTAAAAGTGGTGCTTTTCAGGTCTCTCTGTCACATACTTGGAAAAGTTTCTCTCATTTCATACTTGGCTATGAATCATTTGTTCATGTTATAACTATTAATATTAAAAAGGCAGGCTGGAAACTCGTAGTAGTTTGTTCTGTTAAGCTTTATTCAACAACTTGACTACCATGAAGATGGTCACTAAAGAATTTGGTTTCTAGCCCTCTTGGTTTTGTTAGACTTCTTACATTTTTATTGAGCTAGATTCTTGCCTTGTCAACTTTAATTGAAGAGCAAGTGATGGGGCTTTAGTTTTAGAAGGTAAAACAGTGGAAGTTGTTTTGAAGGAAGAAAAACTCAGGGTAACAGCTTGTTAATTTTATTTGACTTAATATACTGTGTGCCAACTGTAGGTGTCTATTCTGTACTGTGGTGCTCTGATACGACGTAAAATGATTTAATTATCCTACGTAAAAATAGATTGCCTTAATGCATCACTGTTCTCAGAATTACTAGTCTACCAAACCTATGGTGAGTAATGCCTGCCTCACAAGCAACTAGAGGTAGAAGCAGTATCCACTCAGCCAGTTCTGAGCTGAAGTTTGTGTTCCTGTGTTCTTGACTAATGGTTCAGCCTGCCTTCAAAGCAGCAACTTTTTGTAGACAGTATGTATTCCAGTGCTTAATGCTTTCTCCTAAACCAAAATACGTGCTTTATTTAAATTAGACTTCCTTCAGGCGTATGTTAATTGCTGGATGTCTTGGTCTTTCATGGAGAGACTTCAATAGATCGCATTTGTTTTCAGTCAGGCTTGCAAAACGAATAAACCTAGCCGCTATATCCACAGGAAGCGCCAGCGACCCATGGGTATGATCCTACTTTCTTGTACATAAAGAATTTTTATTTAGTTAGACATTTCTTTTGCTTGACATTCTCTGCAGAGTGATGATCTCTCAGATTTAGAGTGTTTCCTTCTGTGCTAATGGACAGCACAGATCCTTGAGATGCAGGGATGAATTAGACTTCCATATGTAATAAGGCCTAGTGACAAATCCATGGCTGGAAGAAAATCCTGGCAAAACACTAGGTATTACTCAATATTAATTGCAAGTGTCAGCTACTGTATCTGATTGCTGTCACAGGCTCTCTGTTCTGTCACCCTCCTTAATCTTGAGTTCTTCATGTAATTGATACTGTGCTGTTTCCAACCAGCAATTTAAAGACTATTTTGCAAGTTCTGATTTTCCGCAGTGTTGTTACTGTTGCATTTGCCTTTGGGAGCTCAGGCTTTCTTACTTGCGCTTGTGCCACTTGTTCTGTTCCTGCTTTTCTTCAGCTACCCACTTTAGTGTCCTGCTGCAAGTAACCTGCAAGCATGGGACCTGCTAAACAAATGTCTTATATGCTATTTGCTTTTTATATTGGTTGACTGTATCACATCAAGCTATAAGCTAGAGATCTGTGCTAAATCCGTGTGTTCCTTAAAGTATTAGATTTCCACTGGGTTTTGGTTCTGGTACTTTAAGAGAATGATTTACATTGTAAAGCGAATATTTTAAAATTCTGAATATTTCTGTTAACTTTATATGCTGCAGCTCCTAAATTAAGCTAAATGCCCAAGGGAAAGTCAGTTTCAAATATTGTAACCAGCATGGAAAAGCAGATCTGACTTATTTTCTGTATTGAAAGCCATTGTGAGAACAGACTTAAGCCTCAGTTCTAAAGAAACAGTTGGTTTTTGTTAGTATTTCCAGGAGAAGAACTTTCAACTTCTTACGTGGCTTGCCCATGTACACTAACAAGCTAAAAGGTAATTTTGTGATACTTGCTGGGATGTGTTACTTCTCACCTCCCTACGAAAGCAAGTAGAATGGTTCTCTGACTGCACTTGAAGTGATCTGTGCCCAAGAAAAGTTTGAGCACAAAGATCCATGCTTTCTGTAAGCTTGTGATAGACATTTTTACAACAGGGCAGTTCTTACAAAGAGCTCAGATGTATCTTGCAGCAGACTTGTGTAAAGTTTTTTTGCCTCTGCTTCAGTTTTATTCCTGGATATAGGGCCTCAAATGGAACAGTTGGGAAACATTTTTGGCTCAGACTGTGGAAAGTGGGTTTCCAAGCCAAGTGGTTAATGATTGCACCAAAGTTATTCAAAGTAAGCCTTCATTTGCAGAACTATTAGCTAAAGCGGTGACTGAAATGGCATATAGGAATATCCTGCTGTTTGCAGTTAAACAGAAGGTTGTCTGACTTGTGAATTGCCTAACTTTCTGCAGGCTTTCAAATTCATTAGTTTCTCAGAAGAAAGCTGTTAAATAGTTCTCAGCAATAGATGGGAGTAAGAAACTGCATCTCCAACAGCTTTTGTACAGGACTGAAACTCCGTAACTGATTAGCTTACTTGTTTCAAGAGTGGGAGGCAAGGTGAAAGTGATTTTTATTCTCCTCCCTCCCCTGTCTGTCGTGTCCCCCGTCCCCCCTCCCAGTATTGCATGAGGGTAATTTCAACTCATGGGCCGTGGACGTTATCAGAGCTTAGGCAGCAAAGGTGTTTTTAACTGTTAAACTTTAGAGGGAATATAGCCGGAAAAAAATTTCAGAAGCAGGACTGCAAGGAAGCTGTCTGATGGCTTTTGAAGATGAGACCAGAAGCTGTGAAGGCAGTATGTTGGCTGCATGCTGCACAAACATAATTCCTGGAAGAAGGCAAATAAGATTAGGATTTAAAACTACTAAAGTAATCCAGTAGTCCCCCATCTAAGGGAGCTTTTGTCATCTTGCAATGGGTAATACTGTGTTCTTGTAAGATTGAAAATCCAAAATGAATCCTGAAACTTGTTTTTAAGAATTAATTTTTCACAATCTGGTCTCCTGCTTGTATGTTTGGGGGGGGGGGTTTGTGTATTAACCTCACCTTTTCTATTCATTCTTATTTATTTCGTAAATGGGCTTTCCTGCTTACTAGATAATTAAAAACCAAAAAAAACCCAAACAGAAGCTCCTAAGCAGAAGGGTCTCATCCCCCTGCTCTCGCAAGCTGTTTTGTTTAGTCAAATTATGACTGACAGGCATTTTCTGTATTAGAAAGACCCCAGGAATACTTCAGATCTTACCAAACAACAAAAAATGCTTAAATGGATGAATACCTTTCAGACTTGCTCATGTCCTATAACTTAATACCCAGCTGAGGTTGTATATATGGCTTCTACAGAGATGCATTTTGGTTTTGTTATGTTTATTCCATCAGTTCAAGATTTAAAACAATATGTTTACACCAGAGACTGTATGAGTATGATATGTAGTTATTCCAAGTCTGCTTATCTTGAAACATGAAATCACTGATGATTACACGTGGAAGTTTACAGGTTGTAGACTTTATACTGCACAAACCCAGTATCTGCCTAAATCACATAGAAGAATAGCCCATAACTTCAATCCTGGTGCTGACTTCTAAATTCAGAGTGGTTTTTGGCAAAGGTGGTGTCAATTTTCACCAGTGATCTCTGTAGTTTTGCTATTACAGTATACTCAGGCACTTTAAAAGTCTTCAAGATGTTGCATGTTAATGATCAAGTGAAACAACTTTTGAAGGAGTGTCTCTTTTTCTCAGTGCTTGATTGAAAATATGCGCATGCACACAGGCTTAGTTCCAGCAGCACTTCTGGCCCAGGTAGCATGTGAGCACTCTTAAACAGTGTTCTTATTTTTCTATAACCCAACAGTAAGAGAAGCTCATCCCTGTTATGCTGATGTGCTTGCAAGGCCAAATTCACTTAAATCTGTTGAAGTGTATTGAACAAAGCTTTGCTTTAGGAGTCTGAGAAGGATTTGTGCTTCAGAGAAACACTTAGTTCTTTGAAACTCCCTGCTGTGAATGAGACATGAAGATGCTGCTCCATAATTTGCTAGCGTTTCCTCATTTTTGCTCAGGTTGCCTTGAATGTTCTTGTGTAGAAATTAATACTTGCAGTTGCTACATTTAAAGGGTATTTCAGTGCGGAATAATTACAACTTTAAATACTTTGTAAGAGTATAAGCAAAGGCTTATATTTTGTATATGCATGAGTATCTTAAACTTTTGTAGCCTTGCTATGGCTTTGGGAATAATACAGCTTGGCATAAATTCAGGAAGGTAAGGCAGGCATAACCCTGAGCTGACTGGATTTGTTGTTTCCTATTTTATTTTTTTGGCACAGTAAAATCATAGATGCTAAGATATTTTTTTTTTTTCAGAAGGATCAGGAAAAAAGTTATTTGCCACTCCCTGACAGTTCTTCAGAAATGCTAGCTTAGTGATAGATAAAACTGGTGTTAGACCTTTTCCTTCCTGTGTGACTTTGTGTTGGTATGACTGTTGCTACATTTTTTTAATCTATTTTTTTTTTTGCATGAATTGGGTACCTTCAGTTTATCAAAGAAAATCAGGAAGATGATGGCACATGGCTGTGAGGACTGATTGTGCATATAATACCTTTATTTCCTGACTACTACTGCATACTTTCCAAAAGAATTAGGAGAATGGTAAACCCACCAGTTTCAGGCCATACTGGGATTTTGTGCATGTTTGGGAAGGCGATGAGTTATCACAGTAACTTGGACCAATCTCAAATAGGGACATGGTTTAGTGGTGGGATGGCAGGGTTAGGTTAAAGGTTGGACGCAATGATCTCAAAGGTCTTTTCCAACCAAAGTGATTCTATGATTCAAATGTAGTAACGTCATAGTGCCTGAAATACTATTATGGATATGTTGCAACTGGAACTAACTTGGTCTGTATAAAAGATAAGTGTTTCAGAGTAAATGAAAATTATTTGGAAGAAGCTGAGTTAGGGTACACCAACTGTTTTATGGTAATGTCCTTTTGATAGTTCTTCTTACTACCTTTTGCTCTACTTCCAGTGTAAATACTGAAATATACTTTCTGAGCAGTACCTGAAACTGTATTGATGTGACTTGTACATATTAGCTGTGACAACCTTCAGGGTTTTTAACTTTTTTGAAGAAGAAACCTGTCCAGAGATTTTCCTGTATTTTAGTGGAACTTGTGAGAATTATTGAACAACTGCTGCTTGTTAGATTGTGTTAACCGTAAGCTTGTGTTTAGTTGATTTTATGTAATACAGTAATAAGTAGATCAAAATAAATAAAAGTTTAATTTTACCAGGGGAACATGAATGTGGCAGCTCTATTCAAAGAAATCTTACCGTCCAGGAGGCAGCTGCATATTTAAAAGTAAGCAAACAAGGTATTTTTCATTGGTTGTATATAAGATCTGTATAAGTTACAATTTTGTAAGGCCTGGTTTCATTTTTAGTGTATTGACTAAAATTTGACCTAGTATTGAATATTATTTGGAAATGATTGGAATTGATGTCTTTAACAAAGGTACTTAAGATTTTTATTTAGGGATGTAGCAAGGTTTTGAGGGAAAGGGAAAAAGAAACTGGCTTAACTGCAGTGGAAGGCTAGGTAGTGTTCCACTGGCATGCAGGGTTTTTTTTCCCCTTATAGTTAAAACACCAGGGCATAATCTGAATTGATGGAGATAGTTGACCAACACAAAAATAATAAATCTATGAAATTCAGAACTCTAGAAGCTTCTCCAGAAATCAGTATACTATGTTTTGAGACTTAGAAAAGGATGCTGTCTTCCTTTCTTGGAGAGGAGAGGTTGACGCGTGGATCTGTGCAGCAGGCCTGAAAGACAGCAGCTGTATAGAGACACCGTTGATGCTTTAAATAGAAATGGTCAAAAAAGGCCTTTTTGTTAATTTGATAGGTGTGCAGTATTATGAAATCCCACTCTCTGCTGTCATTCCCCTGCCTCGCTCCCCAAATAAAAGATGACTCTTGCCTTGTCTTGACAGCTGTAGGGTTTATTTTAGCCCACGTTGGTGTACCCTTCAGGGGAAAATTACTTGAAGCTTTTAAAAGGCTGAGAGTATAAGATTTCTTTGATTGGATGGGGGAGTGCTAAGCTGATGTGACTTTTAATATACAAATGTATAGCAATTTTACATTTTGGCAAATGGGGCAATGTTAAGAGCATCCTGAGGAAACTGCTAGCACTGACTTATGGTTTGGCAATGATACTCTGTATCTGTTAAAACCAGTGCATTGTGGGAATACACTGGAAAAAATTAAGTTGATGCCAGATAACCGATGGTCTTACCTATCTGTTGTCCTGAAAGAACGACAGTTGTTATCATAACGACTGTTTTAGCTCTGATAAGAAGCTTAAATTTCATATGAAAACTTGTAACTTTGCATAAAGTCTGATTTAACTGTACAGTTCCTCATTTTGGGAGTATAAATATAACTCCTTTGCAGAATTTTGGTGTTCAGTGATAAAACTCTATTTTCACTTTGATAGTAAAATACTAGAGTTACTCGTTTTTCTTAAGTTCTTATCCTTTAATTCTAGGCCAGTTACACTATATGAGGTTCAAAGGAAAGATGGAGATGAATCTTTTTGGAGAGTGTAATTTCAAATGCAATAGTAACTTCCATTTTGCTTTTCTTTTTCTTCAAAAGAATATGCAAGGTGAACTATGGAGACAGCCTTAGCTTAGATAACAGTGAATGTTCTCCTATAAGAGTTGATGCCAATTAACTAAAAAAAAAAAGTCAATTTCTATATAGTAAAGCTTCTTTAAAAAAAAAAAAAAACAAAATCATAATTCTGAACTGCTGTTATAGGACCGATTCTCAGCTGGGTTTTATCTAGTTCGAGTTTTACTCTTGAAGTAGATTTTCAATGAGCACCGCCTAGTGGCTGAATAATTTGTTTTTGCTGTAGGTTAGAATTGTTAATGAAACAGTGAATGTGGTTTCACATTTCAAACAGCTCTTAATTTGAGGAATGCTAGTAAGCCTGATAGCTGCTCATAGCACATATAGATTCACTTCGTGTAGTGAACGCTTATGCAAAATATGAAGAATCAAGAACAAAACCACATAGTTTTGGCTACTAATCTGTGCAGTATCTGAATTTTATTATGGCATGACAACTTTCTGGTTATTTATGAAATTACTTATTAATGCTTGTCTTTTGACAGAATTTAGATCCAGACTATGAAAGTGTACTTAACACAGCATTACAATGGATCTTGAATAGTGGGGAAGATGTTGGCATAAAGTGAGTGCTCTTCATTTCTTAACTTAATTTCTTCTAGCAGAATGTATCCTTTTTCATAAATACTGTTTATTTTTGAATAGGTGTCTCAGCAATGACCCTAATGAGATGGATGTCACTAATGTGACAGATGTGAAGTATTTGGAATCCACTAGTCCAAAGATGTCTTTCAGGTGTCGTTTTCGCCGCGCGTTTGTTAATGTAACTCACAGATTATCCATACTGCTTTTGGGTAAGTTAACAAAAAAGTTGTGGGTTTTTTTTTTTTATTATAACTTGTGTTATCTAAGTGCACAGGGAAAAGTAAACAATGTTTAGAGAAAGCTTTTATTCAACTGTAAAACTTAGAGTTCCTATCAGTATCTTGATTACAACACAGTTTGCTTTGCACTTCTGTTGGACCACTGTATTTTCACATTGGTTGCTACCATCTGCAGCTCTCGTCAGCTGAACATATTCATTCTTTGGGAACTCTTTCTTCCTGCCAAAGCAATACCTTGTGCCTTTCAAAAATTCCAGGTTGAACTGATTTGAAAAAGCAAAATGCTCAGTAAAAAGACAGCCTTAATTTTGAGGATATTTTGCTGTTGTTCCAGGAACTTTGGAAAAGATCTTTTTCTTAGTTTTAGGAAAAGTTGGGTACCCAGCACGGTTGTCACCAAAAATTCTTACCTCTAAGATTATATTGTAAAAATATATCTAATCCTTCAGTAAGACTAATTCATTTAGTCTTTGGTAGTTTTCTAGTTAAGTTTCAAATTCTTTCAATTTTATTTAATTCTTAACCATACTGAAAACTATGCAGTGTAAAAATACGGTACGGCTGAGTGCAGACACTTCACTCCTTTCCATGTGGCTGGTTAGAAATATTGAACTCTGCATCTCATGCACCTATTGAATATATAATAAATTGTTTATACCAGTGTCTTAACAATCTCATGCTTGTGAGCAGAAGTCTTGAGACCTTCTTCACTTGCCTTTGAACCAAAAGAATTAAAGGCAAATTGTCCCTGATGGCTTCTTTCTGATAATAGCCCATATGAGGGTTGAGTTGGGATGCGGAGATAAAACTCAGTACCCAAGTCAACCACTGGTCTCATTAGTCATGCTGAGCAAGTTGTGCTGTGTCTCAACTTTCTCATTTGTAATTAAGGTTAATATGAAGTACCTTTTCAAAAATAAACCAATGTGTTAGATGTATTGTCATTAACACCCATTTTGGCCTAAAATGCTCTCCCTTAGTCTCTTTGATGTATCAGTTAACGTGGCCTTATGATCACTGGTATATGAAACAAACTGTAACTATGATTTGTGTATGTGTGTTTTTGTTGCATTTTTTTATTGTTAAGAGATCATAGGTGTAGTAGTGCCATTGGCCTGAGATACAAGAAGTTTTAAATCTTAACATGTTCTGAATTACCGGTTTATATGACTTCTGATGTGATTTTGGAAAAGCTTTACTATTCTTCACAAATGGGTAAAATTTCAAACCACAGTCATGGGACACCAGGCTACTGTTAAAACAATGAAATGTTTTTCTAAAGGTAACTGTTCTTCAAGGTTTAAGAGTTTGTGTTGCTGTGTTAGGAAAATATAGAATATTGATAGCAAGTACAGTGTATTTCACTAGTGTTGAAATTTGAAGTACTTTAAAATGTTAGCTAGTTCAACCAACTTCTGGAGTATGTGCTGTAAACTTTATTAAATAACCAATGTTCCAGTACTGTTTAAAGAGTATTATACATCTTAATGCAGGTATAGCAATGGTTTGGGGAGTCTTGCACTACATGAAATACCGTTGGGCAAAAGAGGAAGAAGAAACAAGGCAGATGTATGATATGGTGGTAAAAATCATAGGTATGGCTTCTTGAGTCACGTCTAATGTATCTGTGTCAGCTCTGTATAAGCTTTCGAAGTACTGGCATTAATTCAGTTATGTTTCCTGCCTGTTTAGTTGTCAGTCGTCATGCTTTTAAGAGTTGTGGTCAAATGTGTGATTCATGTGTTTTGTTTCTTTTTTCTTTTTCTTTTTTTTTTTTTTTTTTTTTTAATCATCCTTTATACCTAATCAAAGCTTTTGGTATAAAGATTGTAATTTGTGAATTACATCACCATGGCTATAATAAATTCCCATTGGCTTGGTGATATTTTATCTTACTATGGAAAACAAATATAAATGTGATGTTTGTTGACTGGAGGTATGGTGACTTGTTGCTCTCTGTATCTGTTTTTTTTCATCTATCTTTAGCCAAAATGTTCACTCCTAAAATGTGTGTTAGCTCTCAATTTGATCCTTAATGGCTTTTCATAGAAAAAGTGGCTTTTTAATTCGTCACTTTCAGCAGAAATTATGTTACTAAAATAGAATGCGTAATTGAGTTCTGAAATTCTGCCTTTTTACTTGAAGCCACAACGTTTTCAGTAGTTTGTGTTTGTAGTTTTTAAGCTCTGTTTTGGGCTACACTTTTACTTAAATTGTCTTACTGCTGTCACCAGTGGCAATCATCATAAATAGAGAGATGGTAGACAAATTGGAGCTGTTTTCCTGTTTTTGCCATTTCCGTACCTTTTTTGTTTGCAAATCAAGTTTTCTTGGGTTGGGGAGAAAGCACTTCATTTTCCAAGGTTGCTGTCTTTGCTAACAGTTAAAAGTACCAATCAAGAGTAACTGCAAAAACTCTTTTCCTTTATTCCGAAGTTATTTGGGGTACTTGGAGGCACTGTGTGTGGTTAGTTTTCTTCATTTGGCTTCAGCATGGCTAAGAAGAAAAAGGCTTCAAAATGCCCAAACCATCTTAACTTTTAACTACTGAATTTGGGAGGGGTCTTCAGAGTAACTGTTCATTGCCAGAATTGATATTTTTATTAATGTTTGCATTAACTATGTAGTTACCAGTTTTTCTTATGGTGTCCTCAGATGTTCTAAGAAGTCACAGCGAGGCATGTTCTGAAAATAAAGACTTGCAGCCTTACATGCCTATTTTACACGTGCGTGATTCTCTAATACCACATCAGGACAGGTATGTTCTCACTAGAAGTACTGAATTTCTTTAGGTGTAAGTAAGGAAAAATAGTTAATTGACCAATTTATTTTTACTAAGTTAATTTCGGTAGGTTGCATAGGCTAATATTTTGGAGGTTCTTATTACAGGTTGGGGGAAACCCATTGGATTTCTCCTACATGCTGGATGCCAGCTATGCAGGTTGTTAGAATGCTAACTTTGTGATTCTTGCTTCAATTTTAAGGAGGAAAATGAGGAAAGTCTGGAATAGAGCAGTTGACTTTCTTGCAGCAAATGAATCTAGAGTTCGCACAGAGACACGAAGAATAGGTGGTGCCGAGTCCTTGGTTTGGAAGTGGATGCAACCTTCTGCAGCATGTGACAAAATTTTAGTAATACCATCGAAAGTGTGGCAAGGCCAAGGTATTGAAGTTTAGTTATATTTTGCAAATATAATTGCTTTAATTTCAGCATCTAACTTCTAAATGGTATTTTGTTGCTTGAACATGAAAGACTTGTTTTATCTCACACCTTTAAGTATTGTTATGAACTGTCGGTGCTATTTCTCTATTATCTTGTCGTTCAGTAGACTTACTTTTTCTGTGCATTCAGTCTGCCTTGTTTTCAAGCAAAATTGAGCTTTTCTGTTATAGCTGCAGAAATACATCAAGAGGGCATGTAGCCAAAATTAGTTGTTTGTTCCTTTTCATGAATTTAAAAAAAAAATACTCTTCAGTTGGTCAATCTCTGACGTGCCTTATATTTACTGGAAGTAGTGTAATTGGTTGTGTCTGACAGCAGGTAGATTGGAGCTTGTAGACTTGAGTTTCCTACCATTAAATTATCTGTTGGGTACCTAAAGACGAGTTTGGAGGAAGAGGTGATCGTCTAGTTTGAAAGGGAAACTGCTGGGACAAGAGACACCTCAATCAGCAGAACATGGATTTTGAGTGTCTCCTAGTAGTGTGTCCTTTCTGTCATAAATGTTTTTCTATGCTGCATTTGTATTTCAAGCTCTGTGGTGCAGCAAAGCATTTGCTTTAATAGAGGAGGCTGTTGTCATGTATAGATTTTGCAGTGGTCTGTCACTTCTCAGCTTTATCAAGAAGCCAAGTGGCAAGAATCCAGTAGGTTTGCAGCTGTCAGTCTGCAGTGGTCATCTTTTCCTAGTGTTCATGTGTTACTTCTATGGCATTGAACTAGATGCTGAAAAAAGCCTAGTTAAAAAACAGACTTTCTGCCCTTATGAGTCCCCCTTTAACAAAATAAGAACTCCCACTGCAAGCTCATCTATGTTCTTCTGGAGTATGCTAATTTTGGTCTTAGTTTAACTAATACAAGTGGTAATAGGCTTCCTTCTTTTGCTTTTTACTGGTATACATTTTTATTTGTAACAAACAATGTTGTTATTGTTTCCTACATAAGAGGGCACAGTTTAAAGTAGCTCCTTCCAATGTGATTATTTCCTTTCCAAAGACAGACAGAAAGAGCTTCTTTGTGGCCTTGGAATATTTATGCTTTAGCAAGCTTGATCGCCTGAGTAAAAGTACTGCCAATGCTCTGGTTTTGTCCCAGGCCACTTGCATGTTTTCATAAATTCTATGTATGCTTTCAGCCCTTGGGTCTTAAATGTTGCTTTTCTGTAAGTTCAAAGCAAAACCAAGCAATTCTCTCTGTCAACTTGAAAAGCCAAATATTTTGAGACATTTGCAGATACTTGGATGTTATCTGATGAGGGTCTTGGTAGTCTTGAGACCCATTTCTTGCTTGTCTATGCAAAATGTTAAGTTGGGATACCATGATATACTTCTCAAAGTTACACTACTGGTGTTAGCATTACGTTTCTCATTTTAAGTCATTCATTGGAAATGAGGGCTGGTTTTTTCAAATACCTTGTGAATACTACTGCAGGCTTGAGGTTCTGCAGTCACTGTCTTGCAGTAGTAGTAACATGGCATTCTGCTGTGACAACTGTATTACATGATTTCAGTTTCTCAAAATTTTAGTAAGATGTGAATAGTAACTTTATTATGAGAGTTGCAGAGCCTTTTCTTTCTAGGACATTGTCCATTAGGGATGTGCAAGTGCTTTAAGTGCAGTGCAGAAAATGGTGGGTTTTGTCAACAGGTTTCTCTGTTCCATCTCTAATACTGTTATGATCGATTTTCAAACACTTAAATTGAACATAGCTTCTACAAGCTATGTATGTTATAAAGCTGAATCTTCTACATAGTTTATTGTTCAGTACAGGCTGTTTGAAACATGACACTCCAGTTCTGGAATTTCTCATTTGCTACTCTTTTGCTCTCATTTTTTTCTTGTCCTGTTTGATTGCAGTATAAATCACTCCGTAACATTCTGTCCTGTAAGAGAAATCAGGCTGGACTTCCCTTCATTTGGAAGACTTCTCAGTGTGTGGTAGCTCAGGTGCTGCTTTGCTACATGAAATATGCATTCAAGACTGAACAGAACAGTACTTTCCAAAACTTCATAGAAAGACAGCTGCTGTAGTAGCTACTGTTAGGTACCATCTGAATTTGAGCATCTGACACCTACTTTAGCATATTGTGAATGTGGACAGAATAACTTTATCTCTCAGCTGTGGCTTTTAGCTGTATGTTGCCTAGAGTATGTGCTTCAGACTATGCTTTTTATTGAATAGGATATATTAAGTTCTATCCTGTTCAGTTCTTTTAATAGCAGTTTTCCTAGTTTTCTTGTTATGTTTGTAGTTCAGCAAAGATCTTTGAAGAATTGAAATTGCATACTTTGGCTCTAGCAGGGAATGGAAATAGGGGTGGCTGAAGTGACAGAGGTCATTTGGGCTCTGTATATCTTGGTAGCCAGCAGGCAAAGGCAATTTTCACATGCAAAGGCTCTTTCTATTTTGTGTTCCTTGTTTTCATATGACTGTTGGAAATAGTTCCATAAGTCTCATACTTCTTGCACAGCTATTTCTTTCCTGATGTTAGGTATTCTATATGTATGTGTCGCTTTCTTCATTTTTGGAAGTGTAAATCAACTGGAATTAAGTTCATCCTCCAGTTTTGATGTTTGAATATAGAAGTTCATACTCTTCAAGACTGCTAGGTCCTGAACAAACTCAGTACATATAAAATCAGAATAAATTCTTGGTTTTGAATCTCGTGAATAAATTTCAGGGTCACAATTTTTTTAAACTTTCGAGATTTGGTAGTAGTCTGTAGCAGAGCACAATACCCAGTGTATGTACAATTGAAGAAGAAAGCTTCTTGACCTGTTGGTGTGTACACAGATATTGGTAGACAATAGCATGCATTTCAAATATGGGACCTGTAGCATGCATGAGGATTTAGGCTCTTCTGTCTGTTAGCATCTAGATTTCAAGCATCACTGTGGTATTTTGTCCCTTCCTTCAGGATGCAGCCTGTCTTTTGACAGACAGTTTGGGATTTTTTTTTTTACTGGGTCAGCATAAAGTCTGGTGTACTTCTTTGAAATGCTATCTACTGGACATAGTAGATGCATCTGTCAAAAAAAAAAAAAAGGTGGGTAAACTCATTGTAGGATAATGGACAATGAGTGGTATTTTGAAAACAGTTGACAAGAGAATGGTCAATTGAAAAACAATCTCGATCATGCCATGGTGCAATTTAATTAAATCAAGGGGGGGGAACCCCCCAAACATTTCTAGTGTGTTCAGTTTGCTTTTGAAAGAACAGATCCTATTGTCCTTATTATGCCTTTGATATCTGGAGCTCTAAAGAAAAATAGGTAGGCAGAACTCCAATGTAGCTAAGCGACCAGCAATAGCTAAAGTTTCTTGACAGCTCTGGAGATGAGATAGAGGCTCTCTGAAGTACCACATCTAGGGTGATATTTCATCCTACAGCGTGGAAGATAACCTGTTACCTTGTGTGAATGACACCTGTCCTCTCTGGCTTGTGAGGCTTGTGAGAATATAATCCCGTCTCCATCTTAAAAAAAAAACAACCAATCAAAACAAAAAAAACACAAACAAAAAACCACCCCAACAACAACAAAAAAACCCCAAACCCCACGAACTCTGTTCTTAACTGTTGCAAGGAAACTGTGGATTTTATGCTTGTTGTAAAATGCTGTATCCATCCAATGCTGGTCCTTCTATAGCTGAACTCAACTGTGTTAAGCCCCAAGACAACCACACTCTCCTCTCTTAATAACATAGAGTAATATCTTGATTTCAGTATCTTTCCTGTTTACTGAAGAACCTCGTGTTGAGTGAAAGTGCGTAACTTCAATGTTTTCAACTGTCTCATCTTTTTGCTCTTGTCTTTGATAAGAATGGTTAGTACTGAATATATTAGTGATCTGTGGCTTAACATGAATAAATCTGTTCCTCAGAAACATGGTTACCTGTATTTGATGCAAGTCTTCAACCCTACCATGTGCATGAAATTCACACCTAAAGATCTGTTGAGCTGTCTTATAACCCATGGTGGTGATACTGGGGAATTGCTTTAGCAATGATACAGTAGTAATTCAAGAGGTATAGAAAGCTGTACAATGGTTTCTTAGATGTTCATTTTGAAGTCTGTGCAAGAGCCGCTTCTTCTATCATAGAAGTATTCTAGTCATGGTGATAAAGAGGATGTTGAAAGCACACACTCTTAGCTGCTGCTGTTTTTTGAATCTGGAATGATACAGTCATTCAGTTTAAGGTAATAAAACAAAGCACATTGAAATGAATATGACTGAAATACAAAGTGGCTTCCTTTTCTTGAAGGTGCTCCCTAGTCCCCAAGGAAAATTTATGAAAGTCCTAAAATTTCTCTTGTCAATGACTTACTGCACAAAGTTGTGTGCAGCCTTCCTATTTTGTCTCCACCTTTTTATCCTCATCTTGTAAGTCCTTATTCTTGAGACCTATATAGTAAAAGAAGTAGCTTAGTTGTGGGACAACAGTCTAAGCTACACCATAAGAATGTCTGCTTATGCCCTTGTTGTGAGGAGATACTTTGTATGCTCCACACCAGTGTCAATTTTCAAATCATCAGTACTATAATCTAAATAGGTTTGTCACTTTTACTTGCTCTTTTGGGGAGAATTAATTGTTATAGATGTGTAATGAAGTTCCAAGTTATTTTTAACTTGCCTGCACCTTCCCTTTGGTCCTATTTCTGGTATAGATTTTAATGCTTATTACTATGTTAGCATTAATTTTGTATCTCACTGATTTCCGTGGCCACTTTTTTCTTAAACATAAAAAGCTCTATCTAATTTTCAAAACTTTCTTCTAATATACCATGACTTTGAAACATTTTTGAGAAAAAGCAGAATTCATCTTTTTCTTATGCTGCACTGCCCTGGGCACACTTGCTCAACTAGTATGATGTTACATTAAGTTGGTAGCAGATTAGTTTTGTGCTAGTGGTGTGCTCTGGCTGAAGTCATCTCTGCAAGCACCTGAGATCTTCCCGTTAAAAGGACATCAAGATTATTAGAAATTGGAGCAGGCAAAGCTTGTTTTTTATAGGTATTTACACTAAAATGTGAATTCCCCATTTAGTTACTTTTGCACAGTAACTGCCTTAAGCAACAGTATGGGTTTTTTGGAGTTCATAAACAACTTGCAGAAATGTTGATCCTCTGGGCCTAGGGTCTCTGCAAATAACCTCACCATTCTTTATCCTTGCATTAAAACCATGTGCTGAATAAACCTAGCTATTAACAATCAGCACATAATTTCCTCAACCCCACACCTTTTCAGGTCCAGGTCCATGACTAGGCCACCCCAGATCACCTTCTCCAGTATGGTGTGGTGCCCCAGTGTACAATATGCTGGTGACATTTCACCCCACCTTGATCTGCTGGAGCCAACCTACATGAGTGAGGTAAGTCCATTTATTTTTCAATGTTGCTTAGTTCTGTAAAGTTTTTATTGTATACCCTATGTATAATTTTTAATCAAGGGCCAAAAACTTTACAAAACCATGTGCTATTGAAAAAGGACTTGTCCTTAAACTATAGGCAGCTCAGAGATAGATGCAGTGTCACCAGCATATTTAGAAATCTATTCCCAAGAAAAAACAGACAATTGCTACAGATGTTGGTGACTTGGACTCTGTGTGTGTATGTTCTAACAAGAACAGTTTTAGTTATTTGGGGAACTTACAGTAGGTTCCATATTAGATTGAGAGGCCACCTTTTCTGATTTCTAGTTGGCAATTGAGGGGTTTTTTTGCCTCAAATTTACGTAAGGAGCAAGTTTGTCTATGCCATATCTGCAGGCAGCGAAACTTCTCTTGGTTAGTTCTTGTCTTTCACATGCAGTGTCTTCCACATGACTGAATCTCTTCTACATGACATGGGTTTTGTTTTGGTGACATACAGAAAAGCAGCAGTGTTCAGGTATTTTGGATATACTTGCAAAACTTTATTTTAAAAGGTCAGCAGTAAGAAGCATGGACCTGTAGTGTCATCTGCTCAAAACTGAGACTTCAAACATTTGGAACACAAGATCTTGAATCTGTCAATCTTTTTCCAAAGTAGGGATTGCAAAGGAGAAGCGTTAGCATCGGGTTGGAACATCATTTTGTCTTGTTGAGATTTTTAAGCTCTTGACTCTACTCATCTCAAGCCTTCAAAGTAAAACTTCGTTCAAGCCTTGGAAGTTGTTTTACCAGGTTATCCCCTTCCATTTCTGTTGCTGCTTTGTTGGCCCTTCTCAAGGCATGGAACTACTTTATCTCAATCTGAAGGGCTCCTCTATTCCTTTTCTCATGGTGCAGTCTTCTGTTGTGACTCCTACAAGTAGAACTTGCAAACTTTAGAGAAGTTAATGTTTATTTTAGAACTTCAGAATGTATTTCAAGGGATTGTTCGGCTTTGAAAGAGTTACTCTGTTATTTTTAATTTCCATTTTTCTTACATCTGTTTTATTCTCTGGTGTGTTTCATTTCAGATTTTTGCAAGCTTCTGGTCACGCATGTGGAGCATTTAGGGTTACAAAAGCTCCATCCTTGTAGAATACTCCTTGACAGTTGTTACTGCAATACAGATGCAATACAACATCCGTCTAAGCATCTCCCTATTTCTTAGTCAGATGGGCAGTAAATTGCCCCAAAAGTGGAAGAAATGAAAATTCATCAGGCAGTTAAAACTCAGTGGTTAACCTGAAGCTCCAAAAATTTGCTCCAGATGTTAAGAAATCTGCCTTTTCATGGAGATGTAATGCAAATACTTTCTCTTAAACTATATTGGGTTTTTTAAGTATCCTGAATTCTTTCCATGTCCTGTGGCCTGGGTATAAGACAGTGCATTATCTTTTTAAATGTAGAAGTTGTAAATCTAAAAAATTCAGTTAAGTATGGTATGCCTTCTTCAGCGCAGTAGAAGATTGTGGGGAACTTAATTTGACTGAAGCTTTTTCATATATGAAGGAAAGTATTCTTTTTGAGTAAAACCAGAAAGGTATTAATACATAATGTTGACACTTGTTAACTAGATGACATTATGCCTGTCAATAAATACTATTAATTTTTTTTGTAGCATTTCATCTAGATAGAAGAAATTCACCACCAAACAGCTTGACACCATGTCTAAAGATTCGCAATATGTTTGATCCAGTTATGTAAGTAAAACCAGTTCTCTGTATTTCTGTACTCTTTTGGAAGGGTCCATTTTTTTGTCTCAGAGGGGTTTGGAAGAAGTGAGTAAACATGAATACCTTAAAAGAAAAAAATGGGTTGTTTAAAAAAAAAAAATCTTAACATTTATGAGAAGACATAAACAATCTTAGTGTCTGTCTTCTGTCCTTTATTGTCTTGCTTTGTGTCTTTGGGTTACTTCTTGAAGAGCATGGCATTTAGTCAAACTACTTGGAGCAGCAACTGATCTTTCTCCATTAGTTTATTTTTTAAATGTTCAGTTATATCAGCTAATAGGGGAGATTCAGGTGGCCTTACAACAGACTGTAAATTTGCTAGAAGTATTGTTAGGTATTCTGGAGTATTTAGACTGTTACAGAGCTTGCACAGTTTGCATTTAAAAGACTGAATTTAAATAATTTATTACTTTATGGCAGTGTGCCTAGTTTTGAAGCAAATGGATTTTTGTATTGGGAGGGTTTTAAACAAATGAATGCAGAGTACTGGCTTCTAATGCTCACATATAATTTAATGTACTGTGTATGAATAAGGAACAAACCTTGTTTCACATGCCAAAAGTTAAAGAGGAATAACTAATTTTTTTTGTAGTCTCTTAAAACTTTATCCGCTCTCATGTTATATCCCCGTTGGCTGTAGGCTAGATGATGTTAGGAGTTGGGGACTAACACATAAGTTATACCAGCTAATCCTTTCTAATCTTTGAAACCTGTTTTTTCCAGTGCAAAGAGATACAGGGACTCCAATAATTCCTCTGAAGTAATTTATTCCCTGGTGTGATTATATAAGGGAAAAATGAAGATGCTATACTGTCTTACAGAGTAAAAGTGAGATGCTAATTGGGACTGAAGAATATGAGAAGCTAAGTGGAAAATAAAAGCTATTGATTAGAATAGGGAGTAACAGGAAGGGGACACTGAAGTATGGACACAAGTGATTGCAAAGTTTGGATATATTTCTTCAGCTCTGTTTCACTTCTATTCCTAGCCACACTTAATTACTTTAGTCCCTTGCCTTATTAATTGGAAAGCTGTTAGCTAATTTAGCTGAGAACGGTGTTATCGCTAGCGTAGAGAAGTACTCTAAAACCTGCTTTTCTCAATGGCTTTAAGACTTAATGCCCGTCATGGGCAAAAGACCCCAACTGTGGCTTCTTTTGTAACTTTCAGGTTGCAGTAGGGTGAGCAAGACTGAAATTTTAGGCATTGTTCTTGAGGCAAATTGATCCTCCTGTAAGAGGATGAAATAAAATATGAGACTTGCTGAGAATTTTGGGTGAGATAATGCCCTTGTTGTCCTTGCTACAAAGGAGACTTCATGAGCTATATTGGTCAGTCTGAGTAGTACTGAAATAAATCTGTTCCTGAAGCTTCACTGTATTATTTATTGGTATGCTGTATTGGTTACTTTCTTGTTTCAACATGTTAGCTGTTCAAAATGTCTGCTATTAATGGAACTAGTGACTGAGGTGTTATTTTTGTCAGAACAATCTCCCTTTATAGGCTGTATCTTTGCTGTAAACTTCAGTTTTTTCAGTACTGACAGAGTCTATGCCCAGCAAGTGCATTAAAAAAAAAACATTTATAGACTAGGAGTTGTTCTCTTTTGACGCTGCTATAGTGTCTATGTCCAGTCAGCTATTTTGAATGGTGCAAATTCTAATACATTCACTTTTTGTAGACCTTTTCTTTTGGAAGTTGACCTACCTCCTTTACTGGACTGCAGGATTATAGTCATAGTGCAATTATAAAATATTCATGCAATTACGTATTACACACCCCAGCCCCTTCATCTTCCATGAGCTGTCTTGCAGAGGACTGCTGCTTAAGGAAGTACTTTTTATTATACACTTGGAGTAATCTTAAAAAAAGAAAAAAAAAAAAAAACAAAAACACCAAAACCCCAAACCCCCCCCCCCCCCAAAAAAAAACCCCAAACAAAAGTACCAAATCCTCACTGCAAGACAAACTACTTTATTCAACTACCTGTGTCAAAAGAGGAAGGAGGTTTATGTTCTTGTCCCAGATCTGAAAGGATGAATGCCTTCTCTGACCACCTGAAACACAGAATGTACCAGTGTATCTGATTGGCAAATACTGTTATGACATTTGCCATGGGTGCAAGGTATGTTTAACAAAATTAGGTTTTAGATGCTCTTTAAGTCAAGCTATTGTATACTAACAGTAAACACTCAACTAAGTACTTTGCAACAATATGCCAGCAGCTGGTAAAAGCAGCCATCCATAATAGAGGTCTTTTCTCTTGACCTGAGAATCCTCTGGGGAATATACCAGTTCATCTGTATTTATCAATGCTAACAGGATGAATCTTTTCTACTCCCAAAAGTCAGAAAACTTATCTGGACATTGTGAACCCTCAGGCCACAGCAGCAGACTTAAACTTGGGTGTATGTTCTGGGCATTTACTATGCCAGACACAAACCTATTTTTTAAAATATCAGCCTAAGCGTCATTTTGATAAGGCTATTTTAGTGTTTATGCATCTACCACTAAGTCAGTAAAAGAATGGTTCATAAAG
>NW_009258950.1:569761-592977 GCF_000687185.1 Egretta garzetta
TGTGCAGGATCAGGGAAGGGCAAGTCATTCTACCAGGGAGCCTATTTCATTATGGGAAATCCAAGTTGGCTGATAACTCGTGATGTTTCATGTCCCCGGTCTGCAAAACACAAAAAGCAGACCAGACTGAGAATGCAGTTCTGCTTGATTTGCAAACAGGAAATGAGCACTTGGGAGTAATGCAGTCACCATGGTATTTGGGAAGAATAGACAGCAGAAAAGATGTTTGACTGCCCTTCACAATATGATCCCTTCTTATGGTAGCTGGCTTTCTGCTGCTGACAGCATGCTTCCCAAGAAAATCTGGACTTAAGTCCTGGACTGGGAAGGAATGCACAGAAGTCAAGACTTTACAGAATCATGGAATAGTTTGGAGGGGAACTTGTAAAGGTCCTGGCTTTTGCAACTTTATTTCCCTAGAATCCTGAACACAGGATGCTATTTAGAAAATACTGTTCTTTACACTGTTAGAGAAGGGTAAGGAGACTTGTATATTCCCTCCATTTTGAGCTATCTAGTGAAAAGAAAACTCTTCCACCCCGAGTAGGATGCATTTTCTCCTAACTTGCAGGGTTTTAAATTGTAGGTGTTTTCCACTAGAAAGTCTTTCTCCCAGTAGGACCTTCATTTGGATCTTCTTTGCACCGTTGTGTCCCTCTTCCACTTTGGTTTGCTTTATATATGATCTGCCTATATAAGGGGCATCAACTGGAATTCTGATCCTCTAATCAATCGAGGTCAAATGACAGAAACAAATCTGACATTCCATGTTGCCATAGTCCCTCGAGTGTCACGTTAGTGTCCTGCTTGACAGATTTAAGTGTAACATCCCTGATCAGTTAATGTCCCTATGTACATTCCATCCCCTGCCATGTTTTGGGTTTTTTTTTCATTAATAAGGAGGAAGGTAGATCAAATATTTCAAGGATTTTGGCCTTATGTAGAGAAAACTCTTTAAAACTACCCAAAGCTCTTGATAGTATTATTGAAAGAGTAAGTTCATTGTTTTTCATGTAAAGACTATTCAGGCAGGCTTAAAAGTGTATTAAGGCTGTTGAAATTGTTTTCTCTCTGCTTATAGTTTATTAGGACCAGATAGTTCCTGCAGTACCTTCACAAAAAACCCTAGACAATTCTGTCTTCTCTAATGATGTACCTAAAGATTGATGAGTCTTAACAACAAATTTTTTTTGTGAAAAGCTCCCAAAATTGGAGTCTGATTTTAATAACTTCTATTTCTGGATCTAGATTGGCATGTTCTATCAGTACCCTACGGGACAAATGCAATTTGATGCTTTGTTTGGGCTGGTGAATAGCTATTTCGGTGATGAACAGTGTCTGAATAGCTAAAAAGCTCCTTCAGCCTGCTGAAGCCTGACACCTAATGTTTGTTCTGTGAGTGCTGGTAGAGGTGATACCAGAAAGGGGCAGAGGCCTTTACACTGTTGTCTTCCTCTGCTCTTCTTCCACTGCAGTGGGAACAGCCTAGGAGCAGCCTTCTCCTTGGCACAGCAGCCAGCCTGTCCGAGCCGGTGTGGGAAGATGAGTTTATGACTGTTTGCAGTTTCATATAGGAAGATGGTGGCAGGCTGCTGGAAGGGGAGAGCGAACCCCAAAAATTCAGATTATTCCTTTTCATTCTTAGGGTTGAATTTTCTGAAGTGGACCATAGTACCCAATTTACTGAATATTCAATAGCTAAAGTACTACATCTGCCCCAACGGCATTTAAGAGAAAATCATGTCAAGTTACAGAGAAACCACACTCAGTGGGGAAGCATGAGATTGTTGTGAATGTTTAAAAAATTATGTGCTTAATTAAATCTTTCATTGTTTGCATAGGGAAATAGGTGATCACTGGCATCTAGCAATTCAAGAAGCAATCTTGGAGAAATGCAGTGATAATGATGGAATTGTTCATATTGCTGTTGACAAAAATTCACGTGAGGTCAGTGTCTTTCCAGTAACATCTTAATTCTTTGTTTATCCTTGTCTGTAGAACTTTTAAAAACCCCTCAAACCTCTCTTTCTCAATGCAGGGTTGTGTATATGTCAAGTGTCTCTCTCCAGAGTATGCTGGAAAGGCTTTCAAGGCATTACATGGCTCTTGGTTTGATGGTAAGGAATGGGAGTTTATAACAAAACATGGGTAGAAATGACAATAGATGGGTGCGATTGGAGGTCTTTTAAGTGGTGAAATATTTTTATATTTAAAGTATTGAGCTGTAACAAAAACTGGATCTTTTTAGCAATCATCACCTAATTTCAGTGTCATGATGTGTTTGTGTGTATTATGTCCTGAAGCAAAATGTAGTAATACTGAACTAGAAGGTTTCTCTTTTCCTGTTTTTTTGCTTCATAGGAAAGCTGGTAACTGTAAAATACCTGCGGCTAGATCGGTATCATCATCGTTTTCCCCAGGCTCTTACTTGTAACACTCCGCTGAAGCCATCAAACAAACACATGAACTCTATGTCACATCTGCGTCTTCGGACAGGCACAACTAATTCTCAGGGAAGTTCCTGAGAAGACTTTCTACAACTGCTAGGACTGTTACTTGCAACAGGAGTTTTCCTGTTTGGCTGCCGTCTTCCTTTTTTAGTGCTTTTTGTATGTAATACTTTAATGAATTAAATAAAAGTTTGAACGTTCCAGAAATCTTGTTTCCAAAGGGACTTAGCAATGAGGCAGTAATACTGAGCTGACAAAAAAAGAAAAAAAAAATTGCTTCAGGAGGTTTTCCGGGGCTATAGTAAACCAATGCATTTAAGTTTTGCATGAGGAATACCGAATTCATTATACATTTGCAGATGTGGTGACTGTATTTTTGCACCAAGAAGTGTTTTTGATAATACAAAAGCATGGAGAAAAGAAGACTTCCTGTATTTCCATAGTTTCCTGTGAAATAATCTTGTGGGTATTTTGTAACAAACAACCTACAGTTCCTGATGGTGAATAAGTTTAAAAAAAAAAAAAATATCTTTTTCAGTCAATATTAGTTTTTTGTTGCTGTATTAAGAATCTTTTTCTGCAGCTAGGGTATGGGGAAAGTTAATCTGGCATTCGTGGTTGCATATAAGTGTGAGGGAAAACGAACTGAATGCGGATGTACTAGGTTTTGTATATAAATGTAAATGCTGGTGGTGGCAAAAATGGTTGTGTTCTGTGAGGATGTCTGCATTGAGGCAGTGAATAAGCTTCCTACTTTATTCAAAACCTAATGTTTTATATGGTTTTGGCCGTACCATGGCAAGAGGCCAAATACCTTAAAGTGTTAGATATACAGGTTAAATATCTTTTATAGGTTTTATATTAAAATACCCGACTGACTTTGTGTGAAAGGTCTGATACCAATTGTAATGAATTCAAATTTGTGAGCAATAAAGAAGCAATTGGCAGATACCGGAAAAATATTTTGTGAAAAGCAGTATGTATTATTGTAATTGCCAGGGCTGTGACAAAATACCATTGGGATTAAGTGACTTTCCTAATATACTATAACTTGTTTTAATGAACCAGTTACCTGTTAAAATTCTAAAAGGTACATACTTCCTTGCAACAATTTTGGCTGATGGAACTAAAAGTACAGCTGACAGTAAATCTTGTGATTCCAAGCTTGTAAATTTACTAACGTTTACCTGGATGTACAAAATTGTTGCTGAGAAGCTTAGTTGCAAATCTAAGATTATTGGCTTTACTAATCCCCACTCCTACAACAATTTTATCTAATTATCCAGCTGAATATCCTGTAGGAGGTGAGACTGGAAGCACACCAGTCCCACAAATTTTACTGAAACTCACTTTACTTTGTAGATACGATGGATTTGCAGCATGAACTTGCACAAATAACGCACGTTTTTCTTATGGTTAAGTAAACATGATGCACACTATTCTGCAACAGAAAATCCTATTGTGCCTTACCTTTGTGCTTTTGTGGGCACCATGTTTATTATTGGAGAGTTTGTTAACTGAAAAATTTTAAATCCTCAGTTTTATGTCTCAGATGCTAATGAATGAGTATATATAATATATAATCAGCCATGCAGAATTCTACTTACCAAGGCAAGTACATATTTTTGATGGGTAAGTAGATTGTGCCAGGTCTGGTAGATTTTGATGAGTTTTACTATATACATATATGTATATGTATAATATACATGTATATGTATTATATATATGTATATAAACTAATTTTGTTGTATTTGATGTGCATCATAGTGGTTTGTTAACCTGACCTTAGTGACCCCATCTTGTGACCTGTTGCAAGAGTGAATGTAAAAATAGTCGTGGCATTTTAAAAGGTCGCCTTGATGCAAATGCATCTATCTTGCTTCTAAAATATATTTCTTGTAAACACTGTACATTTTATTATTGTAATATGTACTATTATGCAGCTTATTTTACCTTAAACTGTTAAGTTGACCAATATCCCTTCCTGCAAGACAGATGGGAATGTGTATAATACCTGAACATTTGAGGAAAATCAGATGTTTGTTGTAATTTGTCACCCTGTCCTGTAAAAACAAACAAAAAACCAAAACAAACTCGAATTAAAGGTTTATTAGGGGTTTTTATATGCGTCTCACCTTCTAGATCTTTGGATGTCTCTTTGACTGGAATACTTTTTTCATATGGGGGATGAGGGGGGAGATAAATTCATCATTTTAATGTTTGTTAGGATTTGTAGCTGGGGCAGTGCTACTGTGAGCTGAACTATACAAGTCTGTCAGCTTGGAGTTTGCCTGGATTTTGTACACGGGGACTGCGGAGGCATTACCTGGATTTCTGAGTCCAGGGGAGGCCGTATTCTCTGCCCTGTTAGATGGCAGAGGCCAAGAGGCTTAGCACTAAGGAATGCTTCAGTGTTTTCAGCTTATTTCTTGCATTTTGAGATATCAGAAGTCCTCAGAGGGCTTTTGATAAGGGCAGCAGGCTTTTTTTCCTCTCCTACTGTTTTAAAACTGTTTCAGTGATGACTTGTGTTGAAGGGCTGTGGGCTAGGAGGACCAAAGGAGTGTCTGTGAGTCCATTATTTACACAGATATGCCCGGCTCGCTTTTAGCCCTTCCCCGTGGAAGACAGGCAGGAGCATTTCGCTGTAATTCTGTTCCTCTGTCCCTTTTTTTTTTTTTTTTTTTTTTTTTTTTTTCTCCTCGTTTTGAGCATTTTGCCCTGCAGCTGGCTGTATTTCTTTCAGGAGCAGCCCCCATGGATTACAGTGCTACTTATAAGCGTGGTAGAACTTCTCAAGGTGGCCAGGATGACAGCTCTTTTGTTACGCACATGCAGTGTTGCCTCTTACGGAGATCTCTGTTTCTGTGCTGCAATATGCAGAAAGGAAGTATCATAGATTTGTGGTTTGTTCCCCTCCGCCCTCGTCCCCTCTTGTGTTCAAAAGCAAGTGCCCTTGCATAGGAGTATCACACTGCAGTATTTTGTGCAACAGAAAGTTGGCTTGTGAGTGTACGAACAGAAATGAAGTGGGTTTTTTCTGCCCTGTGTATGCATATGACGGTGGACTACTGAAGACGCTTTACTGACATGCATGTCTTCCAGTTAGTGAAGGAAACTGTTCATGAAGACTGGAGCAAGGGCTGAAAAGCAGGGAGATCCTGTCCTGGCTGTTGTTGTCACTGATGGTGACTTTTGTCACTTTATGCTGCTGCGATTTTGGGAGACCTAGTGGCCATCTACTGCTGGGTTAAGCCTGCTCTACTTGATTGGAGCAAGACAGCATTAACTTTCTTGGACCTGCCCAGAGAGCGTACCACTGTTCACAGTGTGCTATTTTAGGTAGGTGCACGAAGAGGGTGATGTACCCGTATCTGTTAATAGGAAGGGTGCTAATGCTCCAGAGGATTCCTGTCATTCTTGTGAAGGAAGTCAGTCTGGGCTTTCGCAAAACAGAGCCTTGGTGTTTATAACAAAAAACCAAAGGTGTGAGGTTCTGGTGGCGGGCAGACCCCGGCTGCGGGTGCCGGTTGCCGCGTCCGCCGCTGCGGCCCCCGGGGCGAGGTAAATAGTTTGCGGGAGGTGCGGCAAAACAGCTGGCGCGGCGGAGCGGCGCTTGGGCCGGTGCGCGGTTGGTTCAGTTCTGCTGCGGCCGCCCGCTCGGGGAATTGTGCTTCGCTGGTCAAAAAAGGAGCTTAAACTTCACGTACGCTTTCAGGATTTGGTCGTGTTATTCTAAGGGAGCTGAGTGGGCTCGCTCGCTGGGTTTGTTTTGTGTTACGCTACTGCTAAAGTCCATGTGAAGAATAAAGTGTCGTTTATTTCTTACTGTCCCCTTTCCAAGTTAATGCAGCTGTGCTTGGCGCAGCTTAATATTCCTGGAAATAGAAATGAGACTCGGTTCAGCTTCCTGTAATATTTGACGAATTTGCTATAAATGCTGGCCTTTCCGCTTGAGCTGAAATTCCAGTCATCGTCCCCTTAGCATAAAGGCCGTCTGAAGGCACAGTGATCTTAAATAAAGATAACCGCGTATTAAAAATACCAAATCTAGCAATGGATATCTACAGATAAGGCTAGATGCCTGCTGTTATCTGGCGATAAACGTCAGATCTCCGAAAGAGTTCTGACCTTAAACACAGCTTTTAGGAAAATACAGAGCCTTACGTTATACGTGCCATGCTTTTAGTTCTTTCTCTTTTCAGCTTCCCGTTGTTACTATTAAAATTGTCCTGAAACTGTGCTCTCTTGAAAGATGGATGTCAGGATGAGATATCTGCAATAGGCAGATACTTTGCCTTACCGATAACGGCTTGTTTATGGCAAGCGGTCTGTAAATGGAAGAGCCAGCTCCACTCCCACTGTGGCACAGTGCCCTTCTTCTCAATCCAGCGCTTAATGCTCAGAATTTGTCCTGTTCGTGTTCTTGCCCTCGCCGAATTGACATGAGTGCCTGCCGTCTTATTTGTTGATGATTCCCAACTTTTTACAGCGCTGCTGCATGCCTTTGCGGTTCGTCATGATTCCTTGTCTGCCAAATTTGGTTGGTAACAGTGCCCTTTAAGTCTGATTCTGGAAGTAGTTTCCATGTGGCTTGTCATCTTAATCAGACGTTTGCTCATAGTTTCTAAAAGAATCGCCTGCCCTGCTGTAGACATGGCTTATTTTAGAACAGCATTTCTTAATTGTCTTTTAAAATTTATGTAGGGAATTAAGCATGGTGACTAGCTTAACCAGAGTTACTAAATAACCCTAGAATTCCGAGATGAAAGAAAATTTTTTTTAATGACATTTGCATTGATTTCTGAAAACCGCTACAAGTTAGTGGAGTTAAGCCACATACAGTTCAGTCCAGAATGTGGCTGGTTGGTCCTTTTCCTGTCTGACGTTCCTTGGCTCTTTATAATACACATTTGAAAAGATATTTTAGGGGGAAAAAGAACTCTGTTTTTCCCCCCAAAACACAATCTTTAAGAACAGCGTCTCTGTATATGGGGTAATGTTTCTATATTCGGTAGCAAAGCCATATAAAGCAATTGATCCTAGACAAAAATAAAATCTTTTGACTGAATGACCTTGCTTATTTTTCCAAGTGGTGGCAGTTATACGCTCTCTCAGGGATTTGGTTAATGCAGATTTTTATGTTTGTACATGCCGTCAGAATTCCTTACAGCTGTTCAATAAGGGAAACTTGCACACGAGGAAGATATTTGGTCCTTTGTCCTGATATTTATGAAGGTATGGGAGGCTCTTGTTTACCTACTCACGTTTTGTCAGCTTGGTAAGGTGATACTTGTTTCTCTGTCATTGGAGGTCCAGCCTATTTATTACGTTAGAAATGCTAGGAAATGAAATCTCCCTTTCAGGTGGATTGTTAAAGGTTCCTTTGTTACTTATTTTAAAAGGTGGAGGAATAGGAGGAAGAAGGGGGAGAGAAGAGATCACTCTGTTAAGGATTTAATCTTCTCAGCCAGAAGGTTAAGAAGTCTGCCTGTCTGCGTCTGACTGGCATCGCTACAAGCCCGCGATGCAGTAATGCCATCTAATTCTGAGGTAGCTCCGTTGAGCTGTGTAATTCAAGTGAGTGTGTCCTCATGACAGAGCAACGCTTCAGCTCCACGCAGCATTACATTAGTCCTAGGTAGGGTACATGATCCTCTTTTCCCCATTGTATTCTTTCTCTTTTTTCATTAAAAGCTGCCGTTTCAGCAGCGCCCAGGCTACGAACTTAAGCTGTGGAGGCTTTAGCTGATGGAGAAGTGGGGTAAACTATCAGCCTAATTATAGCTTTGTTTGAGCCCTGATTTGTTTAAGGGTTCCTTTAGCCAAAAGACCCCTAGAAAAATCGAGCCTCAAATTCCTGGTGTATTTGTAACGCTGTGTTGAGGAATTACTGTAAAATAAAGTTGGGTATGGATTTATCTTTCCCTGAGTAACTCTGAAATTGGTATGCTTGTTTTGGAACAGACTCCAAGGCTAGATGGAAATAGGGTGTTTCTTGCTCTGGAATAATCGTGTCCATACATGGAGTTATTTAGAGGCTGCTTTCTCTACAGAAGCCAGAGGTCTTTAAAACTTAACAACAAAAAACCTGCCAGCTTTTGGGGTATTTTTGTTTAGCGTCTCATAGGTTAGCTTTCCCTTCCCTCACTCGTGTTGCTTCTGTAGGATTGTAGTATTACCTTTCTGGATACTTCATTTGCCTCGGGAAGATCTTGGGTTCTCGGTAAACTATTAATATGTACAACCAAAAAAAAAAAAAAAGGCACAAAACTAAAGATTTAAGTCCTCCTCCATGGAGATCTGTAAATGTATAGCCACCTAGCAGTGTTTTAAAAGTTATTTCCAACCAACCACTTCAGAAAAGGAAAGGAGCATGTATTGCATCATTAACTTCTACCAGAAGATTAATAATGTCATTCTGGGTTTTAACAGGCACTTTTGTGTCCTTAATCTGTGAAGATGGTGATCCTTATGTTTTGTCTGAAAATAGGGTAGAAGAATTCTTTGGGAACCCGATTTATGGTGAGGTAATTGGAAATTATAATTTATCTGCTTAGCTCCAGCCTTCTGGTTCTCATTTAGCAACCTCAATTCCAATAGCATTATCTGAAAACCACACAATCTAGCAACTGGTACTGGAAATAAAGAGGCTTTTCTCAGTAAAGACTTTAAGACCTGAGGAATTGAACGGTACTAGCCCAAAACAGGCAAGAACAATGCTTAAACTTACAAGGTGCTAACATGGTTTCGCTGTCTTCACAGACTTTAAGTTACAGTTTAGCATTGTTTTGTAATATGATTAATAGCATAAGTACTTCTTTCTTTAGGCTGAGCAGTGGAAGTGGTCCTCCTGTTAAGTTTTGCATTTAAACACGATTCAGCTTTTGAGTTTGCACAGATAAAGTCTGAGGATGGGACTTCTGCAGAGCTCCCCAGTTCGCTCTTCCCTTTCAGTAGCATCTGAACATCAGGATTAATGATTTCTTTGAAATGTGGGCAGCAGCTTAGCAGAACACACATAGTGTGCTAAGGCATTGTTTTGTTGGGAAGTGTTAACCACATCCAAGAATGGCATTTGGAAGTATTTCCCCAGGGGTCTCTTTAACTCTGTGTTCTTCCAAACAGGGACAACGCCTTTGCGTTGCACCTGATGGAAAACAAATCCCTACTGCCAGGGAATAACAATAGTGCTGATGGAAAGTAGCTGCCAAATGCCACCGCTTTTACTCCAACTGCACAATGAAAATGGAATAAAAAAAAAAAAAATCAACGCAGGGAACCTTAGCAGCTTCCTGGGGAAGTGAGCTGTGCCAGTCGTTGCCAAAAGAAAACAGCCCAGAAAGTGGTCAGGCTGGCCAAGGGATTGCCCTGTTGTTCCTCTCTGTTCCCTGGTGTCTGGTTCTTGGGGAAATCTGCAGGCAAGGAGGGAGGAAGCTTGATGTTAAACATAAAACCGATGCAGATCCCTCTTTATGCGTCCTGATGACGAGCAGTCACGGCTTATACCCAGTTCAAGTCAAATTTGTACTAGTGAGTGATCCAGCAGTGCACTGATCCACTCTTAATGACGCTGAAACCAAGGCTGGCGGATCAGACTGGTTAAGGCTTCTCCTCCTTCACCCCGCGGCACGGTCAGTAGCCACAGCACGAGTCTGAGGGAGCGAAGGGAATAAGACGGGAACAGAGGTGTAGGCTGCGAGCTTGGGGACAGGCGAAAGGGTCGAGGTGGATCAGCCAACTGTGTGAAGTTAAAGCCCTGAGATGCAAATTCAGCAACTCCACAAATAAAGTGGTTTGGGTTTTCTGTAGCTTTGTCATCTCTGCTTTTCAAATGGTTGCAGAAAATCAGCCCTGTTGGTCAAAGCCTTAGTATTTAACTTCTTGCTGTGGGAACTGTGCTTTTAGACTGTATCCTAATTTTTTCCTATTTTTTTTTTCAGGATTAAAATCAGCATTTCCTTAGGTCTTTTTTATATATAGTGGAAAAATATACTGACAGCACACCTTTTAACATCTTTTTTCGTAAGAGAAACCAAATTGTCTGTGTACATACTTGTTCCGTGTGCTCCTGCTTTTACTTAAAAGCAAGCACACGTACGGGACAAGATCTCCACTGATCTGTATAGCAAATTAGTGGCTCACTCAGGAAGGGACCCACCGGACGCTGCTGGTTTCTAATCTTCCGCAGAACCTGGCATCCCTCATCCAAAACCACAAGGCAGCTTTGCTGCTTGCCTCTGAACTTGGGAGAGGTGCTGGAGTGTGCCAAACTGTTGTAGTGGTTGTTGAACCATGCTGGGAAGGATTAGAACAGATACTTTGCAAGACCCTAAGACACTGCCCGTGAAGTCCTTTAAAATGTGAAATACAGTAGCTGTCTGGGGGAAAACAAGCCTTTTTGTTGCTCTGTTAGCTATGAATTACAGAGTAGTATATTTTTAGCTAACTACAGTCAAGTAATAATTTTGATAGTCATATAGACAGTGTAATAGCTGAGTGATGTAATGCTATTTAAGACAAGATGCAGGTTTTCAGAGCATTATCCCATCTCCGCAGTCACTCTTACAGACTAAACAAGTTCTCAAAAAATTCTTGTGGGGATTTGGTTTTCTGAACCACTCTTTTTTTTTTTTTTATTTCTCCTCCGGATGTTCCTCCTTTGTCTCTTGTCCTACACCCCAAACCAGCAGGGTTTTCCAGCTGATACCTCACTGCTGCTGAGGAGAGAGGATTTCTTCCCCTGCCCCTGCTATTATGTATTATGCTTCTCTTTTTAATAAACTCCAGATTGTAATTTGCCTTTTTTAATTTTTTTTTAATAGTTTCACACTGTTGGCTCAATTTATTGTCACTGTAACCTTGACATCGTTTCCTGCAGTACTCCTGCTGGTCTGGTATTCTTCCTTTTGGTGTTGTACATTTGAGGATTTCTTTTAAAGTCCAAGGGTGGTTCTTTGTACTTGGCTGTACTGAATTTCATCTTTCTGATTTTTGACCATTTCTCCAATTTGTTAACACCATCTTGAGTTCTGCTCAGCTCTTCAGAGTGCTTCACACTCCTTGCAGGTTGGTGTCTCTGCAGTTTTAGTAGGACTACATGCTGGGGTTTGACCCTAGTCAGTAGGAGAACACTGAACGAGTGTGTTTTTTTGAGCAGCTCTGCACCCGCATGTAGGACCTCGATCCAGAAGGAAGGTGCTTTTCCAGTGTGCTCTATCAAAAAATATTTTATACTTACCTGTTGGATTTACCACTTTCCTCCTGCCTGTAGAATAGAAGGAAAGACGGAAAGTATGTTGGTTGATGGGGTTAGATTTTTGGCAAGTTCATCCTGGCAGCTTATTGCTTTCTAATTTTCAGTTGCCTATGTATGGATTGTTTTGTTTCAAAAGCTTTCTGGGTGTTGAAGGAAGGCTTATGGCCATGTAGTTCACCAATCGCTTTTGTCTCCTTTCTTAAACGTGGACATTGTCAGCTTACTCCTGAGCTTTTGGAAAGGCAAAAGCCTTTCAGAAATCTTCCAAGGGGCTTGCTCTTTTCTGAACGATTCCGCCAGCTTGTTTCCCAGACACTGTAGGGTAGGTTTCCTAACCTGCCAGAGGAGGAAGAGCGACCTCAGACAGAGGTTGACACATAGGATAGCTCCGTCATCCACAAGTACAGTGATTTGGCATTAGCGTGCCTAATTTCGAATAATCAGTCTCGTATTTATCCAGCTAAAGCACCTGAAATGAGAAGTGAGAAGGAAAGCTTGATAGATTTTGATATAGCGCATGCTCTCAAAAAGTAAAAATGCAGCTTCAGCAGCTTCAGTGACAAGATAGTTCATTGCAGACCCCAGTGAGCATCGTGCTCCGCTGACAGCCTGGGTGCGGAGGAAGGGCTGTGCAACAGATTGCAGCGGTTTGGAATTAGTCACTGCAGCTACTTCAGATGATTACCGCTGGTGTTTCTTAAAAAAAATCCCTCAAATATACTGCCATTGGAAGGTCATCTGGGCAGTCAGCCTATTTCCAACCCGATAATCTGTTGCGTGTGTTGGGTTACAAACAGCGAAATTTGTGGATGGGCTTAATTGATCATAGCTTATGGTTTATTAATTTTCTTATTTGTTTTGCCTAGCCACTACATAAGATTTCCAAACATCTAGGTAGGTTCTATCTGTGAATATCTACACATACAAATGTAAGAGAATGAGAATCTTTCTGTACATATATACCAATGCTATGAAAATAGCATGCTGAACAAATATATCAGAATTCTAACCATCTAATTATTGTTTCAAAAAACCTTAGGGTGGACATAGAGCTGGTACGTCCCTTGTTGTTTTATTTTGGTAAGGGGTGCTGAAGGCTTGCATGCTCCGCACTGAGATGCGCTGAAGTGAACCGAGGGAGGGGAATGGTCCTGTGCTGGGGACAGAGGGTGCTGTGGGGTCTTGGCTGAGGCATTGGGGAATTTCTGATGTGTTCGTGAGAGTGGTGTGAAATGTCAGGACCAAGAGGGGAAAGAGGGACTCCCGATGTTTTTAATTGCAGGATTTCCTTTTTTGGAGCGCGAGTCCCAAGTAGGACAGAAACAAACTGGGTTTTGGGGCAAGGCTTAATGAAGTTCCTGACAGCAGGCTTCGGCGGGAGGGGGCTGCCTGTGGGTGCCGTGCTGCTGCCTCTGCTGAAGGAAGTGGAACAGATGTCACTTTTAAGAACAGATTATGCAAAGAAAACGTCCAAATTTATCATTGAATGTTGATCCAGATGGGAGGCTGCACTACAAAGCCTTGAGACTAGCAAAAGGCTGAGGGAAGAGGAGAATAACTTGGCAGCTGCACTGTTCCCCCTGTGACCCTCCAAAACCAAACCAGCTGGACGGAGCGGTGTGCCCCCCCCCGTGAGCCAGCTGTGCGGGCACCGGCAGCCCTGGGGCCTGCGGCTGGGGGGGCTCGGCGTGGGGCTGAGGGGCTGCTGCCAGCCTTGCCCTATGCGGCTGGGGGGGCTCAGTGTGGGGCTGCTGCCAGCCTTGCCCTGTGCGGCTGGGGGGGCTCGGCGTGGGGCTGAGGGGCTGCTGCCAGCCTTGCCCTATGCGGCTGGGGGGGCTCAGTGTGGGGCTGCTGCCAGCCTTGCCCTGTGCGGCTGGGGGGGCTCGGCGTGGGGCTGAGGGGCTGCTGCCAGCCTTGCCCTATGCGGCTGGGGGGGCTCAGTGTGGGGCTGCTGCCAGCCCTGGCGTCAGCAGGCAGGCGGTGTGGCTCCTGCCCACAGGTGGCTCACGGCCGAGGCCGCATGAGCTGACCCTGACAATAGCTCCAGTATCAGCCCCGTCCCGGGCTCACTCTCACAGAGAGGAAGAAAGTATTTCTGTTTTTTTTTTCCCAAAGGTAAGTACTTTTCGCTGTGCCGGAAGGTTTTACGTGGTTACTGTTGGCTGGAGGTCCAGCTGGCAGGTATAGGATGAGTATTTTTGTCTTTTTAATGTATTGAGGGCTGGGAAATGTGGATTGAAAAAATCTAAGGTTTAATAAATATTTCAGTCACTTAGAAGAGGTGGAAGAGACACCTTTGCATTCTGGACACTTGAGAGATAATTGGAGAGAAGGGAAATAATCAAAGCAGGTTTTAAAGTAGTATATTTAGCTAGAATTGATACTTTGTTCATGAATTGAAAAATAGCTTCAGGATGCCTAGAGGTGCAGATGCTTCTGCCACACGTCCAGTGTAAATGTATTTAGCTAATTAAAGAAAAAAAGCCATGTTTGTGCATTTTTAAACTGCACTGGAATGCAAATGGAAATTCAGCTGACACAGATTCCAAGTAACATTTTTTCATTGCAAAAAAACTTTGTCCCTGGACATTTTCTCTTGTAAGAAGGAAGAAGAGACCTGAATAAATGTTTTTATCTCTGTAATTACTTAAATACAGGGAGATGTGGATATATTCCTGGTTATTAAATAGTGGCAGAGAATTTTGTGTAAAGTTATATATTTTTTGCTAATCAACATGCTTAATGATAGCCTAACGAAGCAAAGATTTGTTTTAAGAAAATGGTGTTACAGAAATGTAAATAAAAGTATTTGTTAAATTAGTCCACCTTGGGCAGTGGTTTAAAATCAAATAATCTTTATATTTGAATCAAATGTATTGCTGTTAGGAAAGAAATTGTTTTCTTTACACTCTCCCTTTTCAGTCTTCAGTATTAACTCATCTGATTGTGCTCTTGGTTCAAAGATTTAAAGTATAAAGATAAATATTCTTTCCTGATTTGCTGTAGTGTCTTCTCACTGCCGTTCATAAAAATAAAAAGTACATCTCTGGCTAGGGAAGACTTACGAATTTCTGTTTTACTTGATGGAATTTTATTTTCGTATGAATTAGATGTTCTCTTAATTTTTTTTTTCAACTGCGTAAATGTTCTTTGGTTTTAGGGTGGTTAATTTTAACTCTTGCAGTGTATGAGCCTTTCTTTTATGTTTTTTGTGCATTATCAGAATTTCTTTGTACTATCATTTAAACTATTTTTGGATAAAAGGCTGAGGTTTTCTTGTATATTCATAAGGCTGCTCTGCATACCAGCATGACACAATCTGTGTGATCAAAGGTACATTTTTAAAGAGTGCTTTTATTCTGTTGACGTATGCATAGACTTGTGTGTGCTGAAGATGTTATTTGAAGGATGTTGCTTGAAGGGTAACTCATGAGACTGTGTAAGGTCTAATTTTACTAAAGGGAGATGGCTCCTCTCTGTGGTGATGAGCGGTATTGGTTTTTAGAGAAAGCCACGTAGAAAATTTCCATGTAAGGGAGGCTGCTGGGGAGAGATTGGCAGCTATGATGTCTGCAACTCGAAATGCTTTTCTAGTAGCTGGGATGATAAAAAAAGAAACAACCAATCTGAATTGGTCCAAAATGCAGTTATGCTAGCTACCGGAGAAATCATAACTAAATTTTACAAACCCCATGCTTATAAGCTTTTTTTACAATGTATGAGACGATACTCGGGTCTGGTTCACAGTCCAATCTAAAGATTATATTTTCTCAGGTTGATGTTGGGATAGGATGTGGGTCTATATGTCTCCTTTGCACTAGAAACTTATTTTTCTAGTAGGGTCTGTGGTGTTTATAGGCACTTTATGTGCATATACGTGTAGACGGATATTAGCACCAACCACTTTTTGAATTGAAAGAGTTCTAAATATCTTAAAAATCTGCTGGCCATACACTTACTGATCATTTGTTGGTAATTTCCTATATACACTGCAATAACCCCATGGCATCTGATCCTGCGCTGAGGGTGCTTTAGTTTGCTGCTGTGGCAGGGAGCATTGTTTCTTTGGGTTTTTTTATTCCCCCATACAGATTTTACTCTGAGAGCTCATTAAATCGGAGGCCAAAACCATGGCTGAAATCACAAGTGGGTTTAGCTCTGATGTGTTCAGGGACCCTGTCTCCTTCAGTGGACTAGTAAGTGTCATTTCTACATTTCCTTACAGTGCCTCATAAAACAGGGCCAGCAAATTAAACTTGTCTGTGACGTTTCAGAACTCGGCTTCTCTGTGCAGCAGGAGCGGCAGCGTCCTTCGCACCTCCCGCACCGCAGCCCCTCCGTGCTGTGCGGGACGGGAGCGTACGCTCTGCAAACTGCTGCAGGGCTGGTGTTCACTCCTCTTGCTTGAGGAATGACTGAGACGATGCTCTGTCCAAAAGAGTGTAGTCCTTTGGTGTTTCAGGTTGGCAGTCCTGTTAAGCCATACCGATTCTCAGCTGGAGACTTTATTTTATGAGATATTCTATTAAGAGAGACGGCTCGTATCACATATCTATTGTGTATCGTTACCCAGGCGAATAAGCTCTGTAAGCTGAGGAGGAGGTTTGCTGAGCTATGGAGCACCCTGTAACACAGTTTAAAAGAACTCCAATTCCAAGTGTTGTATTTGTTTACTCTTCGAAATTAGTTGTTTTTTTTTTTTTTTCCTCTGAGAATTTAAAACTATCATGAAGCTGTTTTGGAAAATTCTCGTTGAACGGCTTCTGTTCACTGCTAAAAAAAGAAAGTTGTGTTTCACCTCCTGCTAAATGATGCACAGGATTTTTCCTGAGCTAAAAATAGAGCAAATAGAAAGCTTGTTAGCTCTGCTGTGTTGGTAAGCTTGACAAAGCAAATATTGTTGGAGAGGAAGAGCATACCTACTCAAATCGACCTGATAGTAAAAATAAGTGTCCTGTCTTCAGTGCTGGGGTACCTCTTGGATAGCTACATCCACAGCAGTAACCCAGAAGTTTTTAAACTTTGGGGTTTTTTCTGTTAGTACTGAAAATGAATTCTTTATTGGTGAGCAACACAAAAAGCTTTTGGGCTTGCCAGTAGGAATTGTTAAATTAAAAGGTTATTTCCAGAACACTTGTATCTCATCATCTGAGCACCAGAAGCAATTAAATCTTTACCACTGTGCTGGAGAGGACTGCCTGGAATGGAAAAGATTAGATATTTTTCAAGATGTTGCAAGGATCGTGATTCTCAGAAAAGACCCATTTAAGCATAGTTTATGACTGTTGTAGTTATAAACTCACTGCCGTAAAAGGAATAGGCTGTATGTTGGCAGGCTACCAAGCCGGGGAAAACGAAAGTGCAGCTCAGTGCTATTTTAGTGCTGCAGATCTGGGAGTTTACTCTCCTTTGGGAAGTATTGCCAGTCATAACTGTTGGGAAACAATCTGCAAGTGACGGATGCGTGAGCGCTTGCAAGGCTCAGAGCCTCGCTGGCTTCTGCCCTTAGCCGGGGATCCTCTTTCGTCCCAGGCTTTGGGGACGCCTTAGTTGTCTAGTTTCTTCCTTGCCTTGGGGTCTCTCCACTTTTTCTTGTCTTTTTTTTTTGTTTCACTTTTCTCCTCCCGTTTCATCTGTCGCCCATGATGCTTGCAGCGTCTTGTCTCTACACTAACGAAATCTCCTTCCATTTTACACCCCTCCCTAAAGGACATGCCAGAATGCCTTGAGCAAGGACCCTCTTAACTTTTGTATTACTTAAAGGAGAATTAATTAACTCCCTCCTCCCCTTGTACTCAGTGTAGCAGGGATGTTCTTCTCATCCCCACTCTAAGAGGCCGTGTCTTTTGGCTGTTCGGAGGGGACCAGTACCACTGCCCTGCTGCGTGCAAATGTTAAGCAGTAAAATAAGGAGAATTCAGGCTCGCAGTTCTCTCCTCTATGGGAGCAGTTGCAGAACAGGGAGGCATTAACGTGCTTTTCCCCTCCTCGCTTTTCGGGAGGCTACAGCCTTCAAAACCCCCTTTGTCTTGATTATCCTCTCACATCTCGGGCCCTGTTTAATTTGGCCCCTAGACACACCTCTGGGCTTTAGTTACACCAGCCTCTCTGTTGCCAAACTGGTTTTTCACTAGCTGGAGAGGGGAGCAATGCGGTGGCCAGTTCAGCATCCAAAAAGTGGTGTTCCTGTAAGGGACTGTGAGCTTCCCATCTTTGGCAGCTGATGCTGGAGAGAATGTTAGCTCAATTCAGCAATTAAATGAAAATTAAATATAGCTCTGTGTTCTCTACTGAGATGCAGTGTTTTCCTTTTATAAGTATAAATCACTTTCCTATTCTGGATAGCCGTTCTAATATAAATGCAAATTCACAGACACGCAGCGTCCTACCTCCTAACAGCATATTTTTTTCTCAACAACTTGAAATCAGTGAAATTATCCTGAATTGTGCAGAAAGGTTTCAGAATCTTCTTTATTTTCCAAGATTTTAACAGTTATTTTATTGGAAAGATAGTAATTTTAGCCTGCATGATAATCTGAAGCTTATTGTGGGAATCTCATCTCTCTTAGCCAGAGGAGCAAAGTCTGGGTAATAAAGCTTGGACTAAATGCTTGTGCTCCTAAAAAGATGTCTGATTCACCTGAGTGGGAAACTTGTATGCAGCCTAAGGATGGAATATGGAGGGTGGCTAGTCCCTAAGGCTTTGCTTGTCACTGTGTGTCACAGAGCGGGACTCGGGGTGAGCAGGTAAGAATGTAAGTCCCCTCTATAGGGACAGCAGTGCTTCCATGCTGTCTGATCCGTCCTCATCTTCTTTTCCTGCTTTCTTCTATTTCTTTATCTGATCTCAACCTTTAGGCTTTTCTTCTTCCTCCCTTACTCCAGCTGATAAAATGATGAATATAGAAGATACTGCTACTGAAGCTTCCCAGGTAGAATGTGAAAAAGACACATCAGTAGCATTAATAGACTGCGCGATGTTACCCCATTTTGCATGGGACCAGGGAGGGCATCCTGCACCCCTCGAGCTTCATCAGCTGCACCGTGCCATGCTTGGTGTGCCCAGGCAGGCGGGTGCCCACCTCCAGCCCTCCTCGCTCTGCAGGTGCCAGGACAACTGCTATATGTTCTGTTATGAAACATTAAATATACCCCTCGGGTAAGCACTTTTCTCTTTCCTCTGCAAAACATGATTCCTGTGAGTAAGGCCCATTAAAACATCTGTAGCTGGACCTGTCAGTATCCTAAAGCATGTGCCATCCAAACTGGTAGCTCAGAAATCTCCTATGCGTTAAGGCTGCGTGTTCTGTATTGCGGAAAGGTGTATATTTTAGGTTTGAGTTTCTATGATAAATACACTCAGTTGCTATGGGAAGGTTTTAAAAACAAAAACCAGCATGTAAAATTTGAGAAAGCAAAAAGGTTTTGAACTTCATTTTTTAGGCTCCTTTCTTATAGCAGTACTAACTTCAAGTTTAAAGCTTGACGTTTCCTGGTTTTCTGCTCAAATATTATGAGGTATGGCAGTAATTACCTCCTTTATCAGGCCACAATGTAAACTTCCTAAAAGTAGACTGGATTGCCGTTCAGTTTGCACATTCCAGCACAAACAGCTACAGAGAACATGCTTTAATTGAGGGTGTTAAAAGTGAAGTGGGAATCCAGGTCTAATACTTCTGATTTCTGTGGCTGTAATTGAGAAGCTAGTATTGTATGAGGGGGGAAAAAAGTATATGCAGACAAGCGCACAAGTGTTACAGTGCTTCTGTAGACCTGTAAGGCTAATGGGATTAGTTTCTTTTAAAATGTTTTATGCCTCTTCAATAAGCCTTTGAGAAGCTTATATTTATAATTATCTTCACGAAGTTTTGCTGCATGTTGTTAGCTGTTAATGATTAAAGTATTCTACTCTCATCAGACAGTGAGCTTTTGCAAGGTATTTTAATAGGAAATCACAAACTTGTGAAGACACCTCATTTGCATTATCAGTGAATGTACAAGCATGTGAAAAATCAGACCCTAAAATTTCTCTTTAAAGGTGAATTTCCAAAGGTTTTGTCAATTACCTTTACAACTTTGTGCTGAATGCTTCAAATACAATAAAATGCATTGAAGCGTGCAGTTGTCTAAAAATATAATTTTAAAGCACAAATGCATATTCACAGGATCTGTGGTTTTTTGAGGGCTGAAGGCTGCCACCTCATTGTTCTCGCAGGCAGTGGGGAGGCCAGGACAGAAGGGGTGGTTATCCCAGGCAGCGGGAGCGGGGGTGGGTTAGGAGAATACTTTGTGCAAAGGGTGCTAGTTTCGTGACCGGAGACCTTCTTGGATCAGAAGGGGGAACTGGAACTCTTCCCTTTTTCTTTCTTGAGTAAATAAGCAGCAGTCCTCATCCCCCTGCTGAAAAGTTTTCCTGTGCTCCAGTCTCCTGCCACAGCTGGTAGCTCAGTGATGGTTATTGGGTCAGACCTCATTAACCATCTCCTTATAAGCTATTAAACATTGCCTTTCCACCCCCCACCCCTCCCCTCGCCCTTAGCACACAGCATGACGAACCTAAGATATTTACCACAAATGGTAAAAAGTCCCTAAAAATGACCAAGTGCAATGCAGGGAGCAGGACAGACGTGCTTCGGCATTAACAGAGAATGCATTAAGGGAAGATGACTAGGGGGTAAATAACTGTTCAGACCCAGAAATCCATGATTTACTGACGTACTTGCTCATGTGGTTCTCTCTAGGCTGCACTTTCTGTTCCTGCAGTGCCCAGTGGTTGCTCTCTTCTGTCTGCTGAGTCTGACTGGCAGCAGCTGTAGGTGAGCAAAAGCCAAATTGAAAAAAAAAAAACAAAAACAAATGCCAGGGCTGGAATAAATGTATATATTAAATAAGCTTTATCAGTGAAGCATTTGGTTATAGTTCGATTTATGTCAAAATAAACAAGCAAATGAAACCTTTGCAAAACAACTGTTTGAAATTATTGCTGGTCTGGAGAAACTTAACAAAACAAATAGTAATTAAAATTAAACTGTTAATGTAGTTCTTGAGTATAGAAGACTCACAGGCCTTTACTGTCTTCTAACTTCTGGTTGTTTGAGTTTCTCCAGGATGGCAATAGTTTTGCTCTCTTGCTTTTTCCAGTGACATAGAAATTCCTGACATAAGAGCCTGGCTCTCTGGCTAGTGTGTACCTATCTCTAATTGTTTCCTGCCCTCCAAATGGGGCCAGAGACTTGGGGGTGGGGGAGGGAAGTTGGAAAAATTGTAGAAGCCTCACGCTATTAAGGTCTTGTTATTGGGGCAAGAAAAAAAATTGATCGTTCCCTTAAGAATTTGTGTTACTTTTTAATTTACTTGTAAAGGGCTAAAATGTCACATTTTTCCTGAGAGCTGGGATTCTCATGTAATTTTAGGAATTCTGGACCTGAGTTGTCAGGAAAAACACTAAATATGGAAAAACTTAAACCAGTAGTGTTACCAGCACCAGAGACCCTTGATGTTCCCTTACAGCTCTTAAAAGTAAGATGTGATAATATCAGAACTTAATCTCTCAAGTTGTCCTTCCCCAAAGAAATTTGTCTAGTTGCAGACAGAGGTGGAGAAAACATAACCTGGGTACGTACAAAGTTCTTAATTTCCAATGGACAAATTTGACAGACACACCCCCACACACACATTAATGTTTAACAAATCATTTTTGTTTGGGGGCCAAACTTGTGATTTCTGAACATTTGCAGTTGACAGTACAGAAGCTCTTGAAAGCTGGGAGTACTTCAACTTATGTCAATATTCGGATATCAGCATCCTAAAAGGCAGGCTTTCCTGGAGTTGCAATGTGTATCATCCCAACAAAAGGCTCCTGAAGTCCACCTAAGGATGTAGTTACTGCTCTATTTGAGTGATCTGTATTTATAAGGTTTATAAGCTGTCCCTGAGCATAGCGTCCGTATTACAGGAGCCAGGCAGATGAAAGCTCTGTGCTGTGCTAGGTTAAAGGGTGAAGTGCAGTGAAAGTTCTCCAAGAGGTCTGGTGACACTGGGGAACAACTGTGGAGGAGCCAGCAGTGTCCTGGGTGCTGCAGGCAGTGCAGCAAGCAGCACATGTTTAAAAAAAGAAAAAAAAAATAAAAATCAACCAACCAACCAAAACCCATCCCAAACAACCCACCGAACAACCACCCACCCCAAACCCCCATAAATCAGAACGACACCAAAAAGTAGCGTATAAAAGCAGCATCCCCTTCCATGGACTGTGGGTTTTGCACTGAGCTCTTCGTGGAGCATCAGTCCCAGCAGTGAAGCGGTGTGTTGCAGTGCTGTACTAAAGATGTGTGCAGGGTGAAAAGTCTCCATGGTGGGAGCGCAGCGCCGCAGTAGTCGCCAGGGCAAGTAGGTTACCATCGTCATCTGTCAGCCTGTTCTCTGCACCTGTGGAATCAGGGTGTAAGGCACCCCGCGAACCAAATGTGTTAATTGTAATGAGGTTGACTTTGCTCTTTGCTCATTCTTCCCAAGCAGTTCTTAACCGTGGTCTGTAAGCTCCCCACGGCAGGGGTTTTGTTTGCGTGTGTACAGTACCGAGCACCAGGAGGTCCCCTCCTGCTTGAAACTACTGGGCATTGCTGTAACGTACAGAGTAAATAAAAATAACGATCTAAACGTCAGCAATAAAAGAATAAAATGTTAACTGCCATAAAGTACTTCCATGAACGCTCAGTTATACTTTATTGGGCGTTCAGGACTTATATATCCTCCGAATCTTTATGAATACTTGACACTAAATAACAACATTTTGGTGAACACTGAAATGTTTGACGTTTTCAAGAGGTCGAGATCTATTTTATAATCCCGGGAGATTTCAGATAATTTCCTTTAAATTGTTTACACTTGAGGGAGTTAGGGTCCTGGCAGAGGAGAGCAGGGAAACAGTATCGGTCTGGGAGGTCAACCCAGGACCACGGAGGAGCGCGGCTGTTGGGCCGGGAGTCTGCACAGCAGTAAGGTGATGCAGTGCCTCCCATCACCTCTATGCTCTGCTCATCAGATGCCTGTGTCTGACTGCCCTGGGAGGCTTCATCAACACCTGAGGTCATACAGGCAGGGTCAGTAAAGGCCAGGTGTTGTGGTTTAACCCAGCAGGGAGCTGAACACCACCCAGCCGCTCACTCACTCCCCCCCTCCCTCAGTGGGATGGGGGAGAGAATTGGGAAAAAACGTAAAACCTGTGGGTTGAGATAAAGACAGTTTAATAACACAGTAGAGGAAAACAAAGTAGTAATAATAATAGAATATACAGAGTACACAAAACAAGTGATGCTCAATGCAACTGCTCACCACCTGCTGACCGATGCCCGCCCATCCTGCACAGTGATATCACTCTTCCCCGGCCAGCCCCCCCCGAGCATGACGTCATATGGTCTGGACTAGCCCTGTGGCCAGTTGGGGTCAGCTGTCCTGGCTGTGCCCCCTCCCAGCTCCTTGTGCACCTGGCAGAGCAGGGGAAGCTG
>NW_009258950.1:593009-593225 GCF_000687185.1 Egretta garzetta
AAGCTCTGCTCAGCCACCCCTAAACCATCCATGTGCTATCTACATTCTTCTCGTACTAAATCCAAACCACAGCGCTGTGCCAGCTACTAGGAAGGAAATTAATGCTATCCCAGCCAAAACCAGGGCACTGGGCCGCCCTCCGCAAGGGCCAGGAGCCCTCCTGGTCCCAAATGACGGCCGCAGAAGGCCAACGCCGCTGAGAGCTGTGGCGGAGCC
>NW_009258950.1:593315-594277 GCF_000687185.1 Egretta garzetta
GGGGGTGGCGGGGGAAGCTGGGTGGTCGTAGTGTGGCCACTGGCAGACCTCTGGCCTTTTCATCAGCCCGTAGTCTGCTCGGGAGGGGGTTTATTCTTTTTTGTAAGCAGCTCTGCAGTCACTCGTGACAGTGATGTGTTTATTTTGATGTAGTGGCGCGCTGGGGCTGTCCGCGGTGCAGCGCCCACCTTCCCCGCGCGCCCTTTGCCGCCGTTCAGCAGCAGGGAGGTGCTGGGGTTTGGCGGGGAGTCGCAGTTTGGAGGAGTCGGGGGTCAGGCACGTTAACGCGAGCGGGCCTCCCTCAGGTTGGCTGCGTGCTGCCCGCCTGCTCTTTGGGGTGAGGCCATGGCCAGCCCTGGGAGAAACCCCAGCTCTGGGCCCTGCCTGGGCCCTGCGTCCTCCGGCTCAGCGCGGCGACACTGGGGAAAGAGAGGGTGCCCGGGAGGAGGCTGGGACTCGTGCCCTGCTGGCCATCAGCTGCCATCTGCTTCCACCAGAGTCCATGAGAGCTCCGTTACTGACTTCGCTAGGGCTTGGCTCCGGTCCCCCATGCCACATAATCTTCCGAAGTGAGCTGCGGCTATCAATGGCGGGGCTATAAGGCAGCTGGGTTTCCTCTTTCCCGTCATGGGTAAATGAAACAATTAGTATTCGTGCGTTAAATCCTTCTAAAATAAAATCTTGCGACTGCCATCTCTCTGCTATATTTAAACTGGCCGGAAGATTGTTTAAATATATCTCATGGACAGTTTACAAAGCGAATTACTTCCTGCCTTTAAAAAAAAAAAGAAGTCATGGTTTTAAGTTATCTGGCAAGTTTATTAGAATGAAATGTCACGTTCCTCAAACAAGCCATCAAAAGAACAATTTTTAGCCATGACTGGTCTCCAGCATTCGCCATTCAGAAATGTTGCAGAGTGTGATTTTTGGTTTAAATAAAATAAATAGAAAAAGCCTGCACG
>NW_009258950.1:594303-609390 GCF_000687185.1 Egretta garzetta
GCAGGATTCCTGCTATCTAGCTGAGGTCCTGAGGTTTCTCCCTTAGTACTGCCGCACTTTTGATCGCATAGGTTGCTACCCCGAGTTGCTCCCAGCTGAGTATCTAAAGCAGCCGTGGTGAATGCCCCCTGTAAAAATGCCCCTTCCCTCTCACTTGGTAGCATAGGAAGTTGCTTCACTGAATCCTATGTAATACATAGCAAAATGTTGGGGGGGGGCATCAAAAATGGGCTAAGCGTGTTAAGAAAACTGCGTTTAGAATTGTGCTCTCATAAATTGTGGTCTCATGAAATTGTAAGCATTGTTTTTTCTGTGAATGTATCTTAACATTTTTGATGTTTTAATTTGTTCTCATCTTTTTTTTTTTTTTTTTTTTTTTTTTTCTTTTTCTTCCCTACTCAGCTCTTGCCCCTGTTCTTTGCCTCTGGTTTTGTTGGTGAGGATATCACAGTGATGTCTGCATTCAACCTGCTGCATTTGGTGACAAAGAGCCAGCCAGTGGCCCTGCGAGCCTGTGGGCTTCCCTCAGGTTGAATGGGTGCTGCTTGTTGTGTCATGCATAATGAAGGCCCTTTTAGGAATGGGTGTCTCTGCTGCAGGAAACCATGTGCTATGGGTTGCTCTGGTTTGTTTAAATTTTCGTTTGAAGCCAAAGTTTGTTTCCTTTTTTGTTGTTGTTATTGTAAAAGTCATTGGCTTGAGTGAGGGTTTTCATAGAGGAGATTTTAGGATACTTGGAAATGCTCTTTTGACTTCTTTGCCCAATATATTCTCTCTTAAATTTTATATTATTTATTTTGCTCATTCTTGGCAAAACCAGTGGAATTAAACTGAAAATAATTTATTAAATGCCACTTATACTTTTCTTAAAAAGATGCATAAAAGAATTTAGCTTATTGATTGCTATTAAATCACAGGACTTAAAAATATTTTCCAACTTCTTTAGCAGTATACTATAGTTACACTCCATGTGTCCCTTTTTACATCTTTATTATAAATCAAATATGTTGCACTGAAAATTATGTACAAAAAGTGTGCAGAATTTCAAACTTAATTCTTTCATTCCTCTGACAGCATATTCTTTAGTTATGTGACACTTCACTAAATAAATAAATGGAAACATGCAATTTAATGCCCAGATGCAGCTGCACTTTTCGTGTAAGGTCCAGGTTCTGCCATAAGACCCCATCTCCGTGGATTGGTTATATCACGAAAACCTTGAACCTCAGTATTTTGTGTTTCGCTTAAACAGCAACAGTATCTGTAATGTCTGCATAATAATGTCGGTGTACATGGTTATGTGGGAGAAAATTAAAGCTGCACTGAGCTAATTTTGACTGTTATTAGGAATTTTCTTGACACCCAAATAAAAAAGATACAATCCTGGCTGATCAGTATTTGCAGCATCAAAAAAGAACCAGCTGGGCTGTTTGTACTACGCTCACAACCGGTTCATAAGGGTGCAAAATGTTACGAGCAGTATTTCCCAGGGCTGGACTTAACAAGCATATGGAGGTGATGCTTTAAAGATTTTTTTCCAGTGATAAGACATCAGTTTTCAAGCTGATGGATTTTTTTCTAAAGCTGATTACACTTTATTTGAACTAAATCTGAGTCCAATTTTTGCAGCATTTGTGTTCTGTTTCTCCCCACATGTGCACAAAACTCCCATTAACCTAGATAGGAGCTGCAAACACATATTGAGGAAGAGAGAGAATAGCCCACATTGTGTCAGCCTGACCTTGGTTTCCTGTTATATTTGCTGCTGAGCCAAATTTAAAATCCTAAAAATATAGGATAAGCAAATTTCCTTAGCCCTCATTATTCACCTTTTGATGCATCCTCGTATTGCTGGTGTCTACCTTAAAATGGAGGCACTCGGTCTTCTGGCCGTTTTGTTCCTGCTCTGAAAAGGAGATCTCAAAATTGGTCAGCTAGAAGCACAGCCCGTGGGAGGTTTTGCTGTTGCATACCTGTTTGCAAAGCATCGTGTTAGCTATTGTGTCCAATCGTTTTCCTGGCATAATCCAGTAGTCACATTTTGGAATGAAAAGCTCATAACACTACTGTTTATTCCTGTCCCTTTGATCCATAACTTTGCAAAGATTAATAGATGGAGTTCCACTGACTAGCTACTTTATATATAGAGGTAGATATGTATTTATATATAATAAACCCAAATTCATCTGCTAACAGTGGAATAATATACAATCACATATCTCACATATTTTAAGAGTAATTAAATTCCCCAGATGCTTATAAATTAACGTAGGATTGCTTTGCCTTTGGTTTGGCTTTTGTGTGTGGTGTATTGAGGGGGTTGCAAGTATAGCACGGGAGTGAGATCTAGAGCCAACATCTGCTTAACTGCCACAATGCACTGTGACTTTAACTTTTGGATGTGTAGAAAACGCCCCAAGTTCTCATTACTTTTTTATAACATAACACTTTGAGTCAGTACTTTTCCCACCACCCAGGTCTGTGCGAATTGCAGCCCTGCAACCATACCACCACACTATGTGCCCACCGGGTCTGGAATGGCGTGGAGTTTGGTTGTCTTCTTGTTGAATGGCAAATGCCATACGGAACCTCTGCCTGCTCAGCGTAAGGGAGCAAAGTGCCGGCAGAGCTGTAAATTGGGCTTCCGAAAGCAGTTTTAAACTCCATGCAGTTAAATATTTGCAGGACAGACTTGAATGAAAGTGTCATTTCAATTTCTGTGCTTGGAACGGTACCTCTGCCCTTCCTGTAAGGAACAAAGTAGTACAAAGTAGTGTTTACTTTATAGTTAGTATAAAGTCATAGTTGTAGATCAAAAGCAAGTGAAACAATTTTTTTTTTCAAAAAGTTAATGAAATAATGCTAAGAAGTACCTTAGAACAGGGGTGACCTTCTGTCTCTTCTTTGAAACACTATTTTGTAAGCATGTGCGAGTTACGCTGGATAATTCATAAACTGAATTAACAGTTGTGCTAGCAAAGTGGTTTTGCTTGCTCTTTTTCTATTTGTATATTAGCACCCGGGGTGCAGATCTTTCCTTCCAAAGTCCTCCAAATTGCATTCTAAAAATATTTTCTTGTCCGAAGTTAGGACTAAACATTTCAATGTGTGCAAACCTAGCGCACGCTTTGCCCATAACATTTTTTATAGCCGACATGGTAAAGTCAGAGCATAAGCAGGCGCTCCCAGTAGATGGCACTAAGCATATGCTGGTTTGCATGCCTGGAGCTGTATGAAAAGTTTCCCATTTAGGAGTCATTCATAGCTAAAGTACACCCTGAGATCTTACGAACATTTACAAGTATTTGAAGAAAAGCGTTGAGCACTGGGAAAAAAATCACATCGATCTGTGCTCCTACACAAGCTACATTCACATTTGCTCAAGGTTTCTGCATTTCCAGTAATGATTACAGCTCTGTTGCATCTGTTGTGCGATGCAGAAGTGTCGCTCCTTCAGCCTGCTTTATTAGAGTTGGATGCTCTAAATTTCCTTGGAAATGTAGGATGCACTCAGCACCTGCCAGGATTTAGTTCAAAGAAATGAAATCTTTAAAAAAAACCCAAACAAAACCACAACAAAACCCTCCAAAACTTTGAACGTAAGAACTACTTCAGCTGCTTTAGTGCATACCAGCAAGTAATTGATACAAGTAATGATTACGCAGATTCCATGTACATATGTTTTCTGTAGCAGACCACCAAGCTATAAAGTAAAAAGATAGCTTATTTTGCTTTGCTGTGTCTTTTAATTATTACAGGTTCTCATTTCTTAAAAAAAAAATTTATTTCTTTAACACTTTGAATGTTGTGCTGCTTACATCACATTTTTTGCATGAGATAATTTGGCTTTTCCTCTCCTGTAGATCAGAGAAAATTATTGTGCTTGTAAAATTAAGTAAAAATAATGATGAAGAAATTACAGGGGTAGACTTAGTATTTTTTTTCTGTATGAAATAATAAAGTCCTAGATAATATTGAGTTGTTGTGAAGTGTTTAATTGCTAAAATAACTGCTAGTAGGAAACCATACTTTTATAGGATTAGATTAAACTACAATACATCTGTATGAAGATGGTGCTGGGCATATGGTGTAAGTCTATTAAGTAAATGTCTATATTATAGTTTTATTAAACTTGTTTTATTAAAACATTGTTAATTCCAAGTTTCGGTATAATGTCCTTCCATAAAACCGAAATTAATAGTTAATGAACAAAAAATTGAAGTTTTAGTAGTAATCTATTAACATAAAGGATTACTCTTAGGAGCAGATCTTGCAAACAGTTACATACCTGAGTTATTCGTATGCATTTGTCCCTCTGAACTCTCAATCTGCTCATGTCAGTGAAATGATCTATGTGTGTAGTGTTTGCCAGATCTGGCTTTAACAACGAAAAGTCTAGAAAAGACCTTAGTCTCATGTGTTCAAAGTACAGTAGCTGCTGTCAAACTTTGTGTGACTTAAGTATGTCTAAACATTTCATATTGTATGTTTCTATGTTCAGAGATATAATTTCCATAATATATGTTATAACTTTCCCATAGCTTTCCGTAATGTGTATCGCCAAAGATGTACTATTACAGATGTCTCTTCACATGGTCTGAAAGAAAATAAAAGTAAGACTGATACATTGTATAGCAACACCCGCCAGCATGGCCGTGGTTAACTGCCTGTCAGTGTTTTCATTATAAATCCCTATTTTCTGGGGTTTATACCTTGAACGTAAAAATTTGCTCTGGGTTTAAACATGTCATACAAGGTCTCAGCTGGATGTACTTGTTCCTCAGAACTGGTCGGGGGACAAAAATTAAAACTCATTTCTATGAAGCTAAATTTAAAAAAAAAAAAAGCAAATGTCAATTTGGAACAAAAATAGATTTTTAAACTTAAAATACAGTCTTACAAATTACCTAGTTCGAAACCTCCCAGCAGTTACGAGGAATTTGGTAAATGCTTGAAAAGACTTAAAAACAAGCACTATGTGAGCACAACAGTCAATAGCATGTGAAGCTGTCCATGTGTCATTATTATAAAAATGTCTGTGTGTATGCCTGCCTCCTAGTCATATAGTAGTAGAATGCTGCATTATCGCAATAGAGCATAACATTATCATATTTTTGGAATGGCTTGAAAATGGGTTTTATAAGTCACCTTTGTGTAACTGTCTTAACAGGAGTACATTCGATGTTGTGTTTGCTTAAAAAATTGTCCTGTATTGACAAATGTTTATTTTGTATGATAGTATTCAGTCTAGAATATCTTACTTAATACAGTTTGGAATGAAATTTATTTGTAGATACCTTATCGGGAGTAATACTGTTACTGTGCCTGATGCTTGCAAAATTGGGATCATAAAACCCACCAGAAACCCTTTGTTAATGCCCTGGTTTTGTTTGCACCCTAGGGTTTGTACCCTATTTTGGCCCCCTTTTTAACTTCCTTGTTCTGGCGGAGTTTTGCACTCTCCCTCGCCTGCTCGATAGACAGAAGGCGCTTGTCCCTGCCTCGGCTCCGCAGTGACTCCGTGGCGCTGAGCAGCACAGGGATGATGAGAAGTTTCTTGTGCTCCCAGCACCATGCGCAGAGCCAGTTCCTTAATGTGTTCCCTGATGGATCTCTTAAGGTCATTTGCCTTCCCTTCCTACTCCCATAAAGGACCCACCACAAGCCATTTCTACCTTTCTTGCAGGAATGTTTTAATTCTGGGAGCTCATAAATTTCCTGCGTTCCATTCCTGTGCCCTCCACAGCTCAGGCTTACTGCGTTTTCTGCTGAAGTTGGGTATGGAAAAGATGAAGTTTCAGCACTAACGGTGTTTTTGTGTTTTAAAAGTCTCCCATGAAAAGCTACTTTTTTTAGTTACTGGACTGTCTGTCTGTAACAGGAGGTCTTAGAAGTCCTTTAAGGGCTGCTTTCACTGTTTTCCCTTTGATTAAAAGCAACCCCTGGCTTTGTCCTTTCTCTGAGCAGTACATGTTGAAGGTCACAGAGAAGAATGTGATGTAAAGGAGAGGTGGCAGCACACAAAAAGGAAGGAGATTTTTGGAAGGATATTGCTAAGCTGAGGGAGGGCAAGCAAGAAAAGGTGCAAGATGGGAATGTGAACCCAACTGGGGTCGCTTAAGGGAGGTCTGAGCTTGGAATTTGGTGGGTCTAGAGCATGGACTGGGAGTCAGGCACCAGAGACATGAACATTACCGTAACTTAGCTGTTCTGTTAACCACAGGTTGCTACAGCACAGGTCATGATTTGGGGGGAAATGAGTAGAGAGAAATTGTGTCCCAGAGATGGCTAAGAAGCAGAATATGTTTGTTCTTAGTTACAAGCTAACCATACGTGTCTCATTTCGTGATTTCCTTCAAAAGAAGCTGTGTTGGGAAGGGGTGCCTGGCTGGGGTGTGAAGGTGCCCCCTGCTCCAGCTGGAGGAGAGGTTCTCGTGGGACGGTAGCTGCTGGCAGCCCAGGTTCGGCGCTGGCAGCTTTGTGCACCACAGGTAAGAACTCCCTGATCAATGTTCTGGCCCAGGTCAAGGAGTCCCAAGGAGAGAAGAGCTGGGAAGGGCTCAACCGAGTCCTCTTAAAGCCCTTTTATAGGGCTTGACCCCATCTTCCTGACCCATAAAGCATGGCTGAATTTTACAGAAAGGTGGGGAAGTCTAGAAGGCCCACTAGGGAGAGAAGTTGGCAGTTACTAACCTTTTTGGCTGTTTCTCTACCTTTAGTCCCGAAGCAGGTTGAGAAGGGAGGGGGCTACAGTGTTTTCCGTGGTGGCCATAGGAGAGCAACAGCTGGAGCACAGCGTGTTTCCGCTGTTCCTGTCCTCATGCTGGGTACGCCCCTCAGTGCTTGGAGACGTGGGATGAAAGGCCGGGGAGCAGGCTGTGCCTGCTTGTGCCTTTGCTGAAAGGGTTCCTGCACGGTTGGAGGCAGACCGAGTTTTGCAGGGGGTTAGATCTGGGCCGTTGTGGGGAATTGGGAGGAGAAGAAAGACCTCCCCCCCACCCGCTCCTTTCCTCCACCCCCATCCCAAGTATAGATTGCGGCACCTTGATTCTTGAAACGCAGTGCTCATTTCACAGGCCACACATCACTATTGTGGAGGAAGCAGCAGGAGGATTTAGCAACAGCCTGAATGGCACAATAAGCTACACACCACTGTGGTAACCGCTGGCAAATACTGACTTTTTAATTGTTTCCGCTGCAGGGTTAAACCTTTATTAAAGCCGTGTGAATAAACTTATTTTGATGGCTCACTGAAATATTTTAAATGCAAAAGGTAGCATAAAGCACTCTTATTAAATTCAGCTTAATTCTGCTGTTAATAAAATGCCTTTCCATATGTTGTGCACCCTTTTATTGATTCTGACAGAAATCTACTGACCAGATACAGAGTGCTCAGTGTCTCTGCCTTTCTTGTTTTTAATTTAAACAAATGTAGTGCCTGTGAAAGGTGCTAGGATCATATCAGCAAAACAAAAGTCTCTTTTTCTCTTAGGGGAGAGAGGAAGAGAAATCCATCATTATAAATGTTCACTCCTCCGCTGCTGCACCAATAGATCTTGATCTTGTCTTGCCTGGTTTGCATCCAAGAGTAAGGCAAATAGGTCAGCTGCCCCGTGCACTCTGTCTTTGGCCATCTCAGCAGAAAGGCTAACAGAAGTGGCAGTTTATAACATAATGAGCTTTTGCTCCACTTAACTGAAGGTGCTTCTATTCACCAACCTCTGCTGAGCAGCCGCATCCTCCCATGGCTATAGTTCCAGCAAAGATGACAGCTCCAAAAGCCCCAGGGGAAGCTGCCTGCACCTCCACCAGCCAGCGCAGGGTGGTTCTGGAGTTCTCAGTAGTTATCATTTGGGAAGGTTGTGGCTGGTAGTGACATTTATTTCATTAACATGAGATAAGGAAGTAAAGTAGACATCCCTGGAGAGGACAAACAGAGCTGCTTTTCTTTCCCCCTAGCCCAGTTCACAAAACACTTCAATCTTTTGTTACACATTTTTTTTACATTGGCAGGGGGGGGAGGCAGCTTCAGATTTCTTTTCCAGGGAATGTCTCTTTGGCTTGTGTGGCTACCTCGGCCATGTAACCTGCCACAAAGATGCTTGGAGACCTGAGGAAACAACAAGGCAGCTCCCGTTCCCATAGATGCTGCCTGTACTGGGACCGCTGGGGTTCCAGTAGCACTTCCTCTGGAAAGAACACGAGTACACAGAGGAGATGCGTTAGCTGGGAGTTTGGAGTTCTTTTTTTTAGTGCTTGAGAAATTTGTTGTCATACATGGGAGAGCTCTGATGGTGACTCAAAATATATACATTTATATAAAACACAAGGCATGTAGATGACCAGGTGGAAAAAATAAATGTGACAGGTCTGTTATACGATTGCATGGGAAGCTTGCGAATATGCAGAGCAGGGGCTTGCCCTTCCCTTGCAGCCATGTGACCCTCCTCGGTCTTAAGTAAATCATTTTTTTTTAAAGACAGTTAAATTTTGGGTGGTGTTCTTTTAAGATAGAACCTGGCATTTGACCCAAAATTCTGTTGTCCCAGTACCTGGTTTTGGATTTTCAACGCACAATATAGTGGAAATGGTCTTCGCCCCATTACTCCTAATGCTTGCATGAAACTGCAAATGGTATTTCAACAGCGGGTGGGAGTTAGCTACCTACAGCAAGAAAGCAACGGAGCCATCCCTCAGAGAAGAAACACAAGTCTGTTTTTCAATGTGTAAAACATTTACAGGGTTTTTTTTTAATGATGAAGTTTGGATTTTACTTTAACTTGACCTCCCAAAATTTCAGAGTTCTTTTGCAGCATCTATCTTAGTCAGCAGCATGCTTAGGTAATTTAAAATGGAAAAAGATCTATCATGTCAAATAAATGTTTTGTAAAACAGCGTTTTCCAACTTACAAGCCAATAGAACCATTTGTGTAGATTTACATTTTCAAGAGTTGTTCTTTTTTAAGCTAGATGAGCAGTTCCTGACTTGTTTGCAGTAAGAGAGCACTGTGGCATTCTCCTAAGGCTGTGGACTAGAGCTGCAGAGAACAGACTAAACAGAAGTGAAATAGGGAGTTGTGCATTTGCCTTTTGCGAAGCAGAGAGAGAGGCAAAACCATAAACAAGAGGTATAAACTGTCTAAATTAAATTGGAAACAATAAAAATGGGAGAATCCACTTTTCATAATACTGAGTGTCAACAATAGCATATATAAGGATGTTTATTTAAAGAAATGCACACAAATATTTTTTAACCTCGCAGGATTCCTCTTAACATCAGTTTGAGATAATTTACCATCGATGACTAAGGTACGACCCACTCATGAGGGGACAGGCTTTGGGAAGCAGGGAGATGTATACTTAGAGCCAGATGCTGTAATCCGATGTATGTTCGTAGACCCTTATGTAGTTTGTTGGAGCTATGCATATTCCCAAGGGTCTGCCCACACAGGTCACATTGCAGGATTGGGGCTGGGGTGGTATATGAATAATAAAATGTCCTGGAAGGCCCCTAAAAAACTGCTTGGGTATATTAAAAGAAGTAGTACTGAAAACTGGAAGCCCGATTTATTATATGGCTGTGTTCTGCTGGAACATTTGATCTTGCTGTATTTAATTCAGGAAGTCTTAATGGTATGTGCTCAGCGCATGACTGTAATGTCCATTAATGCTAGTGGAACATAAGCATACACAGAAGGGGGAAAAAAAGCTGTGTCTTCCACGCAGCTGAAATGTTGAGTTAATTTCAGTGATAGGAAGCAACAAAACACAAGAGAAAATCATTAGAACAGTTCAAAAGGCTGTTTGAAGGAGGAAAGCCATCAGGCAAAATGCCACCATATTTCATGGCATGACAGACACTAATCGCCACCCTCCGGCACGCTGGAGCAGGTGAAGGGCTGAGTGGTGAGGAGTAATGGTCTGCTAACTTGCGTCCGTCTGTCTAGACGTATCTTGTTGCTAGTTGTCTTGCGATTGCTTAGATGGAAGAAAATGGCACATGCCTGCGTTATGAACCACAGATTTGAAAGGGTCAATTGAAATTGGAATTTATATGCGAGGTGAGATGCTTAATGTCTTCATTATCAGGTCAACACCCAGAAAATACTTTCTGTTCACTTCATTTGTACAGAGGAGGACTCCAGAGCTGAACTCTGAAATGCCCGTAGTCTGTGAGTGAATAGTAAATGGCAGGGTTCATTGCGTTGCTTTTAGAAAAGCCATTCCTAAGTGCAGGAACACCATGAAGGCTCCAACCGGGTTTCTGTTGGTGTTTGTTTCACCCTCCTCAGCTTTTTTTTTTACGTTTATGCATTAGGGTTTGTGAGCCTGGCCTTTCCTTCATGAAGCCTTCTATCCCACTCCAGGATCTTAACAGCTTTTAGGACTGCTGTAACTGTTGGCAAAAGGCTGACGGCAGGCGGCCTCAAGGGGAACAGTTGTCTGCGTGCTGCTCTTCTAATGAGCGCCGACCCCAACGAAGGCACTGCGGTGTGCTGATTAGAGAGATTTAATTTGGCCTCCGATCCCACAGTGGAATGTAAAGGGGATTTTGTCTGCCCTTGTAGGCTGGCGTTCACCTCTCCTAACAGTGAGGTCTAACTGCAGTTAGGTACATAGCTGTCCTGGGCTCTGCTGAAAGTCATTGCTGAGAGCATCACCGCCAAAGAACAAGTGAGATCCAACCCAGAGTCTTAATATAGATCTAATGAATCCAGACTCTTGTTACCCTCACGGTGTATTTACGTCAGTCTCACCTTTAATGTAATCGCACTGATGTCATGCTATTTGTAAAACTGATGACCTTTTGTCTCTCCTGCCTTGAACTGTATAATTTGCAAATGAACTGTGAGCCTGCCTTCATGCCTGAGTTGCCAAAGAAGTTTGTTGCCTGTATGGGATCACTTTCCACAGCCCATAGCTGGTCCCTTCTTTGGGGAACTAGGCTGAGGAAGGTGCTCAGCCTGCACTTTTATTGTCTGCTTTAATAATGAGTTTGATAACAGCTGCATTACTAGTAATGGCTTCTCTCATATTGGATATGTATTTGTGTAGCTTTATGTTGTCCCCTCCCAAGACACAGAGAATATAGATACAGGCTTGAATGTAGCAGACATCTCATCTATGCCAGAAAGGAACAGTTAAAAAAATGGAAGCAGCCACTCCTGTACTGCAAGTTGAGCACTTTTGTCCCTCTTGCATGTTACTTTTTTCCTAGCTGAAGGACTGTATTCCTAGAATCTCATCCAGTAATTTTTAGGATTCATTGCATTTTATCAAGGCTTGTAGGCTAGCCCTGGTTCAGGTAACGTATCCTTACATCCTCTACAGACAGGGGCGAGTCTTGTTTTACCTCCCTGGCTCTTTGGCAATATGGAAATAATGCGATCAATTTACTGAGCTATTTTTTTGTTGCTAGCGGTTAAATAATAAGTGCAATTAATTGAATAGGGCTGTTCTTGAATGCTGGGGGCTGGATGAAGAGATTTCCTTCATGAGTTGTAGTGCAACTATAACTTTTTGCTCCATGAAATGACAAACCTGGACAGTTCTTTGTCCAGGTAGGTTGCAGTTTACCCCAGTACAGTTTAGCAAAATTGCCCTGTAGACATAAATACTTGTCTGTATTGTAAAACACTCAGTTAATTGTTAAAAAAATGGGGAAAAAAATCTTTTATAACACTCTCCCTACTTCTGATCTGTGTTGTGGATCAAGTGGCATATAGAAATTTTCGTGTGCATATAGTGAGCCCATTGATTGAAGAACACTAAATTTCTAAAATAGATGAAAAATTATTCAAGGAGAGTAAAGAGACAATGCTGACCGTTCTTTAAAACATTCAGTATTTCCTCTGACTTCTTCCAAAGTGAAGTCATGCGTAGTTTGCTTTTTTGCAACATCTGAAAAGCAAATAGAATTTTTTTTTAAAATGATCGGTAGGTATTTTTAAAAGTGAAGAGGTGTGGCTTTGTAAGATTCTCTGCTGCTCTCTAGACTACTTTTTAATACTGAAATGATAGATGAAAGACTGTCTCTCAAACAGTTTCTTTCTGAGCTGCATAAGGCAACATAACAATAGCTATTTATATAATGCATATGCTTCCTTTCCCTGTTGGCTATACTTTGAAAGACTTATTAGTCCTAGAGCCCTTCACGTTCGGAGAATAAAAACCTCCAACGTTTGACATCTTTAAATAAGCAACCAAATGTTATAAAGAACAAACCTCACTTACAGTTAGGAAACAATATTTACATTTAAGGTTGAAAAGCCAGGATGTAGGAAAATTTTGCTAATTTGGAAGGTGACCTTTAAGTGCACCAAAACCAAATAATTTGTAAGCTATGGCACAGGGCACATTCCTGCAAAATTTGTGTGAATACTGCTTTAGTGGTTCTTGAAAGACAAACAAAGAGACCTGGAATGAAATCTTTATCCCTCTCCCAAATAAGATTGAAGCTAACAAAGGCATACAGCAGTGCTCTTTCAAAGCTTGCCATTAAAACGAAGGCTCTGCAGCACAGCTAATGAGATAGCTCAGAGTGGAAAACAATCTGTTTTTAAGAATGTTTAGATCAAAAGTAATTTCTAATCTATGAAATAAAGTCGCTTTTCAATACCTTTCTTTCACTAGTAAAGCTTTTTATGTTTGCACTATTTACTTCAATCAGATGTTTTCAATTTTACTTTTTTCTTCCTGAAAATACTTCCTAGGGTTAGTCGGTAGTGACCAACAGCATTATTCTTTTTCTCTCTCCCCTATTCACCCACCCCCACACATTAAAAAAATGAGAAAAGAAGAGGGGGAGGAAGAAAGAAACATCTTTTCTTAAATGATTTGCAAGCATCTGTGCTTTAAGCTACTTTTTATGAACACTCCTTAGTAATGACTCAAGGTAAAAAAGCAGAAAAGCATCCAATGTTAGGAAATTGCAATCCAATACCATGTAATTTAAACCTGCCATTGCCTCTCCTGTACTAAATGACATACAGATGGGTAGCTCTGTTCCCTCTACTTTGGGAACACAATTGGTCTTTTTATGAGTGTATATACATTACGAGCAAAAAATATTTTTGTTGGGACTGTTTATTTCTAATTGTACCATATTTTAATTACTGTCATAATTAGAGTGCTTTTTCCCTGCCATATTTTGTCAGCTGATTTTTGCGAGCAATTATCAAAGTTATTTGCATATTTGGCAAATTCTGTTATTACTTTGGGAGTTTCCATTCTCAAAAGTAACCTTGCTGTTATTTTTTTCTTTCCTGATGTGAATTTTTGCAGTATACAAATGTTTTATTTACAGTAATTCTTATGTACTCCTTGGATTTTCTGTGTGAATGAAGCAAAGCATAAGACAAGATTTTCAAAGGAGGGTAATTTCAATAGCAGCCCTAATTTTTACGACAAGTTTATTGTTGAATCTTGTACGGCTTTGTGCATAAAGAAATTACTTGCTCCTCAGGGCTCCTATTCTAGTGCTTTGACAGTGAAAAAATGCAATGGTTAATGCTATAAAGTAAAAGGACAAGGATGCGACTAGAAGTTGAATCAACCTTATTGGCATTATAAAGATGTAGAATTGTTTTTCAGCTACTTTAAAGGGTAATGAAATTGCTGGATGTTGTGGCTGAACATCATATGCCCATTACCGTAAGTCTCCAATATAGATGTCTTGTAAAGAACGTTTCAACTGTAGTTGTGTTTTTTGCAGATTTTTTTTTTTTTATAACGGTGGGAAAAATGTTACTGTCTTGTGAATGATTGTGTGCGCAACAGTTTAGTGTATAACACACCAAAGGGCTTTGGCTGTAGCACATTGTCACTGCTCCAGTGGAATCACCTGGCTCTCAAGCAAAATTCTTTTTTAAACTTGGATTTGAAGAAATAATCAGCTGCAGTTCAGCTGAGCCATTCTTCGTGCATTAGGGACCGGTCTGGTCATTGACAAGTGAATGCAGAAGCTATGCTGTGGCCGTCTGCCAAAGCAATTATTCAGGATTTAAGCTAAAAAGGCTCCTTCTCCCATATCCTCTCCCTTTGCAGGGTCATGTAGGGATAAAAAGGACTGTAAGGTGGTCTTTTCCCAGGAGGAGCTGAGGAAGCGGCTGACACCCTTGCAGTACCATGTCACTCAGGAGAAGGGGACTGAAAGGTAAGGCAGGACGAAGGAAATGCAGTCCTCAAAACACAGGCATCTTTCTTTTCTCCTCTTACTGGTGATTCCTCACCTTCCCCACCAAGTTGGCATATTTATTTCCCCCCAGGATTTCTGCACTTGTTTACTAACCCCTACAAATTAACACCACTGCAATGACAAGCATCTGCAGCACCGGGGCCGAGGCCACGGGTTTTGTGTGACTTTTTCTTTTAATGAACACTGCATGTCTTATAAAGTCACCAGGCTCATGTTTAGAGTCTGTTTTTAGTTTACTACAAAATGTGTGGAAGTAATAGCGGTTTAGGTACACTTTTTTTGGAAGGCATCGCAGTAAGCAGAACCACGAGGGAAATGGCCCCGTGCCAGGAGGCTGGAGTTTTGAAGGTGGCCATTGTAAGTATAGACGTTTTGGCTGCAGAAAGAAGGTAGCATAATTTAGTTCTTTTCCACCCCACTCCAATTTCTTTTTGAAGCACATGTGGAGAAGGTATTTATTGGCTCATTTGTGGTTGGAATGTCAAAAATTTTCAATAACTGCCCTCACATGGCTTTAGTCGCTGGAAGCTAGCCCCGAGTCCTGGAGGGGGAAAAAAAAAAAAGGACTCGCTTCCAAGACTGTTTTTAGTGAATAAAGTCTCTCTCTCAGCTGATTCCAGCATGAAGGTAACTTGCCAAGGCCTAGCCATTTTTTTGTTGTCTAATTTATACCATTGAGCTTGGCACAAGGCCCTGGCTTTACCTCTTGCTCCGAACGTACTAATGATGTAACTGCTTGTTTTCATTCATGACCTGAAAGGGCTCTCCGCCGCACGTGGGGTCCCGGTGAATCGGCAGCACTCTTCCCGACGGCGTGTACTGGTGGCTGGAGTTGCTGAGGGGGGACGGTCCCCTTCCCCTTCTCCGCCCCAGCCCCCCCCGTCCTCCCG
>NW_009258950.1:609418-611954 GCF_000687185.1 Egretta garzetta
AGCCCTTTCCTTCCCCCCCGCCTCCGGCCCTCCTCGCTCTTGTGTACGGGACCAACAACGTGATTTAATGCACACAAACAATCGGAGATTAGGTCATTCTTAAAAATCCTGTTTATAAAAAAAAAATTGGACCTCATAAAAAGGGTGAAAGGATAATAAAAACAAGCTGCCAAGCACATAGGCTTTTTGTTGGGCTAGCGCAGCTGATTTGTATTAGATGAATGACCTCCTAGCCTTTTAGATTGTTAACTTAGAAAAATATTCCCTTAAAGCTGTAATACTGCTTTTCAACTAAAAAATATAAGGCGCACGCAGCTTGAAATCGTGGACCAATTATTTCATTTTCAGCTACAATGCCTCTGCCGCCCCGGCAGCCCACGGCGGCCTGACCCAGCGCCACGGCTTCGCGGCCACCCCACACCAACACAATTCCCAAGGACAGGCCCAGAGGAGCGCGTCAGGTCGAGCTACATGCCAGACAGTGCGGGTTCACAAAAGCTTACGTTTCGCTTGCCAAATCGGGGAAGATTCCAGTTTTCCCCCTTTTTTTTTTGTTGTTGTTGTCCTGCCCTTTGAACTGCGGGACAATTCGCTTCCTCTTGCATGATACATAACACCTGAGGCACGCTAATGAGGACATTCCCCTTTTCCTGTGCCTGCTTTATTTGCTGCCTTTAATAAAAAACAACTGCCAACTTCCAAATCGTGGAGTTTTCTCTGTAACGTTTTCCTAACGTCTTAGCTAATTTAATAATTAAAAAAAACCCCAAATTCCTTTATTTATTTTTAAAATGTAGTGTTGTTGTTTTCCCAGTGCCTTTGAGGGGGAGTACACACATCATAAAGCTCAAGGAATATACAAATGTGTTGTTTGTGGGACTCCTTTATTCAAGTGAGTATGCTAAATATAGTTTTGAGATATCTGTCTCTTAGTTTGTGTGCTGTGTTCCCGTGTCATCTTGTGTATATTCCAGTACTTACGGAATTGTATAAGATCATTTAAGTCATTCAGATTAACAAGGGATATGTGAGAAGCAATGTAAATAATAATGCTATAGTAAAATTAGTCTTATAGTAAAGATTAAAAATTTTAGTAAATAAGATATTAAGATAACATTCTGGTAAAACAGATAATTGACTGTAAAAAGCAGTAATTCTTTTTTTTTTTTCCTCCTCTTATACAGCCATGGCAAGTAATTGTAACACAGTCTTTCACTGTACTGATAGATAAGAGTTTTGGCTCTTAGCGTTACTCTCAGGTAGCTTTAAGATCTGGATCCCGGGAAGTGATGCTGCATCCATGCTGCAGCATTGTATCTGGTAATGGAGAAAAAAGTAGATGTTTTTTAAGAATTCAAGCAGTTAAGAAAACAAAACCCAGGAAAACCGCATTACTTACTGAATTTTCGTCCATCCCAATTAGCACACAGGGAGAGAGCCTGGTTAGGAACTGAGGCAAGGATTAAGAAAGAAATAATAACTTCCGTGTCCTGCATGAAAAATACTCTTTAGAAGTACTGTGGGAATTACGGCCCTGAATTTGGTGCTAGAAGCAGTGCTGATTGAATTCTCTCAATCGCTGCATTGTTCTGCACAGATTCAGTTGTTGTTTATGTGTTTTTTCTTATTTCTGGCTGCTTGTGTTCATTCTGCTGAAGAATTTCACTTTTTTGCTTGTTTTTTCCCTTAGTTCACACTGGCTCACTCCCTCTCACTTGAAGAGATACCTTTACAGCAGCGTGAAGCAGGATGGTCAGGATAGTGCTAATAATAGACAAAATTGTGTCAATAATAGGTTACAAAGGAAAATAAAATTGATGTAGCTCCAGAATCACCAGATGTGGCAGTGATAGTTGTTCTCAGGAGATTGTCTGTAAAGGTGAAAGAAGCACTTTGTCTCTGTTATGTTTGATTCCTCCTTCCTTTATGCTGGGAGGATTACCTGCAGAAACTTCAGTAATAACATGCATCTTTTGAGTTGGAAAACTGATCGTTACGAGCTCAGCCAAGGCAATATTCTCGTGTCATGTGTTACTGTGGTGCTTGGCTTGGGGGTACAAAGTGGGGATCTAAAGTCTCCATTACCTGGTTTTTGACTCTGCCATTTAGACATTCCCCTGCTTACTGTAGCTAAATCTTTATGGGGGAAATCCTGGCTCAGTTGAAGTCAGCTCAAATTTGGCAAATGAATACAGTGGAACCAGGATTTCACCTTCTACCTTCAAGACTGGCTTCCTTTCTGTCGTCTGCTGGAGAAAGAGTACGTTTTTTTGTGGGGTGAGATTTGGACAGCAGTAGTTCACATAAATGAATGTGAAGTAGTTTCCAGTTGCTTTCACAATCCATTTAATATGGGAAAAAACCTGCAATATGAGACTTACCTGTGATTATCTCAAGTGCGCAGTATGCTCTGGCGTAGTCTTGACTTCTTACATTAATGAGTTGGATTTCTCTATGTGAAATGAGCTATATGGAAATGTCCCTGTTTTCAGATTCTCTTTGAGACTCCCCATGGATTTTATGGGAGGAGGGAGAG
>NW_009258950.1:611990-614912 GCF_000687185.1 Egretta garzetta
CCAGTGGGCACCTGAAAAAAACACTTTGCTGACTGTGTCCCAAGGCTGGACTGGCCTTAGCCCAGTCTCCCCAAAGTCTTTTGTGTTGCTTTGTCAGCTCTTGCCACCTCTGGTCTATGTCAAATTCATGCAGTTGTTCTGAAGTGGCTGGCAAGGGTGGGAACACATGGAGAGGCCAATAGGTGTTCATCTTCTTTTGTTTACTGACCCCAAAATATCAGTATATAATGTCTTCCTCAATTTAGGGAAGATACATTCCTGTATCTTGGTGACTGCTTCAGCCCAGGCAGCTAAAAAAAGTGAGTAGGGAACACAGTTAAGAGAAGGCAAAATGTATGCTATTTACTAGATTTTTGCCACAGAGTGTGAATCACTGAAGTATTTTCTTAGGAGTAAGGTGGTAGTAGAATACAAAGTCCATTGCCCCACTTAAAATGCAAGTTGTTGGGTGGTTGTTTTTTTTTTTTTTTAATTTCCAGATAGTAATCTGAAACTTGCACTTCCATTTGTTTCTCATTGGGTGTCCATTAATTTTATTCTTTATGTCGTTGTAATCTGTAAATATATATATTTGGACTATGGACCTGTCAGTTTAACCAGGAAAGAGACTGGAGCTTCAGCAGTAATATTAACAAACTTCAACTTTTAACATTTCTGATTTACGTTGTTTCATTACCATGTGACACACGAGGTCAGGGAACACATGAATTTTACACTCCAGATGAAAGACCTGGGTTTTGGTACGTCTTTAAAACAGAACTCCATCTCTATCACAGGAAAGATAAAAGAAACAATTAGGAATTTAACATCTCTTCATCTACCTACTTGTACTAGTGTTATGAGAAACCTCCCAAGCTTTATGGAGAACATGCTTTAACTTTTTCCACAATCAAAGGTGCCTCACACATAAAATCCATAATCATGCCATTGCATGTAATTATTCCATCTCTGAACTTTCACGCCAGACAGTCTCCTACATCCCAGTACAGCTGCCTAAAGAAAGCAATAAATGAGAGAGACATTAAACTAATCTCAAGGACCTCCTTTTTCTTCAAGCCAGCCCTGATGTGGTTTTGTGTTACTTACTCCAATCTAGCTGCAGGCTTATGCTAAAAGAAGCAGCCCTGCTCCCCCACCCCTTTCTCTAGGGTGTTTTTGCATAGCTTCCCCTTCACCAGACCTCGCCTGGTGTGGCTGGAGCATGTCTCAATGCAGCACATTGATCTTACAGAAAACTAATCAGCCAAAGAAAAAAACCCTCACGCTTATCAACTGTACCTGCTAGTGTTAATTTTTTGTGAGCCACATTTATGATGGCTGGACAGCCTCTGCGGCAAGGTGGTGTGTTTCTGCATCAGCTCACAGAGGGCCACGTACGCCACTCAAATCCTCAGTGTTTTCTGAGGGCCAAGTGTACTTGCAAGATTGCACTTACTTCAGTTTTTCAAGACATTTTTTTGTACACTATGCAAAAATACCATTCTGTCCACAGCCATGGCAAGAGGAGGTTAGAATGGACCTGAGTGAAATCCACGACTCGCGCTATTGCCGTAGGAGAGGAGCTATTCCATATTTAATAAACCACGGTCATGTCCTTTACCATATGCAGGACTGTGTGAGAAAGGTGTGGTATAGATGGGAACTGGGAAGCCTGGGAGAATGATTTCCTTTTAAAAAAAGAAATATTATTGTTGTGTCAGTTTCCAATTTTTAGGGCCAAGGAATGAATTGCCAAGGCTTCATAAATCACCCACTGCTGCCTTTATTGCTTCCTGGAAGGAATTCTTGGTAATGGTGTTGGCTCTTCTGAACATGCGCTAGGAGAAATAGCAACACCCTTATTCATGTCATGTTTTCATTTGATTTTCGTTGAACTGTGTCAGGTCTTCTCAACATCTCTCAGACATCCAAAAGCAAATCGTGAGAAAAGCGAAGTGTAGCTGGACACCATTGCAGTGCCGTTAGCATTGTACCAGTCTTGTCTTCACAACACAAGGGAGGATTTCAGTCACCAGGCTAGATCTATTCAAGGAATTTCCTTGCCCCGGTGCTGAGTGCTTAATTAATGGTCTTTAAGCTTTCTTAATAGTCTTTATATCCTTTGAGCAGGCCACAGGACAATTCAGCACTGCCTGTCTGGCTAGGAGAGCCCATATGAAGTAACTGCTGTAGCGTCTCTAATAAGATCTAATAGAACTACTTGAGCAACTTCATCTGCCCTGACTGACTCTTAATTTACTCACAAAACTTGTAGTTTTGTGTGTCAAAACCAGCAGCTTCTGTTTAATAAAATTCTTGTGGAGTAAGTTAGCTCTTGCCAGTGTAGGAATCGGTCAGCTGGCAGTATTAGCAAACAGTTCTCATCCAAGCTCAGATTTTTAATAGGTCTTGTGTAGCTCCAAGAAGCTTGAGGATCTTAAAACTTGCAAGAACTTCTGCAGTGTTTTGTCCCCTAGAAAAGGCTGGTGGAGTTAAAAATCAGAGAAGTTGTTATCACTGAGCATTGGTTTCCTTTTGCTTAATCCGTTTTTGGTTGAAACCAGCCTCTGTTTCGAGTCTGTGGTGTCAGTGCTGGATGACAAATTGTTACGGACTCCTAATCACCTCACTGAAAATGAAGACAGGAGAGGGCTCGTCTGCCTCAGAGCCATCCAGAATCCGGAGGTTTAATCCACCTCTGAGGATGACCATCAATATGAATGCAGTATTTACTGCAGTCCCTGCAGTAAAGTTGCTTTGTGAATACAACCCATGGCATCTTCCACATCTGAGCGTACCTGAATGTTGAATCCACATCTAATCCTACCTGGAATGCTGAAAATGGGCTAAGCTGTGTACAGCTTACCACAGCTGTAGCATGGGGCCATTGCTGGAGCTTGGACCTGGCGATTACTAATTTCTCTGGTGATTTGGGACAGGAAT
>NW_009258950.1:614931-643458 GCF_000687185.1 Egretta garzetta
TGCCCGTGGGGGTAGCGTCTGGGCGGCTCTCGGGGAAAAGCTCCTTTCATTGGATGCTGGGCGAGTGTGGCATAGAAGAGCTGCAGTCATTACAGCAAATGATTCTGCACTCCTAATCGGCTCATGGGTAGTTTTTAATATCCTCTAACTGGCAGCTTCTTGGCTGGTGCTGAATGTTCATTTCACTACGCTCATACAAGCAATGAAGTCTGGAAAGATTTTTATGTTGAGGATTAGGAGAGCAAGAGCAAGTTTAGGAAACAAAAAACACTTCATCTGATTTTTTTTTTTCCTTGATCCACAAACCACCTGGTCTTGTTTTTTTCAGTAGATCAGCTCTATTGTACTGAGCTGGTTGCTGCCCACAAACGTGGCAAGGCACTGTCTGAGTTACTGCAGGCCAAGGTTACTGGCTGTGCGAGGAGCAGGTCAGATGAGGCTGCCAGCTACAGGCCAATACAACAGCAAACCTGAGATTTCCTTTTGCTTGTGTTCTCTGGGTAACACCATCTCCGGCAGTGAAAACAGGTACAGGAATACAGGCGATGTCACAGTTTGCTAGGCAGAGAACATTTCAACAAGTATCCTTTCCAAAGGTCTCACTGAGACAAGCCTGTGAAATTGTTTTCATTTACGTATTGCTGAGCACAGCTGAATTGGAAATCCTTGTTCAAGGTACTTAGAAACAAGAGGAAATAAATGCAAAGATTTCCATAATCCTAGAGATGTGTATAGATAACTTCCGTGGATTTTACTAAGAATTTCATTGATATTTTCACTATAAAATTTCAATGGATTCTTTGTAAACTTTTAAGTCTGATACCTAATTTCCCCTCTTTCAAATTCACACTGCTTTGTATTCACTGTTCATCAGTCACCCTGCTTGGAAGAACTAATTTTCAGCTAGTCTTAATCTACCTTGTGCTTTACTATGTGTATGTATGTACCTGAAGTAAAAATCAGGTAGGGAGGATTGTTACGGATTATGACTGCAGAAGCTGTACATTTCTATATTTATCTGTTTGTCACATTAAAATACACTCTGGACAGAACTCACCCAGAGACTACTCGTTGACTAGCATGATGTTAAAATGCTCTTTCTGAACTTGGCTTTTCATCAGTAGGCAGAACAGAAATTGTCACAGCATCCATGAACAGGGAATCAATCTTTTTTCTGTAGTCTAGGAAAGCGAGATTAAAAATACATCTTTAACTGGGCTTCTTAAAGTAAGGCTTACTTCTGTAAGTAAGGCTTACAGCATCGTGCTGTCTGTGTGTCAATCCTTTCCTAATAATAAAACTGTATCATTTAATCTACTTGCCAATTTCAGCCAAATTTGGCAGGGGAGTAGCTATTAAACCTCAAAGATATTAAGTTCTTAAAACTTCCATGAAATCGGGAGAGAGATCACATTCAAGCCCTCTCTGAGGGGAGACCTGAACAAGAGTTCAACTATATTATTAGATTATACCCGATAATATTATTGTAAATAATATATATATTATGGTATTATAACAGAGAATCCACATGAGGGTGGAAGAGAGAGAGGCATTATGACTGTCCAGCTCTGGGAGGTACCTGTTAGTAGTTTGGCTGCCTTAGACACCACCAGGGCCTGTCCCCTGGCCACAACACAGCAGCAAGCCCAGCTTTGCTCCTGCTGCGGCCTGAGGAACAACTTGGTTCTTAACGCTCAGGGGCTTATCAAATTCCCTAATGGTGCAGGTCTCATAAATTCCTAGGTAGTTACATCAGGTATTGATTTTTACATTGGAATACTGCTGCTTTTTTCTTCCTGGAAGCTTGCCTTGTTATTTGGAGCTTGGGCTCATGAGTAAGATCAGTGACCGAATCCATTGACCGCTTCCAGGTAATGGTTTGTGTTTTCAGAAGGGCTGTGTCCATACTTGTAAATCAAATGGACAAAAGCCTCTTCTCTGGCCCCAAAGGCAAGTGACAAGACACGGCTTGTGTTTGTTAGCCTAAATTCCTCTCCTCTGAAACAGAGTGGCCTGGTTCATCCTGCTTGTGGGGAATGGTCCCTGTGCTGAGCCTCCCCTGCAGCCTGCCTGGGCTGAGCCTCCCCTGCAGCCTGCCCAGGTCCTGTCTAGCAGAGTGCTGGTTCGCATGAACCTACAGGCCCATACAGCGTCCAGGGACATATTCACAACTGAGCATTTCCGACCTGCCCTTCTTTAGCTTGCTATCAGTGCTGTAGCCAAGAACGCTGATACTCCAACTTGGTATTTTCTGTACTACTGGGGGCAAATGGGAAAGCGGGAGGAATGATTTTATTCTGCTCAGTCCCCTGGGCCAGGACAGTGTTTGGCTTGGATTGCATCAGGTGCCTGCTAGATCCTTGTCTCTTCAGCAAACTGCCCGTGCCAGTATGGAATAAAGTTCTTTGAAAATGAGGATGTACCAAAGCTGCAGCTATTGTCTTTACAACTTTGCAACAGATCTGCGTTCAGTCAAAGTCCTTTTCAGAGGGGAGTAGTATTTTGAACGTCTGCCCCTACCACTGTTGTGTTTAGCACCCTTGAAGCAAAACCTTGCAAAGGAACAAGCTGGTATAAACTGCTAATGCAAAGATGTAAGAAAGCCAAGAGGAGTCAATTACTCCTTCAGTGTTAAACCAAAAGGATCAGAGCTGCAGAGGTTTCATCAGGTGCTTTCTGAGAGACCTGTGGGGCTTTCAAAGGCTGTTCCCAATGATGGGCTTCAACAAAACATGAATAAACCCGATAAAGACTTTGTCAAGAAGGGTGAAAGAAAAAGGCAGTCGTAACGCAACAGGAGAGGTTCTGCAGTAGGTCCTCTTTCCCCTCCTCTTGCCAAAAGCCCACTTCACTGGCAAATAGCTGATCTGTGTTAGCTTCAGCTGCAGTGTGTCTGGTCACAGTGTCATATGTGGCACTGAACAATTGCACACCAGTCGTACTTTGGAAGTGGTTGAAGTAGTTGAAAAATTCACACTAGAGGGACACATGGTGATTATCATTACTCTGTTTCTCTTTCTCAGTACTTGGCAGTCTGAACATCTGGTTTATGGTGCCTTCTAAAAGGAACAGGTCGAAATCCTGCACCTCTTTGTAGTACAGATAAAGCGACCATCATACATTTTATTACTTGTGTTTGATTTAACTATTCCTGGGATCTTTAAAAGTATTGCAGCACCTTGTCCTTAGCTAAACCTTTCCAGTAGCTCACTATTTCCTTGCATATTGTGTGTTGGCAGATGAGCCACTTGGCATTTATATTGCCATGTGTTGTGTGTATTTGAGTCCTATCACGGTTGGAAATGGAAAGCACTTTTATAAATATTCTCTTGCTCTATGCATATAGACTCCTTTCCAAAGGTATTTATGAATGATTCCCTGACTTTCAGAGTACTCCTATGGGGCAAAAGTAGAGAAAATATGCACAAAACTGTTCTCTGTTTGTTGAGGGTTTTTTTTCCTTTCTTGGTGAGATAAATTGTAAAAGACAGTTTGTAAAGTCAGTGCCTGGCTCTGTAAGGTGCTTCTTGTTTGGTAGGATGCTTAGGTTGGGTATGATAACAAATCATGTACAGAGAAGTTTTTCCTTCTAGTTAATGTAGTTTTAAAAGTATAAAGGAGTCAGAGTGAATATTTTTGTGTGTAGCAGAACATCCCTTTGGAATGTACTTTCAGCGTTTAATTTCATCCTATTTACTGGCCATTTTTTAGTTGCATATTTTTTAACACCTATGTGCAACTAGTTTCTGATACCTTTGTCTAGCGTGTTGTCAAGAAAAAGATGTAAACACTGGAAGATCTAGGGGAAAAGTGCTCGTTCCATTGAAATTGCTGGAAGCTTTGACATTCCTTCAAGTAGTCAAGATGACTGTGTGTTCTTGCCGAGTGCTTCTCTCACATCTGCTAGTTGTTGCTTATTTGCAGTGCCAGAGATGCTTCGTTATTTTCTTCCCTTTTTTCTGTGCCTTTCTAAGATCTCTAACAATTTCTGTGATACTGTGTCCTAAATTTTGCATTGTTTTCCCACGGTGACATGGTGACCATAACGTAGGTGACCCTCCTCCTCCCGATGGCTCCTAGCGCTACCTCCCATGTTGTGTTTTCTTTCGTAGCTATTCTGCTGTTGCCAGACAAAGTACTATTCATTTATCGCCCTGTATCCGTTTCCTGATCTGTTGTCCAGTAACTTATGACTGCTTGGAGCTTTGGTACTCATTACAGTGCCCAGTGACCCTTGTGACCCTCCTCCCCACGGGCTCTCTGCCATCTTGGCCCCTGGGACAGTTTGTTGATGCCGGAGTTCCCCCCAGCTACGGGCATGGACCTTTCACAGGGTGGGGACTTCACCCAGGGCTGGTGCCCTGGGCAGTTACTGGTGGTGGTATTCGTGAAGGCACGTCGGCAACGTGCTTTCTTTGTTCAGTGCTTTTGGGGGTATTTTGTAAGTACCAATTAGAGAGATAAGTTACATTTTTTTCCCTTCCATCTTTTCACCCCCTGAGAGTTATATTTAAGACATAAAAGATTGTGAGCACTGGGGGAAGGTGGAGAATGAGCAGGAAGGGAGAAGGGAGTTGTTTCCTTTCTGATGGCTTTAACTAATAGTGTGAACATGTTCATTTTTTAATTCATGGTTGATTTGATAGTTGTTTGCTGTACCATAGATCCTTGGTACGGGATTGCAATGCCGATTGTATAAAATATAGAGAGTATGTGTAAAATACATCTACACGTACCTGCATGTACAAGCTTATAAAATAAAAGAAGACAATACATCTGCAATTAGTTCTTGAGCTTCGGTCATTTATTTTTGAAAACAGGACTGTAACTTCCCAAAATACATCCCCTCCCTGGCACAACGTAAAGGGGTCCAACATTGTATTTCCTCCTTAGAATTTCTGGGGAAATGCATTTTGCTGCCAACATAACATCCTTTAACAGGTCTCCTGCTGGTCAGACCTTGTGTCCTGCTGTGACAGCCATGACCATGTGTACAACCGATTGTTAGTGGGCAATATAAATCTGATTGGAACATGCCTGTTAATTGGTTTGAGAGCTCGATATAGACAATGCTGTCTTGTAGCGGAGTGTGTAGATAGGCCTAGTCATAGGGTTAATTCTGCTTGACAGCACATCAGCAGCATCTTGAGAGTAATTACCCAACTTAAGTTTTCCCACAGTTGAATTGAGATCTTCAAAGGCTTCTACATTTACAAGTATTATTAACCTATATCTAAAACATGATGTTCCCACACGGGCTAATTTTTTCTTCCTTTTATTAAATATACAGGTTATAGGGTTCATTTGCTAAGTGCTAAGCCCTTAGAAGAAAACACTACTTGTTAGAGAGAGAAAAATCTGCAGTGCACGACCAGAGCTAATGGTGCATAATGCACACATCATTGTCTTTTTGCAAAGACTCTAAAACGAGTTAAAATTTAGGCCTGGCTCCCTTCCTCTCTCCCTCTCTCCACCCCCTCCTTTCCACTTTTAAGAAAATCAAACCACTTATTCCTATGTGCAGAGTGAGTAAATTGAAGACACACACAAACAAAACCCTCCTAGGATGTTGTACAATTAAGTACAGATCATTGGATACAATACATATGACATTAATGAAACGGTATCTGCTTCAAAAATAGATTGGAAACATTCATGAATAAATTAAATCCTGTTAATGACTTTTCAAAAATGAAAATGAATGAAAACAATATTTATTTCACAGGAACAACTGTGTTCCAGGATTCACAGCATATAATTTAATCCTGTTTTAAATTTATATTCTATTTCCTGCATTCATTTTGTGATTTGTCTTTTAAAATATCTTCTTTGTAACTCTACATTGTAAAAAATGCCAAATGTTAAAGATAATAGTTATTATTTGGGTTCAAATGCCCTTGAACGCATTAAGTATTAACGTAGACAGTCTTCTTAAAGACGGTATTTGCTGGGGGATCAGTCTGACAAATGGCTTTCATGGCATAAAGCAGTTCTTATAACTTACGATCTTTTTATTTTCTTTTGCAGGTCAGAAACAAAGTTTGACTCCAATTCAGGTATGTTTAGATTTACAGTGTTTTGCTGAATGTACACTATTCAGGTTAATCTCAAAAGAGTAGTTTATCAGGTCAAGTTCAGTTTAGTTTTAAACAAACTGGGGTAGGTCAGTCTTAAAAAGGATCTTCATTTCTCACCCTCTGAAAACAGCATTATTACTGCGAAACATTTGCTTTCATTCCTTTCATTAGTTCCTGTCTCTTTACATTTTCCCAAAAGATGATCAAGAAGATGTATCTTGCAACAGACTTTAATTGATCCAACAAAATTATAGTAGTACAAATAAAGGATAATACAGACTAAAGCAAATGGAGGATTGAAGTGAAGTTTGAGAATGATCACTGCTTTAGAGGAGAATGTTTTTCTTCCTGGTGGACAAAGACATTTCATGGGAATTTGAAGTCAGTGCAGCCTATCTGTCAGGAAACAGATGATTTGTCATCAAATTTTCGTGACAGATGCATGTACACAATGCATGCCAGACCAGTCTGTAGAGCTCGCTTTCGGAGGTTTACCAAAAGGCAGTCTCTCTCAAGTTGTCTTTTTAAAGAATTTTAATGTGTTGTAGGGATTGGGAGGGAAGTGAAGGTCAGTCTAACAGGTTAATGTGTATCTAACAAGACAAAAAACACAGGACAGCAAATGGGAACAGTTGGGGCAAAAACAGAGATCCTAATACCAGGCTGTTATTTATTCAGTTAACTATTCCTGGGTGTTCCTTGAAGTTAAACAATAGTAAATTAAGGATGGGCTGTTGCTCTGGAACTAGCTGAAACGTACATCGCCTGGAAAGGTCATTCAAAATACATTTTTTTGTTAAGATGAAAACAGCTACTTTAAACAGAAAACCTAATACTATTATGGCAATTTGGTATTTAGGCCAATGTTATCTTCTATATGGTTTGCTTAATGCGGTGATTGTAATTGCTTATAATGATACGACTTTTACAATGTATATTACTTAGAGTATTTATGAAATAGCATGTTTCCTTTTATCCCAGTTACAGCATGATTTGGGTTTGAAATGTGAGGTATTACGTTGCTTTTTCTTTCCACATTAGATTGTATCTTTGGAACTGTATAGGAGTGAAATCTACAGCAGGAAGCATTTATATAGCCAATTCCTACATCTTGTATGCTTGAGTCATCTTGCTTCTATTACGATTTTAGTCTGTGAGTTTGAGGTTACTTGCTTTAAGTATTGCTTGAATGAACTCTATGTTAATATTGCTTCTTGGATCTTAAAACAATTTTACATTGCGGGGATAGCTTCACACATTGTCTGCCATCAGGCCCTTTCTTTTAATAAAGTCACCAGAATTATGGTGCGGAGCAGAACATCAAATGTCTCACTTTTCTCTTGAGGGGAAAATGCTCTCTGCAGAACCTTGACTTGCTCGGTGGGGTAAGCTACAAACCATTTTCTGACTTCTTCTTTTGAAGCAGCTCTCCTGTTACGTGCACTGTTCTGTGTGCCGCTCCTTGCAGCAGAGGCAGGGGTATGGTCTTTCCTAGGGAGGACAGAGTATCAATAAAAAGTTTGGCACCATCGCAGCTATGGCAAATGCCTGCTCAGTAGATGTCACCAGGCCTCAGTGATTGGACCCTCTAGGTTCAGCATGAGCTCTCGAACGTCTCTTCTTCTTCTGTGAGGGCTGCATAGGCTTGCTTTCCTTAAGCTTGGGTCTGTATTCTGGGCACAGGTTGTCTCTTATTCCTCACACAGGGGTGTTGCAAACCATCATTGCCCATAGACTGGAGGGCAAAAGCTGGTCTCCCTGCCCTGCTCTTCTGAAGACACTCTTTAGGCGTTATTCTTACAAGGTCAGAGCTCTGGCCTTGTGAACGGCGGATGCAGTTTTGTCTCCCTAAGAGCAAAGAGCACACAGAGGTTGTAAAAGGATTTGTAAGTAAAGACTGTTTATAGGAGACCACACAAAAAATACATAAATGTAGATGAGCAGTAAAAGACCCATGATCTCTGCGTCTGCTTTTTTTGCTGCACCTAAATATTCTCTGGATCTGCACCAGAATTCTTTGCAGCAGGTGATTAGCATTACTTTGCTGAGTGTCAACATCAGCAGGTACCATGAATGTCAACAGGAATTTTTAGCCTTGTGCTGTGCTGCTTCCCACTTCAAAGTGCTTTGTGTATTATCAGGGATACAGTATGGGAAGGTCCAGGGCTGAGGGATTTCTTAGATTTGTTCCTCCTTTTTCTGCAGGGTCTCACTGTCATCTTCTGCTTGTGATCCCTTTCCCCTAAATCCCTTGTTTCAGGCTTGCCTGTCACAGGCCCCTGGCCTCCCCCCAAGGTGCTGAAGGCTCCTCACCCAGTCATCCGTTGTGGATTGCCAGTGAGTGTGGCTGGCCAGGCCAGGCTGGGCTCCTGGTCTTCTTTTATGCTTTGCCCCGAATGTTAGATGTGGAACTGAGGTTTAGCGCCTCGGTCTTATCAGTGCTGCCTCTTTCAGAGCCTCATCCAAAGACAGAAGATAGTAGAAAAAGCAGATTAAACACCCAATTAAAATGGTATTTTAAGAAAAAAAAGAAATCACAGAAAGTCCATAACCTCAAATTGCATTTCACGGCCAGAAACACTAAGGCTGAAAAAAATATTTCTCTTTGTGAAACATACAGCAGCCTTCCCTTTACAGGGATGGTGTTCAGTTCTTCCACCCAGAAGCTCTTCTTGATAGTCAGATAGTGAAAGCACTTAAGAGTTTATCTTTTGCTCCCAATAAGCGAGAACAGAGGAGAAGCGGAGATACTGAGATCAAGTCAACATGTATCATCCGAATAAAACATCGCTGGTTTTGTTTCTCTCCCAAACACCTTGCCATCCAACACCAGATAATAAGCCCAGACCTCCCGCTGCCTCCGAGTGAACAGGAGGGTGTGGGTAGGGAGTGGAGGGATGTGTTGGTGATGGCAGAGAGGCTTCCTCGTAAAAAAACATTTCTCTGGTGTGAGGGGGTGCAGTGCCTTCTGTAGCACCACGTTCTGCCCAATGCGGGCCTTTGAAGTGTGTAAATGTAGCGTTGGTTTTAAAAGGGCTGCTGCCATTTGAAACCAGTGACTCTATATTTATGCAACCTTGAGTTCCTTGGAGACACCTTAAGGTATTTTCATATCCCTCATTTTGTTTCCAATTCCCCAGACTGTGATTCCCGAGTAAACCAATGATCCTGCAAACTGGAACAAACATGCTTTGCTCTCGTTTGTCTCGCGTTACTCAAAACAGTTCAAGTGTTGAACGTGAGAATGAGGTCATTTTATTCTAGAACGGATGTTTTCTTCCAGGGAGCTGTTCTACAGCCTGTCGCGTGCTCTTAATTAACCCTACTGTTAATTCCAGTTAACTTGCAAGTCTAGATGTGCCCTTGTTAAGCATTTGTCAGTGCTTATTGTACTTGTCTTTCCTAAAAATATTTGTGAAGCATTGAAGAATGAAAAGAAGTCTTTCTGAGGCAAGTACAAAGTCTGGAATACAGCTTTAAAAGTGCCTGGTAGACTCACTGTAAATGTAACCCTGGAAATGTTAGGCACCACTGAAATATTAGGCAAACATTGTCAAAAGAAGATTAATTTGAACTTAAGCATTAACTTAAAAGAAGGCTGTAAAATTCCTATAGTGATGATCGGGATTTATCATATAAATAGCTATAACATCTGTAGGGGACACACATTCTTCATATCATGACTAACAGTTCCATCTGAGAAACTTCTTTTTCTCTGCTGATTCTTTAAAAGTCTATAGCTGGCAGAATTTCTGTCTCACAGACCATGGGGTTAGCTTCATGCTGTTAGAAGATCTTACGAAATGAAACAATTTTGCTTTCCTGTCATAATATGATGAATTTCAGTGGTACTGAAAATAGATTTTTCCTAAAAAAGTACTTCAAAGTGAAAAAGGTTGTAGGAAAAATATTTTTTTTTTCTCAAAATCTGTCAGGGAACAAAGTAAACCACAAAGACCACAGCTGAAATGATTTTGTTCTAATTGTTAGTATTTTGATAGTGTCTAAAATGCTTGTTGTGCTATGTGCTTAGTTAGCAAATTTTAGAATTTAAGAATGTAAGAATTACATTAGAGTAATCAGTTAATGAAAGATTTTTTTTTTTAATTCAGAGAAAAACAGGTCCTCATGATGCTGTTCTGTAACAGGAAGAATTTGTCAGTCTCAAAAGCTGTTGCTGAACACTGTTAATCCCACTTCAGTAATAGAAAAATAAGCATAGAAAATGCAATCAACTGCCTCAGCATGCCCACTGGTCGCCAGGGAATGGTAATGGTGAATTTCCTACTGCCTACTGGGAGGGCTGGAGTTTTCTTGGGGCATCTCCTGTAGTATTTGGTGTATCCTGCGTGTCACTGTGGAGGTGAGCCATGTGATATTCAAGTGACAGTGTTGGCAGTGAAATCATGAAGGGGAAGAAATTTGAGTTTTGTTCTGCGTTAAAAAGAAAGGACAAACCCCTGGACAATACACTTGGCCTCCAGTGGAGTTTCTTTTATATATATGTCACTCAGACAGTGAATGGAGGAAGTCAGAGAGCGCAGGGTGCCATAAAGTGATGGTTGTGGAAGCACCATGCTGTAGAAGCGCATCCGTGTGCTGGCAGAGGCGAGGGGAGTGCCCACGGGTGCGCACTGCTGGCAGCCGCGTTCTTTGTCATTCACTGTGCCAGCTTCCCACCTTTCTCAGAGAGAGATGTGTCTCCAAAACCTGTTCTTCTGTCCCCCTGCTCCTATACAGATCAAATCAAATGTAGAGGTGACCTGCGTGATTTTGTATTACTGTTTGTGTCAACACTTTGGAAACATTCCAATTATATATCAGGAATTAAGCTATAATAGCTGCCACCCCTCTATCCCCATCAAAGTTCCCATCCTTTCCTTTTGCACTTTTTCTAGTTACTGGTATCGTTCCCTTAATGTGGCCCCTACGATGTACTAACTTGCTCGGCTACATGACAGGTACTAAAGAACAGACAAAGAAAATTATAAGGGTTTGGCTTTTTTCATAGTCTTTCAACTATGAGGAATTATTTCCCTCTCTCTGGCTACCACCAGCACATAGTTTCTTGAAAGGGTGAGTAAAAATTGCAAGGTTGGGGGTGGTCAGTGTTTTCCTCTCATAAATTCCTCTTGGCTATGCTTCCAGATATTCAGCAATACACTTTCCAAACTCTTGCTATCGGCTCTGATTTCCCCTAGCCTGTCATCAGTCCCATTGTATGAAAGTCTTCAGTACAACTGCTAAGAACACAAGGAACTCTTCTCCCAAGAAGGAAATTAAAACCAAAAGACGTCTTGAAAGTGAGCGTCTCTTACTGACCCTTGCTACCAGGGAAGCCCTAAAGAAACTTAACTTGCCTGAAACCTTAGGTCCCTGAAGCAGCAGGGTACTTAGTAATATCATCCATCGATCGATTGGATCATAGATCTAAATACAGATTAACAAATCAATTCCTAAATTTCATTGATGTCCACTTCTTCATCCATTTGTGATAGAGTGGTTCTTAATTTCTTCTTAGCAAGTCCGAGTAGTTTCAGGAACAGGGAGGAGAAGAGATATTTGGTGTTCATAGCAAAATCATATTGACAAGTTCATCAGTCACCCTACAACCAGAATATTTGATCTAAAAACATAGAAAGATTACTTGCAGAGTCTGTAACAGGGGGAAGTGCCCAAATCAACCGAGGTACTGAAGAACAGGGATGCTCCACAGCTATTTGGGTGAGGGAAATGACCTCTCCAGAGTGTCTTTCAGCTATGAGGAATTATTTCCTTCTCTCTGGCCACCACCAGCACATAGTTTCTTGAAAGGGTGAGTAAACTGGCTCAGAGAGACAGTGGGAGACAGCAACTACGTAAACAGAACAGCAGCTCAGATGATCCTACTTGTCATTACTTGTCAGTGCCATTTCATTCTTGGCATTAACAACTCTACAAGCTGCAATGGCTGGAGAGCATGGTCTGCTACATTTGTTCAGCAGTGAGATGAGTGTTTTGATTCAGATGCAAGCTGAACCATCTGTTGAATGTTTTCAGGGCCATACTGCAGTGTGACTTGGAGTATAGGTGGCTGGGACATTTCACTGGTACATCCCAGTGGTTGTAACAGCGCTGACCTGCAGTAACTCATCATCGCCCCGCTCTTCTCTCTCTTGTACAGGGTGGCAAAAGTTGGTCAAATGATTTCAATGTATAGAACAGTGTTTCAATTTGTGGAGGGCTGATTACAAATGTAAGCGTGCAGGCAAGCTTGCTCATCTAGGATTTTTAAAGAAGGTAGTCAGCTGCCAGAGGACTCCAAATGTACAACTTTTCAAATTCTAATACTGGCTTTGCAGTTGCAGATGTCTTCCTCCCACTTTCTCTGTTCATCTTATTTGTATTTGAGCTGGGCTATTCCGTGCTATCATTGGCATGATTCTTCTCAGTTACTGAAGTATTTTAATGGGAAGCCTGTTCACTTCCATAAGCTGTAAATCTATCAGTGGCGGCCAGCAGCCTTGGTCGGACTCGCAACAGCCTTAAGTCCTTCTATGTGAATAATTTGTGTAATTATCATTTTGCAGGAGTTTTTTGGATAATATATCCCCCCCCTCCAAAAAATCCCATTTGTATTCTCATTAATAGGGCAGCTACTTAAAGATGCTCTGCCCTTGTGAGCTAGCACACAGGCTCGCTGTGCTGCTCCTGCATGAAGCACTGCCTGTTGGCATGTGGTAAGAACTGTGCATCAAAGGGCCTTGCTCCTGGAGCCAGGACTATAGTATCAACAAAGACAAATACAATTATCTATTTTGGTCTTACATTCACTTTAGCAATCATTTTCTTCTTCTTTCTTGCCTTGCTCTGAGGATCTTGCTGAGAAGGATATTGCAATGTGTTTAAATTGGTCCTGTAATGAAAATATTTAGATTTAGGTTTTCCATTTTATTATCATTAATGTAAGCAAATTAATCAGATTTATTTAGGAGAATTTTTTTACCCTTCTTTCGAAGTACTACAGACAATCTTTTCTATTCTGTATTTCATTGTAGATAGCTAAAAAAAGGCTGTCTTTAAGAAACAATTTGGCAAAAGTAGTCTGAGAAGACATGAGTAATATATAAATCATGGTTTTATTAATGGAGTTGGAAACTGTGGTACTCAGTTCAGTTATAAACTATAAAGTAGATTGGCTGAGGATTTTTTATTCATCGTAAGTATAGCTGCTTCAGATAGGTTTGGTCTATTGGGGAGTTAGTTTATTGTTAGTCAGCAAATTGCTCTTTCAAGTTAGCAGCATTCAGCAGCATAACTTCTTTACTGTTCTGGAGGGCTGGATTACTTAAATACAAAAATATTGTGGTTCTTGCTTAGACCTGCTAAGTATTGTGCAGTTTTTTACTGAGCAAGGCTACCTAATTACTTTTCAAGAGCTACTTGCATTGCGGTCTTGTTCAGTGGACAAAGTAGAAGGTTTTTGGTGATACTCTTGAATTATCCTATACTTACAAACTTCATAAAGAGTTTTTCTGTTCCTTTTAAATGAAAATTCATTCAGTCAAATTAACCCTATTACAGACTAACTGTGATAATTAACTTTGCTATAGTCCCATTTAATTAGCCAAAAATTGAGTATGTGTAAGAGAAGCCACAAGAATGGACAAGCAGGGAGGTTTCTGGTCACAGCTGTGGCTCATTGAGATGGTTATGTAGCTCAAACGCGACTTACCCACACCATGTACAGCTCAAGTCAGTTGTATTGTTTCATTGCTTTATTAGTACTCTGTTGATTTAAACCATGAAGTGGGGGGAAAAAATTGCCCGTCTGCTTTGGAATTTGGAAGCTGAACTATGATTCATTTGTAAGTGGAGTGTTACGGCATTCTGCATCATGTACATACTTCTGCAGAGGTTTTGAAGAATGGCAACATGGGATACTGTTCAGCTGACTGCACGGTGCCAGGAAACAAGAACTCTGTCGGATACAAGAATACTTTACGTCTCTTCTGTCTTCTGCTGCAGAAGCTACCAGCACCCATCTGGGTGTATACAGGTAGCTGAGATGTGCAGGTTTGGACATAATTTGGATGGCTGCTTCATATTTTTAATGTTGTATGGGCATCTGCTGATTCTGTTCCCTGTTCCAGCATGTCTGACAGCTCTGTGACCTTGGGCAAAGCACTTTTTCCCTCTGCCTTTTTCCTCCTGCCCGGTGTCTGTCTAGTTTGTTTACATTGCAAGGCTTTTCAGGGGAAGAGCCGTCTCCTGCTATTGAGCATGTCCAAGACCTAGTGCAGTGGAAACACTTTCTCAGTTGAGATCACCTCTTAGGTCCACCATAAATCAAATCATGGGTGGCCTTTTCAAAGTGTCTCCTTTTAGACTCAGTAAATGAAGTTATGTTAGAAAGGGTCTCTGGAAAGCAGTATAAAAGGCAGCATGGTAAATATATTCAACTGAATTAAAAGTTTTTCACTCTGCCTGCACAGTTACCTGTACCACAAAATTTGTGTCAAGGGGATCTCAGTTCCGTGCAGAAGAAATACAATTCATGCAAATGGACTTCCCAGGTCCAGAATCCCTCACTTAATTGAACTGCATGATTTCTGCAACAGATTGCATGACCATGGCTATAGGTAAAGGCCTGAATTTGTTTGTTAAAGTCTAATATGTAATAATAGTGGAGTTTTAAGTTACATGTAAATATGAACTGAGGGCTTAGGCATATAGGACAGAAAACACTGACAGAACGTAAAACTTTCAAAAGCTCTTTAAGAATAATACTCCTATCAGTAATATGGGTCTAAGAAAGCAGGCTTTTACCTGTTTATCATAGGATCATTCACCTGTGCATTAATTTCTGGAAAAAAAAAAACAAAAAACAAACCCTTGTATTTGCAAATGTGAATGACACATAACATAGTGGGCCTGGAAGATGTTAAATGTCCTGGGCAGTGGCAGTTCATGAAATCAGTTTGAATCTTGCAAGATTCTGAGCAGTCTGATGTCTTCCACAGGCCATGAGAGTTGAAGATGCTGCATACTTGTCATGGATCAGTTCTATGGCTTTTCCTGTTTTGTGGAAATAATACTGATTTTGAAGGGAAAAGGAGGTGGAATCAGAAAGACAGTGCCCTGTGAATACCGAAGAGATCCTAATAAGATGTTTGTTAATATATACTGTATTTGGTACAATCTGATGCATTCTCGAGACAAATTCGTTTTCCCACCTTAAAAAGTAGTCTCTTTTTAAGCTGTATCTCCTTCCCAATATACCTGAATTACTCTGAATCATTAAATTCCTTGCTTATTCTAGAAGTCCATGTTGAGTCTCCACTGCAGGTTTCCACTCCACCCTTCAGGAAAGTTTAAAAAGAAGATCTTCAGTACATTCATTCCTTTCTCATTCATTCCTACTCACCTGAGAATTCCTTTTGCTCTCTTTTCTGGTGGCTAACAAAAAGTCTTCATCTTTTATTTGCCTGGAGGACAAGCAGCAGAGGAGTTTGGGCTGGGGCCTTTCCTTGATTTAGGCAGTGACTAAGGCTCTGCTGGGAAATCAAATGCCAACTCAGTAGTTCCCAGACCCTTCTTTGGGTGGACCATGGCATCGATCGTCCTATGAAAAGGTGTCCCTTGTTCTTCATAGTGCTTTTTGTTCCACCTTTTTGAAAATACACCAGGTCAGAGGAGGAGAAAGCAGGTGCAAGGTAGCAAGATTAGTGGCCTCTGTGCGATACTAAAATCCAGTTCTTGCTTGGCTTCTCACAGAGGAGGGAAGTTCTTCTGTTTGCCCTACTGAATCAGAGGAAGATGATGAAAAACGTGGCTCCTCAGCTGAGGAGTGTTCCCACTTTTTCATCCAGTCTAGCAGCTGCTTCATGTTGGCTTTCCAGTTTCACAGTAAAATCAAATCAAACCAAACTTAACCCAACTCCCTCTTTTTGGCTGAGGAAGAAGAATTGCTTAGGACACTTTCCTTCAGCTGCCCTGGCTCTTCCTTCCTGCTCTGGGAGGAATCCACAGCTTCAAGGAGGACAGCAACAACTTAAGACAGCAATAGCATCATTTCAGTTGTGACCGACTGGAGATGTTTGTCACTGCTGTGACCTGAATTCAGTCCCAAGGCTCAAGGCCTAGATCTTCCAGGGCTGTGTAAAACCACTGGGACAAGCACCACACTGCCAGCCTCGTCAGCCTCTGGGATAGAGGAGAGGGCAAGACCGTGGCGTTCAGGGGGTGCCCCCCCTCCATCCCCATACACTATGTGTCAGGTGGCTTCTTTGATTTCGGTAGCTTATCTATGGGACAGTCGGCAGCCAAACAGCAGGCAAGGAGGACTACTGAGGTGGTTTTTGTCTGTGTGCCTTGATGAATTTAACAGGACAGGATGGTTATGGTCAATGTGTCCGCTCTTTTTCTCATTATTTTCTCACTACCATAAAGTGCATTTTCCTGTTGTGGTTTTAGGCAATGCCTCATTAAGCACAATACCTCTGTGTCTGAGTGCATGGTGTCCAAAATGGCACATCTTCTGTTTTGATTAGCGTGGTTTATGGGGTCATGAATTTGAACAAGGAGGAGGTGAAAGCTGGTTTTGTTTCTTCCGTCTGAATTTGTCAAAGAGAAAAAAACCCTTACCATATTTTCTGTACAAGATGGTGAGAAGTTTTAGCTGAAACTGAAAGAAATCTGTTACTTTAAAAAAATTATCTTTCTCATGTCATTAGACTGTACAAACTAGCCAAGTGATAATTGTTAATGATAGAAGATTCAATAAGGATTAAAATATTTCATGTTTTTCTTTCACTGATATAGTGTTGTAAATTTATGACCAGTAGGAAATCATAAGAAAGATCTGTCAGCTTTTACTATCTCACAATTTAGTCTCTTATCAAAACTGATTTCAGGTTTTGTAGTACTAAAAGTAAAGGGAAGAATGCAAGCTGCTTTTAATCAAACTGGAATGTTCAGTGATCACCATCAAAATCTTTACAGTGTTGATCTGAGTATGAAGCAAAGAACATTAATTTGTCTTTTGTTGACTTAATTTAGTGGCAACCACAGCCTTTAAGATGTAATGGTAGACAAGTTTGTGTCATACCACTGCAACTGCCACTGTACACCCATCTGCTTAGGATTAAGTCCTAAGTCAAAACACCAATGAGGTCTAATGCTGCCAGTTTAAGTCAGACACAATTTGCACTGAGTTTTATGTGAGTAAGGACAGCACGATCAGGTCTTAAGCCAGACAACAGTGAATTAAGTTACAAGGGCTGAAAGTATTTTGGCAAGGAAAGAATTGCATCCCTATGTGATGTGATCAGGAGCCTTGGCAACCTTGTTTTCCACTGGGGGCTGAACTGCCATTCTCTGTTGTTTGGTATACCGTTGCCATGCCTGCCTGTTGTTCTTTACAGTGGTCCAAGCCTTCTCATCAGCCATGGTCCAGGTGTCTGAACAATCTTAGATCTGTATAACCTTCTCCAAACATCATACCTATCAAGATCACAAATCAGTGGTTTGGTTGTTCTGGAGCATCTAATTTAGCACTAGTCTTTGCTCTTCTTTATTAGCTGTAGCAATGGAGCTGCTTTGATTATTTGCATAATATCCTTTTCGAGTTACTTCTGTGTCTGGCTTTCACACAGTCCCTGTGTGTCTGTGGAAAAACAGTAGCATTTCATTTGGAGGGACATTTTATACAAGCTCTTACCTTATCAGGGGGAGCGAGATCCTCTTATCTAACTGTAACTGTCTACCTTACATAGCCCTCTGAGCTTCATCCAGAGTCAGCTGGAAGAGATAAACATCCTCAGAGGAGTTCACCCCTTCTGCTGCAGAAGTCTGTCTGGGGATGCCCTGAATCACCTTTTTGAGTGCCCATCAACTTTAGAGTTAGGCATATAATTTTCACGGTTAAAGTTAGGAGAGATTATCTCCGTCTAGAATGGATGTGCAGAGAGCTGGGGACGAGTGGGTATGATCCCCGAGCCACTTTCCACAGCTGCCACTGTGGAGGTGTAGTGGAAGAAATTCATAAATTTAAGAGGAGCATGATGCAATTACTTTCCAGTTCTTCTGCTGGGTGTCAGTAACCACCTGTACACAGAGCTTGGGTGCAGTGTATTTAAGGGAAGGATGAGTTTACCTGAGATTATTTTAGTTCTGTTTCTCCTTGTATGCCTTTTAATTTCCCTTTTCTTTTCTTACCTTTCTTCAAAAAAACCAAATCTGCTTATCACAGAATCACAGAATGGCAGGGGTTGGAAGGGACCTCAGGAGATCATCCAGTCCAACCCCCCTGCTCAAGCAGGGTCACCTAGAGCAGGTTGCACAGGACATTGTCCAGGCGGGTTTTGAATATCTCCAAAGAAGGAGACCCCACAACCCCCCCGGGCGGCCTGTTCCAGTGCTCTGTCACCCTCAAAGGAAAGAAGTTCTTCCTCACATTCAACTGAAACCTCTTCTGCTTCAGTTTGTACCCATTGCCCCTTGTCCTGTCACTGGGCACCACTGAGAAGAGTCTGGCTCCGTCCTCGTGACATCCACTCTTAAGATATTTGTACGTGTTGATGAGATCCCCTCTCAGTCTTCTCTTCTTCAGGCTAAACAAGCCAAGCTCCCTCATGTGTCTCATGTCTCTCACGTGTCTCAGCTCTTATGTGTCTCCAGCTACCTTTACCCCAGAGAATTGCATCAATTTTCATCTCTTTCTCTTGAATTACGAGTAAGAATTGTCAGATGTGAAAAAGCTGACAAAATGTGTTTTGTAAATAGATCATTCACCACTATTCATCCATTCTTGGGCAAGAAGAGAAATATGTTAACTGGAAGAGAGGTGGCCTAAGGGTAATGAGAGTAAATCAAAAATGTTGTAAATATATTAAGTCTAGCTTCAGTCAGGGCCCAAATATTAAGCTGGTCTTTAGCATGTTCCGGAAAGCATGTGATATTTTCCAAAAGCTTAGTAGGCAGAGATTTTGCTGATTTTATGTTGCTATTCTTGAGCTTTTCAAAAGTCAAATTCTTTTAACCTGTGTTAACCATTCTAACCAAGTTAAGGACACCTGACACAATAAATGCAGATGCAAAAACTGAAAGGTGTACTTTTAAAACATTAAAATTTAGAATCAGAAGACTTCTGTTTCTGCCTCTTATTTTTCAAGGAGGTAGTCAGGAGAACAGAATCCCCCTGTTTATATTCTCATTTTTAAAGTGTTTACCCATAAGATTTTTGAAAGTGCTCATATACTCACTTCCATACTATTATCTCCCCTGGAGTCAGTGATTTTTTTTGCCCTGCCACACACTCTATAATTAAGGGATTTAAATTAAGTCCCAGGAATATGGATTCGCAGAGTGGTGGGATTTGGAATGTCAATTGTCAGCGCTGATAGAATACCTGGAAACTGCTTAAGACATCCTTAGGTTGAAGAGTGGTGGAAAAAATGTGCTGGCGAATAAAAAATCTGCTGCATAAAATACTGTGTTGAGGGCATTAGGGCTCTGGAAACAAGTTTAAAAGGCAAGAGGGGAAGATATAGCATTTCACTGAAATTTCACTCCTCCCTGCTTTCAAGAATAGGAAGAAATCCATGGTTGAAAGAGTGCTGTCAGAGCTGGACTTTAGGTCATGAGTTAATATTAAGTGTTAGACTGTGGCAAACTGAAGTTGGGTTGGCCATTGCTTACCCAGTTAACTGGCTTTGCTGGAGAAGGGAATTATAGGAGCCCTCTCTTTAAATCGTTCTATTTTCTTTACTGTGTGCGTGTCTGAGACTCTTCCCTGGCCCCGCAACGATGGCATATCTTGGGCGTACCTGGATCCGTGTCATTGCGGCACTATGGTTAAACAGGGCTGCATTTTACTGTCAAAGAACAGCATGATGTTGAAACCTGTGCCAGCAGCTGCTTTTACTCCTTTGGTTCCAGGCATCACAGTATAGACCATATAAAAAGTAAGTCCCACTCCTAAAAAAACAGAGAAACGTACATAGCAGAACTGTAATCTTAACTCCCTTGCTCTAGTCTCTGTAAAAGTAATTTCTTTAATGATACATTAACATAAGCTTTCATCTTCCCCTTTGCTTCCTCACACAAGGAGGGTCTGTGCCCAAAGGAGCAACTCCTGGCTAGGATGTGTAACAGACCGGGGAGACTCCCAGTGGGACATGCCCCCTCCTGGGCTCCTGCTTCTCTGGAGGAGGGAGTGAGTACCTGACTCAAGTCCAAGTTTGAGACCCATGTTGTCATGCATTTAGGATGCCTGCTAGCATGGCAACCAGAATGGCAAGGCAACTTGACTGTATCTGGGTGGGGGTGAGGACACAGCTCCTCATCTAAATGCACCTTGGCCTTAAGGTGATCCGATTTTCCTTCATCGGATCCAGAAAGGGGTGGGACCATTCAGAGACTGTCCATCCCTCCCCCCTCTGCCCTCCTTCCCACAGCAAAGGGGGTTATTGGGAAACTTCAGAAGCTGAAACTCATGAGATTTCCACTGGCACTTTGCCTCTGAGAATGTTTTTACTTATCCACAAATGATTGAGCTTTAATGAGTTTCTCATAATTTGTACAAGCAGTAACAGCGTATTTCTTTCGTTCTTCTGCCAATAGTTCTTGCATATTTTTTAAAATTTTCATAAACTGTATTGGCCAGTGCCAGGCTTAAACCTTGCACAGATGGAGGTGGACAGTAACATTAAAATGCCTAAGTAATCAAATGTATTACAGCCTGCAGTTCTGCTTTAGCATTTGGATAGGAATGTGTTACTTCATATTTAAAACCAGAAAGGTGGTCTGCTAAAGAAGCTGAAAGAATAAGGCAGGGTATTCTTCAAATTCATAAAGACTAATAAATGAAGGGCATTCAGTGTCATCTTCAGTGCAATGTAAAGAATAAGTTTATCTAAGTTATGCAGAAATTCTACCTTTAATTCAGGCTGTATTTACAGAAACTTCCAACCCATATCTCATTAGTTCAATGTTATGGTTTATTTGTGCAAGTCTCCTTTTAAAAGTAATGAATGATGGGGAATTAGAAAGTTCCAGCAGTGATAGTGGGTTATTTTAAAAACAGTCAAAGCAAGAGTGAAGAATGCTACACTCTCAGGAAACCAACTGATACTTACCGAATACCATGCAAACATTTAAAAGATCTAATAAAGATCGGTGAAGAGAAAAAAATAAGAAAAACAGTCTCATGGGATGGGCATAGGAAAGCAGATTGTTAAACACAGGGATAGCAGAAAGATCTGCTAGTACAAAGCTGCAAATAAAATTGTTTGCCCTGCTCACCCAGCTTACGTATTTGGATAGATGTATAGCCTTTGCTATACATTCTTACTGTAGAAAGAGGTAAGATGTTCAAATAGAGGTGGCTTAAGTTAGCCCTGGAGGTTGGAGTAGCCACAGCTATGTCTGGGAGAAGAGTAGGATTTTTTCTTTGGGGTCCAAACCTGTATATGGAAACAAGGCTGGGGACTTGTGTTTCCAGGAAAGCTTGCTTGAAGTTGGCAAGCAGAAATAAAAGATTTTGTTTTTTTCAATGTATTGAACTGGGACAGGGTATATGTCCCTCAGATATTTTAACATAAATTGATATTGGAAAGGAAACATTTGAAACAAAGGCTTGAACTATATGCTTTGAAAATGAAGAGTGGATAACAGTTGAGCTAATTGAATTTTGTCCAAATTCTCCAATTTTTCCAGTCAAAATTTTTCACAAAATCTGAGAAATTTTTAGCAAGTTTTCTAGACCCCTAGAGACTGCGGTTTAAGGCATTTTTATTATTTAGAAAGAAAGCAGACCCAAATTCCCAAACCCTCCATCGACTCAAAACTCAGGCCCCATTTAATTGGATACTTAATTACTGGCACCCACAGGTTGGTTTCCTAGATCGCACAATCAGCCGGCTGTGACGGCCTTTCTTTTCGGAGCCGCCCTGGTACAATGCAGCTGAACCCCTCCGTGCCCCCTGCGAATGCCGACAATAGAGATGATCAGTCATTGCACACACAGCTCTCCAAAGGGTGATCACTTTGTTTCAGGTCTTTCGAGAAAACCATTCATAGTTTTGCGAGTATTTTTAGATTTAACATTTCTTAGGGTGTAGATTAAACGACGCGTTGCAACAGCGTGAAACAAGTATTAGACCTCATGATAGCAGTGCTGGACACTGAAGCATAAAGGTTCAACATGGGAAGTTTTGCTACTGAGGCTGCTTTGACTACAAAAGAGTAGGAATCCTTCCTCCGCCCCACTCCTCCCCCCCCCCAAAAAAAATACACCAAATCAGTGGGGTGGTGCCTTGTGCATATGAAACACCATCATGTTTCATGTCAAAATGTACAACCGTTTTAATGTGGTGGAAGGTGAGGCTCTGAAACTGATGTCAGATACAGCCTGTACTGAAAATCTGCAGGTCATTAAGCTGCCTGGGAGGGAGGGAAGGAGGGAACTTCGTTTTTAAGGTCCATATTGGAATGTGGGTCGGAGGTCCCCAGGTCCTCTAGTTCTGGCTCTGAAGCCAGAAACTGCGAGGCTTGTTTGGGTTTTCTGCGAGATGCTTTATGGACTGTTGCTTGTGGCATGGGAACCAAGTCATTTTTCAGAAACTGATTGTGCTGTTGGCTCCGTTCTTTTCCTGCAGAGATTTGGACCGTGCTTTACCTCTTTATTTTTTTTATAGGAAAGAATCCTATTGAGAACACCTGGGGTGATACAATTACAGCACGACCATTTAAAATCATGGGTATGCCTTAGCTTCCTGGGGAGCTGCGAAGAAGTCAGGGAGTGCACCAAGATTTTTTTGGCTGACTGCAAACCATTCAGGGTACTAGATGCCCTTTAAATTTCAGTGGAGTTTTAAGCTTAGAACAGTCCCTTTTAGGCAACCAAAAGCAGACCTTTTCTGCTAAGGCTAAGAGCACTCCGCAGCCAGAGCGTGTGTTATTTTGGTTGCAATCTGATGAACATGTGAAGGGTAGAGAGGGAAAACCCAGCAACCTCCGGCATTCCAGTTCTTCCCCAGCCCTGCAACTTCCATTGTTGCAATGCTGCTAAATCCGCTTTGCCCGCTCAGAACTTAAGTAAACAGACATTGTACTTGCGGGGAGTTATGCAGCGTTTAAAAAAAGGTCTGAGTTTGTTGAATAGAGTTGGATCAGTAATGGGGTAGCTGGGTGTCAAAGGTTAGATTTTGTTATATCCAAGATCGGGTTGGGAACTGATGTACTGTAGCTTTTCTTGAGTCATCTGGTTTTTTTAAGTGCTCACAGCATGCTTAGAGAATGAAAAGTTCAGTAGTTTCAGTCCCTTTCCTGGAAATCTCATCCTTTGCTACCTCCTCTCTGAGAAAAGATTTCGCCCAGATAATAACCCAGGTAATTTATTTTAAGTTCTAAATTCTCATGCTTTGCCTTTTGTGGTGCTGAGACAGAGAAGATCTTTGGAACAGAGGGATTACAGGCTTATTTGAATTATAAAGGCACTGACCTCAAGCAGCCTTTTAGTCAAATCCGTTGTTCCTGTGGTCAGCTTATAATCATGTTTTTGTGATATTAGTGCAAAGACATAGTGTCAACGCTGAGCTCAGAAGTTTTACCTTATTCTAACCATAGAGTTTCTATCAATCGGGGACATCACAGTAAGTCATCACAGCAGTATTTCTGTCATCCTTACACCCCTTGCCCTGTATTCTCTCATCTTCTGCCTTGTGTTGCCTCCAGTGGTTGTTTAACCTCTCTCAGTTAACTGTTTCAGATTGCTAGCCCCAAAAAAAGCGCTGAATAATTTTCTGCTGCTTTAGTGAATTGAACTTTCTCCCCACAAATGGATGAGCACCAGAACCGGTGGACAGTGAGAAAGCAACAGGACCAAGACAACTGAGAGACAGGGCAAAAGCAGGGCTCTTCAGCCATCTTATGATGCCTTCCCCTGAGCCTGCCTTGCTAAAGCTTCTCCACTTTGCATAGAAAATACTAGAAGCTAATTAAACAGAGACCTCCCATGCATCTCCCATGGGACCTCCTGACCAGCAGGTTACCAGGTTGAGTGGGTCTTTGGTGAAGCAGAGACATCCCTATGAAAACGTTTGCTTCCAGCAAGTAAGCATTTCATGTTTCTTTTGTTTAAAAACCTGTTTTTATAGAAGATTTCCTACTGAGCCCTTGTGAAGATTTTGTATTTTGCCTTCTCTGGTGAAAGTCTGTGTAAGACTTCCCTTTTAGAATGAATCACAAACTCGTCTTTCAAACCTAACCAAAATCTCTGTATAGCTCCTAAAATCTCATCTAATCAAGGCTACAGTTCCTTGACTTCGTACTCCGAAGCACACACTGCCTGAGAGGAAGCTCAGATACCCAGTTCGCTGTCTTTTTGAGGGGGGGGAGGGAGGGGGAAGAAATGAATATTTCCTGTAGTGTAAGGAAAAAATAATGAAGATAAGAAACTGGAAAGGCTGAAAATGAGAAATTGGACACACAGGGTGTAAAAAGCATTTAGTCAAATAAAAATCTAATTAAAATACCTACCTGCAGCTACTTTTCAACTTAGCTGTTCATGCTTACTGCCAGTTGGTGTGGACGATGTTTCTGCTGGCTAACTTCTGTTTTGTTAACAATTCTTCTTCCAGTCAAGCTTGACCTACCTCTGTGTCCCCACTTGCTTCATCCCAGGGCTCTCTGCAGAAATTTTGGCAGTAGGCAACCAAATAAGCAGTTGTATGTATGAGGTCTGAATTGACTTTGCTTCAGTAAGTACAGAATACCTTGCAAACTAATTCGGCGCTATTTATGCCAAGTTGCAGCAGAGTTTTACTTTTGAAGTAAATATTAAAGTGAAATGAGGTACAGCGCTGCCTTTGAATGCAGAGCATTATTTTACACCTCGTTAGGTCTATTTTTCCTACTAATACAGCAGTGGCAATTGGAAAGTAAAAGTCTGATGGGATGAACAAAAGCGGTGTTCCTTTCCTGAGCGTGCCAAATCCGTTCTGTAAATGTGGCATTAAAAAAAAAAAAAGACCCCAAACCACACGGCAGAAGTCGGGCCTCCCAAGGAAACCCTGCACTGTAGCAGTTCGCACAAGCTCGCGCATCTCTATTTAATGTTTCGGGCCCTCCTTTCCCTTGATGCTAGAAGGATCATTTGTCTGCGTGCAGCCAATTCGCTGTTTTACTTCGAAGATTTCCTCAAGGAAATATGCTAAATAGTATCACTGTGGTTGGATTTTTTTTCTGCTTTTGAAAGCGTGAGGTTTTTACAAATGTTAAAACAACTTCATCCTGTAACTTAGCAAGGCCTGTATTAATCTCTCTCAAGTAACAACTCCAACCCTTGTTTTGGGCCCTGCTGGTCCCAGCACAAGCTTATGCTGCAACAGTTATCATGGGGGAAGTGTCCTGAGCATGTGTCTGAGATGCCCTGTGAGATTAAATTGGGTACAGGAGGAAACTTACTTACCCTTACTCACAGCTCCGTGCAAGCCGCCGGCCCCTTGTCCAGAAGATTTAAGAGTATTACGGTAACTGATAGTATTGAGATTCTCTTTTTTTTTAGGGGTATCATATAGCAAATGGTTCAGGTGATATCTCCCATCGCTGCCTGCACCACATCTCTGGCATCAGCTAAGTGTGCGTACACCAGGACAAGAAAGGAGCCATGAAACATGAGCTGGTCCACACAAAAACGTGCACAGCTTTCATGGGTGCATCAATATTGTTGCAAATTTCGTGGTGCTCTATTTTGACCTAATAATGACAATGCTATGGCTTTTGAATACCTCTTCTTTTTTTTTTTCTGTAGAAGCTTTGCAGTGCTACCCCTTCATACCCTGTTTTTCTTGCTTTCAAGAGTGAGATTTAGCTGCTGATACAGGATTCTAAAAGGCTTGGGGGTAACGGAGTGAATTAAACATTCCTCTTCCAGCTGCTGCTGTTCACAACACTTTTGACAGTTAAAATACATCACACATTCTCTTGTCTGTTTAATATAAACAATTAGTATTTTAAGTGGAGTCCAGAATCAACCCCAAATAGGAGGATCCAGACAGGCAGTTCAGATAGGAAACTAAGCAGTGTCCTAAATTTATATAAAAGTAGTTTGCAGTCAGTTCAGTCTATGCCTAACATACCGTCTACCACAGCACATTAGACCGTGCCAGTGGCTTGCCTTTTGGGGATGAAGGTTTCATTTGTCATCTCAAAATCATTTCAGAACAACTTTTTATCTGAGTATTTTAGTATGAAAAAAGCATCCAAGACGCAATACTACACACACACACAAAATGAAAATTAGAAAAAAGTTATCTTGGTTTTCATATAATGAATTTTTTGTATAATGAAACATTTTAATTAACACAAGACCAGTTTTGGAGGAAAGCTTGTTTAAAGAGAATTTTCCTTTTTCTTTTTTCTCCATTCTGGAATGAAGACATTTGAAATCACAAAACTCTTTGAAACAAACATAAAAATCTGGCTTCTCTATGCATTTACTTCCTTCAAGCTGAAGTAAACCTGAAGTAACAGAAGGGCTTTATTGCAAACTTATTTTTAGTGGAAGCAACGTTGTGAGAACAGTAGCAATCTTTGTAGTTTTAAGAATTCTAACATGATCTCTGTAAAGTGCAAATTGCTAAAATCTATTTCCAAAATGAGAAAATTTTTAATAAAAATATTATAAACTGAGAAAGCTCCTCACTCATTTCAAAAGGCATCAAGATGCAATACTATGCATGTGTAAAACCCTTCTGTTTTGAGTCTAGATGATGCATGGCTCCATAATGTAGAGGAGGTAGCATTCTGTACAGTATTACTTCAGACAGGTGGTCTTGAAACTCTCTGTTCCTAAAGTGGAGGCTCTCTCTAGAAACCTCTCTGAGAACTTTCTCATGTCAAAAGCTAAGCATGTGCCCAGATAGGAAGCGGGACCAGGCCTACCTCTATCATATAGGATAACATCATATATAACCCTTTAGCTACCAGCATGGGTAAAATATTTAATGGGAAGCATTTAGCCTCACTTCTGCATGCCACGGAGAAAGCTAAATTTTAGGTTATAAACTTTACATCAAGGACTGTCCTTCACTGTGTGCCTTTGCAGTGATTAGTGACTTGATTGCACTGGGGCTTGTAGGATCTACAATAGTGCAAATAATGAATCATAAATAAATGACTTCCCAACTTTGCTAAAGGAAGCCAGACAATAAGTTTCTTTTAAGTTAAGACATCATCTAAAATGAAATGGTCCCCTCAGATCCACGTGACAGCTTCTGCAGCTGTCAACTTGGTTTGCACCTTCAAAGAAAAAAAGGAGCAGGGCACAGGGAGTAAAAATAAAACCAGCTTCAGGTTGTTCAATTTCCTGTTTGTTTAAATTTGTCCTTCCTGACACGCAGATTCATCACGCTCCTTTCCTGGTGACTACTTCATTAGATTAGTTTAGTTAGGTATTCAGAGGAATTTTTATCTTCTGACTCATAAAACTCTTGTATTCCCTTAAGAATTTCCTGTGTCTGACTGGATTTTTATGTCTTTGTAGTTTTAGTTGGACTCCTTGAAGAAGTTGCTTTTTAAATGACTCTGCTTTTGAGGTCTCCAAATCACATCTGAGGAGCCAGCTCAGAGCCCGATTCCTGCTTTTCAAGAAAACCGATCTGTGCCAGCACCTCACCTCTTAAAATTTTAATCACCCATTTTTCTTAATCTTTTCAAACAATTCATTTCCCAGCGGTATTTCCCTTTGCTGCCCATGCCCTTTCCAGGTGTCCACTTCAGAATATTTCTGTCCAATTCCGAAAACGCACCCGGGTGGCTCAGAGTGCAGCCTGCAAGCCTGTCCCATCAGGTTTTCATCACTCACTTGCTATAAAGCAGAGAGCTGAGGTTACGAGTGTATTGGACCATTTAGCAGTCGATGAGAAATGCCTTTGTCTGTCCCTTCCCTGTCTTTTTTTAGTCCTTTCTGAGGAGGGTGAGGGCCAGGTTAGGCTGGAGCCCTGGTGTGGGCTCCTTTGAAGGGTTCAGTGAATTGACGGCGATGCTTTTCGACACGTGAGCTCTAGAAACGTATTGGATGATTGAAGTGCCAGCTCGTCTGCTTACACAAGGGTTTCGGCTGCCTTCGTTTCCCTCTCTGTGAAACGGATGGCGCCCAGCTGCCCTTGGGCATCAGAGCTTGGTGGTACCTTTGAACGTTCTTCGAACAGGAGGAAACAGGCGGCAGAATGGCACCGTGCTTGCCTTCCAAAAGTCGGGGTGAAAAAGCAGAAAAAAAACCCTGGTCACGCGTTCTGATTTTCGTGTCTTCTCTCGTGGATGATGTTGTTCGGCTGCGGCTGGAGCTCCTACATAGGTGCTCCAAAACACAGCTTTAAACTGACCGGCACGTGTATCTTGTTTGTGAGGTTGCTTTCCCCGGGTATATTGCTTGTGAAATCAGCAGGTGGAGACAAGAACAAGG
>NW_009258950.1:644048-687710 GCF_000687185.1 Egretta garzetta
TAACCAGATCAGGTTGCTCAGAGCCCCGACCAACCTGGCCTTGAATGTTTCCAGGGATGGGGCCTCCACCGCCTCTCTGGGCAACCCGCTCCAGTGTTTCACCACCCGCACTGTAAAGAATTTCTTCCTTCTATCCAGTCCAAACCTACCCTGGTTTAGTTTAAAATCATTACCCCTTGTCTTGTCACAGCTGGCCCTGCTAAAAAGATTGTCCCCATCTTTCCTATGGGCCCCCTTTAAGTACTGAAAGGCTGCAACCAGGTCTCCCCACAGCCTTCTCTTCTCCAGGCTGAGCAACCCCAACTCTCTCAGCCTGTCCTCATAGGAGAGGTGTTCCAGCCCTCGGATCATTTTTGTGGCCCTCCTCTGGACCCGCTCCAACAGGTCCATGTCCTTCCCATGTTGAAGGCTCCAAAGCCTTTCTCTTCTTCCTCTCCCCCCCTCCCACCAGGGTTTTCATTTGGGAGGTACCCGCTCTCGATGCTCAGAGGGTCGGAGCAGGCATCGGGCGTGCTGCACCTGGGCTGTACAGGGCACCCTGAGCTCAGGCACCCTGCAATGGCCTGTGCCCGAGTCCTGGAGTTGGGACGTCTGCCCCACCAGGCCTGTGGGACCTCTGAACGTCCCAGAGGAGACAGCCCCGGGGAAACACCAACATGAAGCACAAACAGGGAGTAGCCCTCAAAGTTAGAGAAGGGAGCATCCAAAGAGCGTCCATGTGGATCGCAGCAGTGGCTGGCCTAGCGCTTTGGGAGGCACTGCGTAATGGAGACAAATCTCCATGAGTACAGAGAGTTTGCCTTGAGGTACTTGAATGCATCTCTTAGAGGGCTGCATGCCTACTCCTAGCATCTTGCCTCTCTCCAGTTTTCTCCTGCACACCGCCCCATTTCCTTCGGCCAGTTCTCTCTAAATCTTCTCTTATTTCTCCTCTTGCTTATTGCATCGGGTTTCTTTTCCAGGACAATTACTCCTTTTTACGTATTTCTTTACCTAGAATAGCGTAAAAGAAAACATGACCCTGAATTGAGTTGGTTGTTTATAAACCAATTTTATTTGTCTGCAAAAACATGTAATGAGTATAATTGACTTCCACTGTGACCATTCGTACTGTGCCTAATTACAAATGCTCTTAGCTTAGGTTGAAAATGACTTCCATGTCTTGAGCAGTTTGTGTATGGAACATTTGTTTTGTTTAAATTATTTATTCAAGTAAAAAATATAATAGAAGGCTGATCCAGAAGAAAAAGAAGAAATCAAAGATGCAATCATGTAAGGAATAGCACAGGCACTGGAGCAAATTAGAGACCTGTGCTGAGCTGATCTGCTCAGCAGCCATGTTAGCACTTGCTCAGTCTTTGGGTGATGCCAGAGGCAAGCTGGGCTTCCCATGTTTCCTGGTTTCAGCTGGGACAGAGTTAATTTTTTTCTTAGTAGCTGGCATAGCGCTGTGGTTTGGATTTAGTATGAGAACAATGTTGGTAACACACTGATGGTTTAGTTGTTGCTGAGCAGTGCTTACACAAGTCCAGAACTTTCCAGCTTCCCCTGCTCTGCCAAGCGCAGAAGAAGCTGGGAGGGGGCACAGCCAGGACAGCTGACCCCAACTGGCCACAGGGCTATTCCAGACCATATGACGTCATGCTCAGTATAGAAACTGCGGGGAGTTGGCCGGGGGGCAGCAATTGCTGCTTGGGGACAGACTGGGCACCAGTTGGTAGGTGGCAAGGAGTTGCATCTCTTGTTTTTCCTGGGTTTTGTTTCTTTTTTTGTTTGTTGTCTTCCTTTTCACTACATTATTATTATTATTATTATTACTGTTGTTGTTGTTGTTGTTATTAGATTTCAATTATTAAACTGTTCTTATCTCAGCCCATAAGTTTTCTTACTTTTGCCCTTCCTATTCTCTCCCCCATCCCACTGGGGTGGGGAGGGTGAGCAAGTGGCTGTGTGGTGCCTAGTTGCTGACTGGGGTTAAACCATGACACCCCAGCAGATCATTAGAGGAGAACAGCTCCTCATGAGATTGCTTTTAAGCAGATTGCTGTTTCTTTCCTTGGACTATGTCACCGGCTACATAGTATGGCTGTGAAAAGTTTTCCTTTTGAAATTTTTCTTGAAAGAAAATACAGGGTTTAGGCCTCAACGCATGCTTTGCTGTAGAAACCGTAACAGAAAGCAAACCAGAAAGTGAACATTATAATCTGAAATATGAACTTTGCCATTTCAATAGTTTCAGTTTTCAGAAGTTTTCAAAGTACAGCTAAAGTTTTCCACAGAAAACTTAAAGGAAAAGGAGTGTGGGGGAGTGTGTGTGCACATGTATATTGTTTTTGTCAGGCTTTTCTGTGAAGAAAGGTCTTTATTTTCTAGTCAGTATTATTACCTACCTCCTTTTGTTTGCATAAGAGGTTGTTAAAAAGATTTAAACCTCCCCCCCCCAAACCAACACTAACTCCAAACAGTCTAACCCCACAAATCATTCCTTTTTTCTTCTTTTAGAATTTTCTGCAGTGCCTATAGCTGCTGCATCTTTTTCAACCATCTGTTGTGCTGGGCAGAGGGCAATGTAAAGCTGACCTGGGTACCAGGTCCAAGGTGGCAGAAGTACCTCAGAAGTCTTTGCATGAAGCTGCAGTGAGTAGCTTCTGCACTTCCCAGGTGAAGGAGGGCTCCATGGCAAGGTTCCTTGCAGGGATTGACAAGCCTGTAGCTCACGACGAGATGTTCCTGCACTGGGATGAAAATCCTGCTCTGGAAAGCTAGCTATTTTAAGGACTAGTTTAGTGGATAAGCTGTAATATTAGGCAAGGAGGAGGAGTTTGCTCTCCACCGCTTCATGGTGGCATCGGAAGGAGCCATACCCCACCTTCCTGCAGAGTCTTGTCCTGTGGCCAAATGGCCCTTACAGCAGACCCGGTGGTTTGTGGCTGTCTTCACCCTGCTGTCAGTACTCTATTCTGTCAACCTTGGGCAGACATTGCCATCTGCTAAGTGCCCCAGTCTTGGCCCAAATCCTGACAAAAGCTTTCCTTGATGGCCAAGAAAATTATGTCCCTTCTTAGTTATTTGTGACCAAGTTCCCTCACCAAGACATCTCATTCAATATCTAAAGTAAACAGAAGAAAGGGGGCCTTTGTCTTTTTTTGGTTTTAATCATTTCCCTTGTTTGAGAACTTTATAACTGCAATGAGAGCCTGTTTGTCTAGCTGTAATGAGGAGGGTGCTTGTCTGTAGAAGGAGGCTCAGTCGAAGGAGTGTAACTGCAAAAGGAAGACAGTACAGGCTGCTTTTTTTTGAGTTAAAAATAATTCTGTCAGAATTTCACCTCTGTGGTTTCAGTTTTAGTCTGTAACTGAGTTCTGGCTGTTCTTTACAAACTTTGTTTCCCAGACATGCATAACAATACTGCAGGAAAATACTTCAGCAAACAAATTGTGGATGTTCATGACTTGAAACACCCCATGACAAATTTTTCAAATATGTACTTCATCTGTGACTGCTGTTTGTTTCAGTGCCAGATGCTGATTATTACAAGGTTGCATTTGCTGTTTTGTTTTTTTTTACTTTCTCTGTGAACACACTGCATTAGGATTCCAATTTCATCAAATCACTTCCATTGTAAGGCCTGCCAGCTCTACTGGCATCCTGATTTACTCATCCTGAATGAAAGCTTCTTTTATTTTAGTGAATTGCACAGATAGCTCATAGGTATACCAACTGCAAGATATTTTGCAGTATATACATTTGTTTTACCAATACTGCTTTTGGAAGGAAAACAAAAATATTTATTTGAAGTTGAATGCTTTGGACTGAGGTTACCAGGTCAACAGTAAATTTTAAAAACTATTTGAGACATTTCTTGATGGCATTTTAAAATTATAGCTTAAGGTTACACTGCTTCACATGATTCTGTTTGGTGCCTTTGATGCTGAAGATCTACAGCTGACTTATGTGTAAGATATATTTTTAAAAACATTAGCCATGATTTAAAGTAACAAGAGACACTGTTCAGATGAGGGGAGAAACCCATCCTTTGGGAGGAAGTGAGTTAGGTTCAGTAGTTTTGTTGAACCTGAACCAAGAAAGAAACCATTAGTAACTCAATCTTTGTAAGAAGACTTGAGGAACATCCCAGCTCCCGCCTACCTGTTGATTTTAGCAGCAGCCCAGACGTTGGAAGTGTTAGGAGTGTTACAGAGGAAGGCTCCAAAACAGCCGGCTTGTATTTAGCGGTATTTTAGAGCACAGTGAAAGGACTAAGGAAGCAGCTAGGGCAATAGCGGTATCATGGTACAGTTATTAATTGCTAAAAAGAGCAGGCCCCATGCTTTCATTGCTCACGAGACATCAGGGGCACTCTTCTTCTGAAAAATTCAGATATCAGATGAAATTGTAGGTGCAAAGTTTCAGATCTCCCATAACAATCATTTTAAACAAATATAACCTCCTCCCACTAACAAAGAAAGAAATCTGGATTGCATATGCTGTTTTGTAGTAAGTTGTTTTGATGCTCAGAGTGCCATAGTGGAAGAAAACAAATACCACCTTTATTTATCGCTTTCACTTTTTTATTTCCCAAGTGAGAAACATAAAAAAAAAACAAAACAGATGACGATTGTCTCATAAAAGCTGCTACTAGAAGTCCAATTGTTTTGTAAAATTCCCTTCCCACACTGTTCTGTCAGAGTGGTATTTGCCTGCTGCAATAGCCCAACTTTGCTATTAGAGACGGGTAGCATGTTAGAGAGAAGCCCTCTCTTTACTTTTCCTTCCAAAATCAAGCTTCATTTTGTCTTTGTATCCCTCCCCCCCCCCGCCTCAACCTAGCTACCACTCCGATGCTCTGCATGCTCTGCTGAAAAACAGTACCATGTTGTCCTTCTTACATCCGGATGGTGCTGGAAAGGACCGACTGTTTTCTTTCTAGTGGATTACAAATCTAAGGTGAAGTCGTTTGCTGGTGAACAAGAATGTTTCTGTGCCTGATTCTGTTTCTAGCTACATTTGGGTAAATTAGATGAACCTCAACTGAAAGTAGTGTTACCTGACGGTAAAATATTTCTAAGAAATAATATTTATTGTGCATTCATCATCATGGAGATATTATGAAAAATAACGCAGGATGTTAGCCAAAAAAAGCCCTCTATCTGCCCAGGCATTCTACATAATAGCAATATGTCACTTTGTAGTTCTACATTAAACTTGTATGTGAGAAGTTACAGCTGTGGATGCCAGCATCTTTCAGATTCTATTTCAATAAACCTGTGAGAAAGAAAAAAGTGAATGCCCTTCAGCTTTACAGCAGTTTCAAAGCAGAAGCTTTATTACCTTTTTTTTTTAAAATCCTATACGCTTTATGTTTTTACACAGACATAGCTTCTCAGTGAAGATAAATGATGAGACTCTACCTTAAAGAGCCTTTGGGTTTTCATCAATCCGCATTAGGTTAAAAGGGAATCAGAATTCTAAAAATACAGCACATCAGAGAAACAAGGTATTTTTCAGGTCAAGGTCCTCTTTTCCATCTGGTGCCATTTGGTAGTTCTAACATCTTCCATCTCCCCCTACTTCTCCATCTGTAAATAACTCACTGAAGTAAATGCTTGGAATAATTACAGCAAGGAATGATAAAATGCAGGTTGAACTTAATCTCTTTGGGATCTAAAATTAAAAACATAGCTACAGACATCACAGTTATTGAAAAACTGTGGAGGTCTCCAGTTGGCAGGTGTATAAAATGGGAATAATGTCAGAGCATTAGATGCTTCGGGATTGCAACTGTGCTGTTCAAAAAAATGTCAGAAGGAATATTAGTTCAGGAGAAGGGAAAAAATAGACTAGCAGGGCTGATTTTCAAAAGCAGCCTGCCGTTTTGCTTCTGCAAATAATTATAGACTCATATTTTAACGGTTAGATGTCTAAGTGCTTGCATCCATTTATGAGGAAGTAGGAGATCTAACTACAACAAAATGTGTGCAAACTTGCAAAACTGGAAGGAGGTTTGAGATGCTTCTAAAATTGATCAATCAATTATCAGCTGGACTGCTTTCCAGAAGTTTATGGGAAAAAAATGCCTTTTTTTTTTTTTTGCATGAGGTCAGCATTGCCCCAAGAAAGAGTCCTAGAGTAGCGCACGAGATGAAGTGCTCGAGAACTTCCTGGGTTAATGTGAAAGAAACAACCTACTCCTGCCAGGGTTTCACATCTCTACCAGGACTACACAAGGAGGGCTGGACTGTAGGCTCCCGGTTTGCTGTCGCTGCCTTAGGCATTACAACTACTTTGGCACCTCGGTTTAAGAAGGAGACAACCTGTTCAGTTTGTCAGCTGTCTGGGACTGCTGTGTGCTGGCCGCCTGTGCTGTTGTGATACCCACCTTGTGCCGGCTGCCTGTATAGGTGCCTGCCTTAGGCAGCTCGTTAGTAATACGGACTCAATCAGGTACCTAGAGTAGGAGGTCTGAAAGCGAGAAAGAAGATGCCTCTTCTAAATGATCTGAAACCCTACGTCCAGGGCTGCAAGAGCAGCATCCAGCATAGGTTACCAGAGCCACATTTATCTTCCTCCCTGTTCCCCATTGCGGCTGCCCAGGGCAGTACCAGGACATCTCTGCTCTGAAGAAAGCCTTCTTTGATGAAGCAGCATGAACTGCTTGTCTCTTCTTTGCCAGAATAGGGACCATTATGAAAAACAAAAGATAGGGTTTTGGTGAGGGGCTGTGGGGTGAATTTTAGAAATACTGTGCAGCACTTACAAAGTATTTGGGGGATGTCTCAGAATGAGGAGGAACGGGACATGACTCAGTATGTGTGACACCCAGCAGCATAAGATCCTTTCTATTACTCATGCAGGATGGAGCGGAAAAGATCTGTCAGTAGTGTTCAGTTTACACATGGTTTTCACTTAAGTACTTGACAGAAGAAAGTTTCATTGCTTCATTTAGTGTATTTTAGATCCAAGAAAGGATACTTGCTATATATCTGAAAAGCTATTCATCTCCTTGGCTGGCTTATTAACGTACCAGAAACTGGCCCTTAGGACACAGTGGCCTGACTCCCATGTAAAGGGGTCATCAGAGTGAGCAAAAACACAACAGGCTCTTACTTTAAAGCCCTTTTATATTGCCAGTGTGATGCAAAGTGATTGTGAAAACTGAATGAGCCCATTTTAAATGTCTATAATGTGATAAAAATTGCTGACCGTTACTGTGTCATACTCTCCCTCAAACCAAACTTTACATTCAATGATAAATGTATTCACAAATCTTAGCTGCTGTTCTCATACACACACCAAAAATAATGTGCAAGTGTCATTTGAAGTTGTTCACTCAGCTGGGAGACTCCCCCCACCCCCATCTTGTCTCCTGCAATTACCCTTTGCCCCTTTCCTCCAGCAGCTATTTCTTCCTAGCTGTTATGTTCTACCGTCCTTCAAAAGACAGCAGCCCCACTCCTCCTGCCCATCAGATGTGGTGAGCCAGGCCTGACAGAAAGCCATCATTTGGGGAGGGTTGAGTCTCAGCACCAGCCTTTGCGAAGGGTCTCCTCCAGTGCTCAGCCTCTGCAGTGCGAAGGGTTGCTGCTTCTCAGCGCAGCAGAAGCAGAACAGGTTTAAAATGGCCTTCTTGCCCCCATTCCTGCAGAAGCATGCCCTTTCCAAGTAGCTGGATGGCCTTCAAAGACAGGCCAAAGCTTTAATGCACAGCTAACAGCAGTCTAAAATGTAGAGCAAGTCAGCCATTTTGCAGCCTTACAGCAGGAAGGAGGCAGGCGCTCAGGAGGAGAGGAGTGGAGGAGCAGCAGCCAGCGAGACAGCAGGAGAAGTAGCCTGGGCCTTGCAAAGTGGACGCCACTGCTGGGTCATTCACCACTTACAAATACAGAAAGATCATATGAAGAGTCCACAGAAGTCTGGCTGGCTTTCTGTGTCACTGGGAGTTGCCTGATGTGCAGGCAAGCAGACTGCTTCTACAGCTTGTTCCTGGCAGCTTCTGAAGTAGAGAAAATGGCCAGAGAAGGCTTAGCAAAGTATCAAATGGGTTTTCCACTTTAGCTCAGGAGAGAGGAAATGAGACAGCAGAGGGGGATTGATTTTCCTGGTGAGTTTGGATCATCAAGTCAATGAGCAGTTCACTTGTCTTCCTCTCAAGGTCAGCAGAATGGCAGTGTGTCTCGCTGTGCCCTTCAGGACCTTTTCTGTTGCGAGGTTTGCTCAGCTTTCAGTCAACCCTCGTGGAGTTACCACTTCATCACAGCTATACTGGCGCCTGGCCCGTCATGTCACTCAAGAAGAGGTGGCATGACTGGGAGTCAGAAGTCCTCACTGTGGAGGCACAGGCTGTTTCCTAGTCCTTGTCTTGGGGACCATATGTGGCAGCGCTGGAGCTTTTGGAACATGTGTCACGTGTAGCATGAACTGACAACCTAAACTGAAGTCACTCCAGTTGGGTACAAAGGCTACTTTAGGAGGAGCTTGCCTGTTTATATAGGTTTCAGATGACTTCATTTTTCAAAAGTGTATGGAGTGCATCCAAAGCAAATAATTTTTCTGTGGTGAATGGGAAGACCAAAAGGAAAAGTCTAGAGAAAGGAGGATGGATGGTCTTCCTTTAATGTCAAAGCTGACAGAAACACTTCTCCTCCAAACCCTTCTCACAAGATAATTTTCTCAGCAAGGCACAGATTGCTTCAATCTCTTTGTAGCAGCCTTTGAAGCTTCCCCCTTATTGCTGCTATGGAGGAGGCAGGGTTGTCTTTGAGAATTTCTGCAGCACTGAAGTGTTCCTTCTCCAGAGACTTTCACACAATCAGATAGTTGGTTGCTCCAGACAGCTCCCTCTTTGGAACTTCTCTGCCATCACACAAGGGCAAACTGATATGTCTGTTTTGCAACATTATTAAATTAAAAAAACTAAAAAGGCTTAATTAAAAATATTCTGATCAGTTCTATGTAACGCCTCAATTTTCATTAGACGAAGGGCCCAGCTAAGAAGATGACGAATGGTGTTGGAAAGGAGCCACCAATTAGGAGACATCAATTTTTCTGTCAACAGGATAACCCCTTTTGCAAAACTTGTCATATGTTTATTCCTTTTCTGTTTGTGAAGGTAGTTGTTTGGCAGAGATATTTTGCATGAGGAGAAGAATTTATAAATTGTTTTTTTACGGTTGTCATTGCTGCGCTCTTTTGAGTTCCTGTCTTGTGGGATGTTTTCCCTGTTCAAGAGTTCTTGCTCCTCAATCTGTCTGCTGTCTGCAACTCTTCCATTTGCAATCCTTTTGAGGAAAAAAAATGACTCTACTTACTTCAGCAGTGAGTTCTGGGTTGGAAACACTTATGGTAGTAGGCACCTTGAGAGCATAGGACTTGGGGCTTGCCATGCCTTCAGGTTGCAGGCTTAGGAATGCTACTATATGGGTGTTCCCAAAAGGAAGAGAAATGCATTTCTGAGCATTTCTTTCTTAAAAAATCACGCCTGTTATGTTTGCATCCTAATAAGTGTTCTTCTGTATTTAATGGGTTAAGATACAGTTGAAAGCATACAGATTTTTTTTCCAGTTTACATGCTTTCTTTACCCACATTCAGAAAACTCGATAGCTTCCATGCTTCCTTTTACTGTATAGGAAATTTTACACACTTTACTTATGGGAAGGTGTATACATCCTTTATTCACCTGCATGCAGTGATTCACAGCTGCTGCTGCATTTCTTAATAGGTAATCACAAGTCATTTTATGAAATCATCAGTAGCAAATGCTTAACAAATATTAAAAGAAGAAACAAGGAAGTTCTGTATTTGTGGGCATATGTGTAATACACAGAGAGCAAGAGTTGCCTGTGCGTCTTATGATATTTGGCAAGAGACTGCATGAGAAGGACAGACAGCCGGTGGAATTACAGGTGGGCACTGGTAGATGTTGACATGACCTCAAAGCCTGTCAGATTCTTATGTGGGAACCATGCTTCAGGGAACGGAGCATATGATGACAAGTCTTTGAGGGGTGGCTGAAACGTTACAACTGTGTAATGGGTATCTAGTGGGACACTGAATAGACCTGCGTTGTTTTTTACCTGTGTTGTGGAGAGGGGGAGGCTTGGCACGGGATAGTTAAGGAGTGGAAGGTCATTATTTAGATGATAAGTGGCCATTATTTGTGGATCAGGTATACACCTCCTCATCATCTGGTATTGGGTCATGCTGCTCAGTGCTCAGCTAGCAGCTGTGTTGAACATATGTGTTAATGAGTGCAATTGTTTTTTCCTGGAGGCAGCCCACATGCAGACCAACTCCTAGTGTCTAATATAGGCAGACTTATGACTCCACCTGTCCATGGCTGATCTGAAGCACTCATTACTAGTTTGAAATTAGACACAATAGTAGTTGTCTCATTGCCTCTAATGTGTGATGGGTCAGGGTCTGAGCACATCCTTCTGGGCGTGACCATGCTTTGGTGAAGGCAGAGGTTAAGGCAGGTTTTGGGGGTCAAAATTGCAATTTACCAACTCTTTTTTTAAAGTACCTTTACACTGCAGAAGCAAAACCGCAAAACCGCAAAACCACTTGCGTTCCATAAAGTCTCACTGTTTGTCTTCAGGGTTTGTTTTGTGTTTTTTTTAAACTGATGGTGAGGCTGAATCTGGCTTACCTGAGCAACCACCTTCATGCCTGAGCTAAACTGCTACCGCTGCTTGCGGTGGAGTGCAAGAGTCTCTGTTGAGATGGAAGATGGGCAGCTAGTGGCAGTTCAGTCCTTGACTGTAAACAACTTTGTATTTAGGGGGGAAATTTTCCAAAGTACCTATGTGATTTAGGATCCAAAATCTCCATTTCAGTTATTTCCAGGCTCTGGAGTAAGATAAACATTTTTCAAAGTGTGATTCTGCCTTGCTTTTTACAATGCCATCTGCCACCAAGACACCCTCTTTTCTTAATTATCTTGTTCTTCTTTTCCAGGTTGGCCTTCTTTCTATGATGTGATCAGTCCCGATGCAATTACTTTCAATGATGATTTCTCCTACGGGATGCATCGGATTGAAATATCCTGCAGTCAGGTTAGTTTATAGCACACACAGACCATTCCGATGGCAAAGACTGCAAAAATCATTACAGTGTGCTGTACTTTCCCTAGGATTTGCAAACCTTTCAGTTCCATTAAATAGTAATCATTGTGAGAGAGCACAATGGGTTGTAGGTATAACAGCTGGGTGGAAAGAGCTGAAGGCACAAAGGGCTCGTTGGAATGCACGTTGTTGTCTCGTGTGAGATTTAACAGAGCAGATGTAAATGGTTGGACTCGGTGCTGAGTCTACAAAAACTGTCTTCCTGAAGAGGGTCCCTTCAAAGGAGCTCCTGAGCCTCAGCCTGGCCGACTGACTGCACACGTGAGCAATTGAGAGGGAAGTTGAAAGCAGTGGAGCGACTGTCTGTGTGCTGATTCCATCACTGTGCATTACTGTGCAGCCGTGCTAACTCATTCCCAACACTCATTCCCAGCGCAGTCTTAATGGCTGCCTGAAACAATCCCATCTGCCGTAATAATGAAGTCAGTAGTCATTCAAAACATGCCCAAATTTTCCGTTATCTGTCTTGTTCTACTTTCTCTCGTCCTTTGTGCTGCCCTCCTCTCTGTGAAGAGAATGGCATAATCATTACCCAGCAAAGGGGGAAGCTGCTGCACTGGTGTGTGGCAGACATACCCAGCAGCTTGCAGTCCTCTAGTCCCACATGCTCAAACTCCTCCTGAGAGAAGCAGCAGCTTCATTGGGGCCCTCAGAATTTGCTGTTCTTTTTTCAGACAGTATCAATGGAAGGATAACTCATTTCATCCCTGACAATATGCATCTTACTACTCAGTCAGTCCTCATTTATAAATGCTCAGAATGAGTTAAGAAGCTTCCTAAAAAGAGGCAAGATTGTCTTTGTGGAGAATCCATTACCTTCAGTCTGGCTAGAGGGTTTGACCCAACATGTTAATGGCCAAATCAGTGTGTCTGCTAGATGTCATGTGTACTACATAATTCTGTAGTTTTTTCACTATGATACGCTTTAGCAGATCCGTTTAACACTTTTTGGGAACATCCATTTCCCTAAATTCCTTAGCGAGGTAGCAATGGGACTGCAGACTGGGAATCTCGTGCTTAACCAGTGACTGGCATAGTCAAAAATGCAACCCGCTCTCTTCAGCTCTGCTTAGTAGGCCTGAATAGTGCTAAAATCAGCGTACTGCCAACCTGCTGAGCCCGTATCTGCTGACACCCTTCAAGATGGCCCGAGCTCCTGGTTTCACCTGAGAGAAGCCCAAGGCAGCCTGTGGTCAGGCCAAGGAATCTGGGAATGTCATTTACCTGTTGCCAAACAAAATAGCGTTAGCAGACCTGCGACCAGCAGCGTTAGCAGCAATCACATGCAGACACCATAAAATTAAAGCAAACCCAAAACCCAAATTTAAAGCATTAAGAAAAAAATACAACCAAGGTTGCTATATAACCCAATAGCAACTTCCTACCAGCTACTCCAACTTCCTGGGGCAATAACCCCACTGATGATCAAATCACGCAGGAAAACAGCTTGAGGAGTGGTGAGCATCTTTGCAGTCACCGCTCAGCACAGTTAATACCACTGCATTTTATATCCGTAACACCACCATTTCCTCCCCTCCTCAGAGCCCTAGGAAGGTGAATCACACACGCAGCTGTAAAAAACCACAGTTTTACTGCAGCCTGGAAAGCAGTGGGATTGATATGGCAGGCCTTGGTAGAACTGGAGGGAAATACCCTCTCCCACACCCAAAACCTTACTAATCTTTCACAGGTGAAAAAGTAGTTGATTTTTCTTTAAAAGTCCTTCCACCTGTCTGAGAGAATAAAACCCCCTCTCTTTTAATGTACTCCATTATAGAAAGAAAACGCCAGGGGAAAATTGCTGTAATATTAATCAAAGACATCCATGGGATTATCCTAGAAATAACTTCTACAGTTTTTTGGAAACACCCTGGGTGTATTTAAAAGGTCAATGATTAGCGACAGGTAGAAGTTAATTACAACTGCATTTGAGGGATAATATAAAACTGGTTGCATCTCTCTTTTTGTTCTCTTTCTTGCTCGAGATTCCCTTCCCCTGAGGTGTCCCTAGCTATTATTTGTGCCTGTACAAATCAACAAAATTCTGTAGTCACAGAATTACTGTTTGCACATCAGTAGCTTGGACTCAGCTACAGCAGCTGACTGCAAGCTGCTTTCCGTGCCTCCCAGCAGCATATTAGAACCAGGAGGCTTGGGAGATCCAAGCATACTGACAGTTAGCAGTGACCCCCCCCCTTTCCTGCTCCCAAACACATACTTCAAATGCTTTACTCTGACCATTTCACCGTCCCAGTGCATTCTGCCCAATATATTTATGTGCAAGGCTGCAACAGATGATTGTTTCTTTTTGGGAGGCTTTGCAGACATGGATATACGTCCTAGAAAAATGGTCGGCACCTATTATGTGTGGGGAGGACAGTAAAATCAATTCATCCTTTGTACTCTCAGCTGAGGGCCAGGTTTCTTATACTGTGATACAAAGGATTGAATTACATTTCTTTTCAGGGCAGATGAGTTATAGAGTCCTCTACAGAGAGAATCGCCACATAAATTTTTGGTGAGGGGTAATCTCAAAAGGTAACAAATTTTGCAGTAATCCAATCCTGGTGTGATTCTGCCATCACAAGGAGGTGTAATGAGACTACCTTGGGCTCTCACACAGCTTCTCAGGTTTTGTGAGGAAAACCTTTTTGATAGATTGTCTTTGTAGTCTGTATGTGAGTGTATTACTCCTGCAGACAATTTCTCTCTACGGTTTCTCTTGTTCTGTTTCTGTCCAGTGGAGAAGGAATGATTTATCTTTGGTTAAATGTTAATCTGGAAAAGATCTGTTTAACACTTCCAGCCAGGAGGTTTTGAAGCATTCTTAGTTGAGATGAGATGATTTAATTAGGATGCTGAGCATTTAGAAAAATACTCTCTCTGGGACACTTAAGTTTTTTTAGATTTTTTTTTTCCCAAGGTATGGAAAAGCTTTATAATCAGGTGAAATGCCTCATTGTGAGAGACCCCACTCTGAGAAACAGCTCAGGTTTTCTGCCCAAACTGCCTAAAAAAGGCCTTCAACCTAAAGGAATATGAAATTAAATTAAATAAAATAAACTGGAGAATGGAGGAAAAGGTGGCAAGACAGCAGTCTTTCAGGAACAAGACTTGAAGCTTTGTCTTCTCTAGTTGCCATGCAACTTTCCCTTGCCTTTCCCTTATTTGCCACGTTTTGTCTTCATTCCTTACAAAGCCAAGCAGCTGCTGCTTAACCCAAAGTCATCCATGCCTTTTCCCATGGCCTGTGGGAGCTCGTCCTGCTGATACCACGGGCCTTTGCTTGTTATTGGGGTCCTTGCTGGACTGCCGTGGCTGTTTCAGCGACCCTTCTCCAGGAGCCAGGAGCCTGGGATGTGGCTGCCGCAGGTGGGACTGACGAACCGGAGCACTGAGGCTCCACAGCTACCTGCCCTGCTCCCAGAGTCAGTGAGGATTATTGTTTCAGTGGTCATTAAACAAGAAGTTTCTGTCTCTCCTAGCTGGCATGAGAGCCTCCCCCCAGCTTTTCAGTCTGCTGAGAGAGTTTATCCTGAAGCCAAGACTTTACCTGCTTCTACAGACACCATTCCTACTGCTTTGGTGAATTAAAGGCAGTAACAGCAGGAGAGTAACACATTAACTGCAGGGTGGAGATTTGCCATCACTAACTCGTTCACAGTTCAGAATAATCAGTATTGCCTCTGTGTATTTGGAATGCTATGAATTAATTAAATGTTAAGAATAATTTGCAGTCTTTTAATTTTTGCTGTCTGACCGCGAGCCCACGAGCAGCTCTGTGATCTCAGTTACATCATTCCGGCTCTCACTGAGATCAGCTATTGACTTGAAAGGCCAAGGCTGTTTGGTAAAGCAGCATGACTTTCCTGTTCAAGATAAATATTTCTCCAGTGCGAGGTTTTATTTTTTTATTTCTCATGGCAGGCTGTAAAAATGAGCTTGTGGAATTTAAGTGACTAATTACAAGAAGTTCTTATTATCCAGATAAGTTGTCAGCCATCATGCGCAGTGATAGTAATCCTAATTTTTGAATAAGGATCAACTGGATCAGCTTCTTCAAAATATTGTACTCTCCTGTAAAGCAAGGGACTGTTACCTTTTTTACAGACAGGAGCAGTAGTGTTCACCCTGAATACCACTGCGAGTATCTCAGGCTGATGGATACAGAACAAAAGTGTCAACAGACCATCTCTAGTTTCATATTCCTTACAAAAAGCAAATTCAGCATCATTCCTGTTTATAATTAGTCCCAGCTAAGACTATTAATTCAGAAATACTTTACATATCTTCACTACAGGTCTTTTTCAGTCACCTGTCCCTATCTCATGTATACTACAGAAAGTAGTATCAGATGAGTAGTGGATGAGCTCAGTCCCCTCCAGGGGTGAGAAGCAGAGGTGCACCCAAAAGGACCCTGATGCTCAGAAGAGTGCCAGGCTGTGGAAACAGCATCACCATGGGGTTTAGAGTTTTCTTACCGAGGGGCCTAGCAGATCTGCTGCCTCTTTCTTACACGGCTATCCTTACAGCAGCAAGTGAAATGCGGGTAATGCTGCCCTCACCGCCGTGTTTTTAATTGAGCTCCCTCCATGAGATCATTACAGAGACAGGTGGCTTCTCAGAAATAGTGGCCCAACCAAACATATGCAGTGGCACGACAGGAAACACCTAGGAAATTTGGCCTTGAAATCTTAGGCGCCCATGGTATCTCAGAAGATCATCTTCCTGGATCACTCTTGCAAATAAATGTAGGTTGTAAATCCCACTTGAAAGGGCGATGTAGGCACCAATGTGCTTCCTTGGAAACGGCTGTCAGTCATTGCTTAACACCACGGTGATGTCATCAAGCTGCACAGACAGTGATACTCTATTGTATTTTGTTTCAGTGTGGTGCTCACCTGGGGCATATTTTTGACGATGGACCTCGCCCAACTGGCAAACGGTACTGCACAAACTCTGCTTCGTTATCTTTCAAGCCAGCAGACAAGAACAACGCCGGAGAAGGCAGCAGTAACACCAGTCCTGCCCAAACAGGCAAAGCTGAGCTGTAGGACAAAGCAAAGCCTGCAGAGAACTGCGCTGATCCCACACAGCTTGCAAGGAATGTTTTCTAAGTTGCCTGCTCTCTTATATCCTAAGAATGTTTAAATGTATGAAAGCATTTTGCACCACACTTCTTCTTCTTCACCTTTTTGGAAATGAGGCCTTGCCTGCCGGTGCATTTACTATATAATTGGATTGAAAAAAATGTGTTGACTGACTCCACAGGTTTTCTTTTCCTTTTTCTTTGAGATTGCTTTGGGGAATCCTTAGATCAAGAGGCTTTGGCAGCATTAGTTATTAGTTTCTTCTTAGTGCTGTGTTACTCTAGGTTTGAACACTATTCCTTTTTGTGCGGGAGACAGGACTCGTGTTTATCTCCAGTCTATAGGAAACTTCTGGGCATAAGAAAATCCTGAATTCCTAGCACATCTCTGCTTTGTTCTGACTTGTGAGGCATGCAGCCTTTGGTCATATGTATTCTGCCATCTCCCAGCATCAGCCGCACCCTGCGAAAACTTGTAGTTATGGCTGTTCCTTCCCAACTGAGAGAGATGGATGAGATGTAAAGCCCATCCTTTGGCTAATTTACTGCCAGAATTGCAAGGGTGTGGTTGAAAGGATGTAAACATTGTCTCAGCATCTATTTTTCCCCTTTGTTTGGTATTTAAATCAAGGTTTTAACTATTAAGGCTCACTTTTGCGGGCTACTAATGAGGCTTTGTCTTTTTGTGAGGCCTATTCAGCAACTGTAACTCAAATCTGAATTAAAGTTGAAATCTGCAGGGGGTAATTATATGGACAAGTGCAGGGAGAAACTTGAGAAGTGAAGTAGATGAGGGATGACACTAGGCTCTTTATCTTGTCGGTTGCTACAAGGATTCAGAAACGCGACAGTTTCTGCTAAAAGGGAGTTTAGGAATGAATGCGGAAAGAGGGACACCCTCCTGGAGTATCCAATTTTACAGATTAGCTGGTCTGGATGCATACTGCCTACAAGGCCACAGCCTTTAATTTGTGCAATTGCGGTGTAGGACGTGAGTGAGGGGGTTGGTTTAAGAAATGAATTTGAATAAAGCCTGTCAGAGCTCCAGAAACTTTCCATGTAGCAAAATTTGCTGTCCCGTAAGATGTTTTTCACATCTGGTTTTAGATTTTGTTGAATAACAGTTTGTCTAGAATTATGCATAATACTGTTCTTTAAGCTATGCTAAATGGTATTTGCTAACACCACTTTGCCTTTAAGCATTGAGAGACTTAATGAATATAGTATTTACTTTTATTAGCAAACTTTGTGACTAACATATTTGGATCCAATTTTATTTCTAGTAGGAGCAAAGGAAACACTGATTTTTATGGAAGCAGGATTAAGGTTTTTATCTCAGTGATAAACATATTATCTGAAGTACAAACATCCTTCAGTTAAAAAATAGCTACTGTAAAAACATATGGAATGGTCAGAATTTCCCTTTTTTAGCAACATAAGAAAGACATGAAAAAAGCATACAATACCTTAATATAGAATAGACGCAAATAAGGATGATAAATATTTAGAGCTAAAACACTCAGGCTGTGCTGTGGCGAGCACCTACTCGCATGAGTATTCCCCCAGATGTCACGCAAGGAATTGCTCATCGGCTACAGCAAAGGTTGTGCAGACTGACCTTTGGTGTTTCAAGGTGGTCGAGTTTCTCCTGGTCCCGTTGGTTTTCAGCAATTTCTTCTAGAAGGACTGCTTTTATCCCTTGCTTTTATTTAAAGAAAAGTAGGTTTTCTCTACCACATTTTCTGACATAAACATAAAAAAGGCAGCATCTATAAAAGTGTGGTACATAAATGTGGTTTAATTCCAGATTGCTGTTGGATTTAAGTGTTATCAAATTTCAGTATATTCCTGCCTTATGTTAAAGAAATATATTACTTAAACTTCAGTACGCAGTAATGTATGCTGTCCTACAGGAGATTTATTTTTGCAGGATATGGAGTGCAATGAAATGAGTCAATATGGTGAGGTGTATGTGATCTCTGGGAGTTAGACCATTTAACATAGGAAATGCATTGTTCTCTCTGCGCAAACTATACCACAGTGCAATGCAAGGTGAGACAGAGTTCCTTTTATTGCTCTTAGAAGATGCTAGTAAGGGCTAGTATTGAAGCCTCCAAATTTGGTTCAGTCTGGTTATGAACATGGCAGAGGAAACCTGGGAGCTGAGCACAATGTATGGAACGATAGAAGAATATTTCTATATGTTTAAATTTTGCACTGTCTAGATGCTTATAAAAACTGAATGCAAACTGTGTAGAAATAGCAAACTATATTTTATAATATCTCTATTGTTACTCAAATGTTTAAATAGCATACCTTAAAATATCATGTAAGTCACACATGTTATTTATATATACTATATATATATATATAAAATTGCACATGTTTTTTATATATATATACGTACACACACATATATTATCCAAGTATAATTTTAGCCTTCGGTACCTTTTTAATAACTAAAACCTTTCCTTAAGAGGGTTCAATACTTTGAAGAAATCAAATATACAGTTTTCAAATTAAATTCGTTTTCATATATTTGTTGTACACAAATATAAAATAAATTTCTTTGTAAGTAATTTTGTTTTCCTTCCTTATTTATCTGGGTTTATGTCAGGTTTTTGTGCCCCTAGCTGCAGCACGTCTTCGGAAACTGCTTTTACTTTGCTTTCCCTTAACTTACTGTGAATATTATATATCCAGCACTTTATCTCCAGCAGGTTTCTGGCAGGGGTGCAGCACTGCAGGGTACTGGCTGTCCTTGCGCTTACCTGCTTTCGAGAGACTATTGCAAGCACCCGGGCCCAATAGAGAGGGGAAATGTTTAGAGAAAGGCTCAACTTTTACTTAGCAGAGGTTTTGGCTGCTTCCGAAAGATGCGGTGTGGGATGTGGTAGCAGCCCCGCAGTGTCCGGGCTCAGTCTGCAGTGGAGGAATTTGGCTGGAAGGTTGGTTTCTGTCAAGGTTTCGTCTCCGAGGATGCGGGTTTGGAAAGCCCCACGGGCAGCAGGTTAGTGCCGCTCAGTAGATCCGCTCTGCGGTGGCTTTTAAAAGAAAGGCGCGAGGGAGGGGAAGAAGTTGCAGATGGTGTTAAAACCAGCTTCATTGTCTGTGTTTGTGGTAACCAGAGAGCTACATCAAAATTAATTCACTTGCTAATTGTTCTCAAACACTGCAGAGTGTCCTAGGACAGAGGACACCCTGAAGACTTGTTTTACAAATTTGGTATAATCCCTGTTAGTCCAAAAATTAATCCCTTGTAGCCCTCGGCCTCTCACCTGTCCACTGTAGTTGCCTCTCAGAGCTGTAATAGTTCGTATTTCTGAAGTGAGGGACTAACTGGTACCCACGAAAACGCGATGCAGCTGGACGCCTCGCGGTGGCTTTGCCCTGCACTCCCAGCAGCACCGGGCCAGCCCGTCAGCACCCAGAGGTGCTGTGCTAGGGCCGATCTTTGGGGGGGTGTGCGGTCCTCTCGCTGCTGCTGGCCTGATGGCAGACACGAGGGACGGCTCTGCGCTCCAGTCCAGCTCAAGGCAGGCCGTGTTTTGCAGTGCATAGCATGAAGTTGTGCCTAAGACATGGGTGTACACCCCACCACTCCAAAGCCAGGGAAATTTCTCCCAAGAGATGCTCTCCCTGCTGCTCCTGCTGTTCCCTGGGGTGCCCTGGTCGCAGGGCGGGAGAAGGAGTGGTGGCAGCAACACGAGGCCAGTTAACAAAAGGCTTCGTGATTCTCTTATCACTGTAGCTATATGGTGTCCAAATACTAAAGGCAACGTAACCGTAAGCCTTTTGCACAAGCTGTGTCAACTCTCATAGGCTGAGAAAAATACAGTGTGTGTATGCGAACTGGTTAAAACTGGGGCCTTGCCACAGCGGCTATAGCATGCGTTCCCACATGGGCAGGGGTAGGCTGACAGCCGGGTTTGTGCAGCAGAGGCATCGCTGCAGGAAAGGAGAGGGAGCTTGTCGTGGAGTAGAGCATTGGCCTCTTCCTCGCGCTCACAGGAAAGCGGTGTCTGAGGGCTCTGTCGCCTCCCGGGACGACAGGCGAGACAGGAGCGGAGCGCGCGGCCTGCCTCCGGTGGCCCGGCACGGGACAGTGGCAGGAGCTGCCCAGGGCGGGAGGCTCGAGGTCTTGTCACCCTTTCAACAGCTGACAAAAGCAGAGCTTTCTGTGGCGCTAGCTGAGCTCCATTGTATTTCCTCGTCTTCCAGCCCCCCAAAAATGGCTCAGTTAAATCGGACAGCATTGGAAGTCAGCGTTTCTGCTGGGGTGACACTGAAGAATGCGTTGTCACAAACGTGATGCCAAGTGTGGATGTGGATGTTGGTACTCTGTTGATGGTATCGAAAAGGTCTCGGTCTCCCTTCATTTAGCCTTGTTTTGCAGCCCATTTACCCAACTGCATTTGGCAAGCCATGAGATTAGGCCTTCTCTAACAGAATATGGGACATGTATTATTTTTTCTTCTTGTTCAGTATGTTGCAAAATGTCCGCGGTTAGTGTCAGTGCGTGGCCAGCAGTCCTCTGCTCCTTCCCCCATGGTCCAGGAGGGGAGACGAAATACATGGTACAGGCTGCCCGACTGGTCCTAACCCAGCGTTTCAAAATCGTGCCCTCTCCCTTCCCATCCCTGAAGGAATTTAAGGATGAAAACAAAGCAGATTTTTGCACTTCCAGAATTAAAATCAGTGTGCTCTAGACCCACTTTTGTTTACAGAACAAACAACAGAGTATTCAGTGGCACTGGAAGCAAATTCCATCTGCTTCCAGATTCAGTACAATAAGACAAAATGTTGCTTAGCTCATTGGCAAACTGAATAGTTCTTGGTTTATTGACTATTAAAATGAGGCCACCTACAGGTCCCACAATAAACCTGCAAAAATGGTTAATCCTGCATATTTGAAGAGCTTCATCCCAGCCTGGCTTACTCCCACTTTGTTATAATGAGAAGTGATACACCACAGGGGCTGACCACGCTTTTCAGATCGAAGCCATGACAGCAGTCAGCAACTGTATTATTTTTAGTCACTTCTTCTTAAAAAAAAAAAGAGATAATACTTCCAAACGCCCCCCAAACAGTGAAATCACTGAAATAGCGGTGTAGGAATGTGACATTCTGAAATCCTTATACAGGCCAGCAGTGTAATATTAAATGCACTAAGCAAGAAGGTCTCGGTTATGTCCACATGTTTTTGGGATCAGGACCCACTTGAGCAGCCCAAATTAAGCAGGAATAGTACTCTCAGAAACCTTCCCCAGAGACCTCCTAGGACTTGTAGCCAGCCCTCTCAGACTTAGCCAACACAGACCAGCAGAAAAAGAGAAGTGGTTCCAGAAAAGAAAAGAGCAGAGGCTTCCAGTTTCAACCCCCTGTTTTATCACCTCTTGTTAGACAGCTTGCAAACACTGAAGAGATTTAACTCTGCAAATGTCTTAGCCAGGGCATTCTCATTTGGTGCTCTTTATAGTTCCAGTACAGGTGATACCTGCCATCTAACTTCTTTTAGCCAGGAATTTTTACTGCCCTAATGCAACAGGTCTGTTTCCATCCCCTCCAGTTTCAGTTGCTGCAAGGATTTTTCTTCTCTTTTGTTTTTCAGTAGCTGGCATTCCAGACAGCATTCTTTCTTTTCACTGTAGCCTAAAAACTGTCTGAACTGTGGCTTCACCTTGCCTCAGACCCTGTACTTCTCACTTCTTGTCTGCCCAGGTGGAAGGAATATCTGTTCCCCACAATACGAGCAATCACCTACTGGCAGTATAAGAACCGTGACAAATTGTGTGTGCCCACTTGCTGGGAAAAGCAGCAGTTCTTTGGAAAAGCAAACAAAATATGTCTCTATCATCCTATTAAAGTGGACAAGTTGATTTTGTGTGTGGGCTAGTTAATATTTGTGTTTTTCCAGGCCGCCCTAAAGCCCTTCTTCTTGCAGTCTGGGTATTGTCTCCTCCAGTTTACAACTTTATTATTGTATGTTTCATACAAACATGAACATCTGGAGAACATCCTCAGGTATAACTGCTGGGCAGCGCAGAAATATCTGGCGTGATCTGAAACAGGTTTTTCTTCCCATGAAAGTGCACCCCTGGGACTGGGAAACTTAGAAGGTCTGTAATGGTGTAGAGATCCTTGCACCTCCAGAACACCACATTTGGCCTGGGTCTGTAACAGCCAGTATCCCTGGCAATTTTCTTTCTGTTCACTGGTTTTGTTTGTGAAATGAGTTGGTGCTGGTACCGGTGCACAGAAATGGCTGTGGCAGTATCCCTGAGAGCCTCGGTGATGCTGCGGCGGGCGAGGAGGTTGAATTCCTCGCTGTAAGAACAGTCGGTTTCCATCCAGAGAGCAGTCAGGAGATGGAAGGGTAGGTGGAAGGTGGGGAAGAGGAAAGAGGAATTTCCATTTTGCCTCTTGCTGTTTGCCCCTCCTATTGACCTTAAATTACATGGGCTTCCACCATGGCACTGTAAGATCACGTTTAACTCAGGATAATTAAAATAACACGGGCTTGTGAAACCCCATAAAAACCGGTCCTAATTCTTAACTTCATTCCAGTATCTGTCTAACACCACTGACTTCAGTGAAAGAAAGCTCCTGTAAATCCGAGGGGCTGGAAAGGACTAAGGTCTACCCAGAAAGATTCCTCAAACATACTTGAGAGAAAATATTTTCAAGACTCGTTAAAATCTTTTGTAGGAATAGGAGGCCTTTGGAAAATGCTGCTCCTGCAAATAACCAGTACAGAGAAGAGGAATCCTAAAAACCATGGACCCAGTTCTCCAAAGGAAGGTCTGTACCAGCTGAAGCACAGCACTGCTGACCCCTCAGCGAGGCAGTGCCCCGACTGCCTCTCTGCATGCACCGTCACTGCTCTGTTTTCACACCTTCCTTTACGTCCTGCAGAAGATACTTGCAATCACAGTCTTTTCATACACCTTTGCTGCCTCGGCCCCGTTGTACAGGATTTTGAGAAAGGTGATCATTTCATCTTGTTCCTAGTTTGAACAATTTCTAGGAAAAAAAAATACGAGCCGGTTTTCTTTCCGAAGCTGAGAAAATTCCAAGCAATCTCTAGAATTTGTTGTCTCCATGTTGTCAACTTCAGCTTTGTGGGCTACCACCAGACCCAGCAGCCACCAGTGACCATGAATTCAGTATTCTCTGTTGATAAATTACAATTTTATCTTTGTTTGGCTAGGGCTTTTAGTAGCCTGCCAACTCAAAACCATTACCTAATATATCATTAGAGGGCAAATATGTTCCCGTGTATGTCTGGGGCGTGTAAGCAGCTCCTACCAAAGCCTGGGCATTCCAGCATCCTGCTGAGGAAGGAAAGCAGTGCCCCAAATCGTTTAGACTGCAGATTTTTCTTTTCAAATAAAATATTTTTTGTTTTTCAAGGTCAGACACTTGGGGCTGTTCAGGTCACAAGACGCCAGAGGCTGTTTACTTTGGAAAACAAGGACAGCCGTGGTGGGAGGTGCTTTTAGCAACACCCAAACCTAGCGTTTTAAACCAAACAGCAGTCTGGCCAAAGGGCAGCTTCACTCATCCTTGCTGACACCATGACATAGAGGGAGAGCGTCCAAGAGCTGACTGACGTACATGCAACAGGAATAATATTTGGTATTCTCACTTAGGAACTCAAATACCTCAAAGCATGTGGGAGATCCTCAGATGAGAGGAATAAATATTTTGCATTGACTGCAGTCAGTGTTTATAGTGGAAAGTGATTTCTTGAAAGGCTGAGACAGTGCCCAGTAGTGGGTTGCATCTAAAAGCGTTTTGGTCATAGTGGAGCAGCACTTTTCCTACGCCCAGATGCCAAGTGGGATGGTAGGTTTTCCTCTTCCTTTTGGGTATTTTACTTCATCTTTCAGTTGGGTCAACTATGCAAACTATGGAGGTTTCTCCAAGTCAGATTTCCTTCTAGGTCATTGGGAGAAAAAGAGAAGAAATCAGTCTTTGAGAAGTTGATATCGAGTGGCAAGAAAAAAAACCACGTGGAAGGTTCCTGCTATTAGTACAAATGGAGGCACTTTTTATGTACAGTTTTTGCTTCCCTCCTGAATTGCATTGCAGGGCTGAGGCTGATCAAGGACAGTTTTGCTTCCCCTTGCTAAGTGGCCAAGCCTGCTCCTTCTAGGACTACAGGACTTCTCATATCTGAGGACAGCTCGTCTGGAAAGGCAGGGTCTCCTAGACCTTATTGAATCCACTCTGGAGAAACCCTGCGTCTCCAGCCATTTCAATCCCTTGCTGGGTGGCCATGCATGAGTTTATAATGCTGTTTAAAAATGTATGTGACTTTCTGTATGTGGATTCTTTTTTCATCCTAGCTTTCTCACCACAAACCAAAATTGCCATAGATAACTACTTTTCCTCTGCGAAGACATTTGTTTCCTGTTGACATTTAATTAGTAGATACATTCTGTGGGTCAAGTTAGAGGGCAAAAATAAAAGTCAATTTTAGATGATTCAGCCCATTCTTAACCAGCAAAATGGTGTTTAGAAATGTTAAACTGCAATAAAAATCCACATCTATGTGGACTCACCCGGAGTTTCACAACAGCCGTGAGGATAGGGCACAGAGCTTCCTATTTCAAATGTCTTCAAAACATCCCTTCAAAGAATCTCTATTAGGTGTTAGGAGTATAGAGCCTGTGGCATCCAGTTACACAGTTTTGACCATTTAAGAGAGGTGAATAAAATAGGGTCGGTTTCAGGAGCGTACTGTGAATGGATTACTGTTTTAGCCCTGAAAATACACATTTCTTCCAGCAATATAAAAGTGAGGGGAGCATTTATGCCACCACTGTAGGAAACACACATCTCTTTTCTCCAATGACTAAACTAGACTAATGAGAGCTATCAAACTTGCTAATGACCGAGAGAAAGCCTTTCAGTGCCTTGCCCTGGTAAAACATTAAGTGTTTTCTCTAGCGTTAACTTCCGATTTGCACCAACGTGAGTGAGAGGCAAATGGGATGCAGCGTCAGCGTAACGCAATGGTCCGGGTCCTCTTCATGGCAGCAAGTGGATATGGTGAGGCAACCCCGGCAACCCCAGCAGAGAACCACCTCAACTGCCAAATGTACGCTCCGATTGAGCTTTACCTGGTGGATACGTTTCCAAATGACCTACATATTAAACCACCAGTTTTCCAGAAGAGGGAATACGAACTCTGCTGCTTTGAGTAAGGGAGGGAAAAAGGGCAAAATAACAGAGCTGAGACACTTGTCCAGGGGACCATCCTTGAGCTGTGCCATGGGGACAGAAGGGGAAACTGCTCTGACAGGCAGATCCCAAAGGTGAGAAGCCAGCTCCTGCTTTACAAATGCATACGCTGTCCTGGGCGATGAGTAATCTCAATGTGTTTGCCATGGTTGGACTTGATGATCTTAAAGATCTTTTCCAACCTAAACGATTCTATGATTCTATGATGCAAAGAAAAATCTGAACTCGATTCCACTCAATCAAAGAGCTTGTCCTTATCAAGACCCGCGGGCCGGGCGGTCGGCCATAGGAGGCCTGTGAAAGAGTCAGCCTGGATTTGTTTACAAGATGATGCTTGGAGGTGCCTTCGAATCAGCTGAGGCAACCATTGCTTTTAAAAGCCAGACGTTAGCTAATAATATTTATGTTTTGAGAGTAACAGGATAACTTGGGACAAAATGCTCACCTCCAGCTCACAAAGCGTTTTCATGCCTGGGATTGTGTTACAGTTTAGAAAATGCACGGCAAAGTCTCCGGGTTTGTTTGAAGACATGCTTGAAGAATTATATGGTGAAACGTTTCATTCTGGCTGTGAAAAAAGTTAATTCAAACCAACTAAAACGTCAGCCATAAAGATGTACAACATTTTTCAGGAAGCCTTGTCCACCCTGAACAAATGTTTTCATAAAAAACAGCCTGCCCGTAATAATCACTGTTATTGAAAAGACATCCCAAGGTTGCTGTATGGAAATATGTTAAATACGTTCTGAAATTCAATCTAATATAATTTCAACATTAGAGCTCATTCATAATCCTGTATTAAAAGCCTATGCAATTTTCATGAAATATGTCTGTCTGTGTAATCATGAATGCTGAATATTGTCATGGCTTTCCAGGAATTTTCAACCTCAATGCAGAGGAAAGAAAACTCTTCCAACTGGACTTTTACACCACTGAGAAGAAATAACAATAACAGATCTACACTTAAAATAAACATTTCTGGAAAAATACTATCTTTTAAAAGAGGCTGTAGTCTGAATTTCTGAATTTCAAGCTACCAGTAATACGAAGCAGGGACTTCAACTGTGCCTATGGTTACAGCCCCTTGCTTCGTGCTGTACTGGGAGCCCCAGTAGGAAGGAATCTGTTTACTCACACCTAGATTTAGAAAGTGATCCCTTCAGGTGGAGTTGGCTTCAACCCTGTGAGTATTTCTGTTCTGAACCCCCAGTTTACAACTGGATGTAGCTGTTACTCTGGTTATCAAGTCAAGTCTTGCCTAATTCCTCCTCATTTCACAGCACCACAAGTGCACGCAGCATCACAGGGGATGGAAGGGTAAAGAGAAAATTTTCAGTGTCGCTGTACATCTGATGTGCTTGTCTGAGTATGCTAGCTGCTCATCATGAATTCCTTTGTGTTTATAATTTTATAAAAGAATCAAAGCCTATAAAGTAGTACTTGCACGCACAAAAGGGTGAGGAGTGTGAAAATTCTGCTTCTCTCTCTCTAATGTTCCTATTCACTGATGGCTCTATGATATTTTTCCTTTTTATGAGAAACCTTTTTTTATTAGTGGAATATTGCTGGTTCCGTGGCACAACTTTAAAATGATAGGAAAAATTATACAACTGGGATCTCAATTATTCAGCACAGCCATTTTAATCCTTCGTGTTATTTGATCCAGTACAAGGTAATATACGTCTTATTTCCAATTAGAATACAATTCTCACTATATTCATCATCTATCGATGTCTGCTTTTCCATTTGCCAGAGACATGAAAGCCTGTGATTCAAAGGGTGCCATTCAGACTACCCTACTTGCGGACAATTATATAGTGTCAGCAGGGCCGCCTGTAGGTTTGATGCCTGTAGCCCAGGGCGGCTGGGAGCTGCTGTGTGCTTTCTTTCCTGCAGAGTTTCTCACCAGCTGCCAGTGTATTGCAGAAATGGTTCCTCAGTGCCTCCACCGCCCTGTGCCATTTGTGTGAGCAAGATCTCACAGCACGTTTGTCTGAGACTGCTCAGCTGCACGTGGCAAAAAGATCCCTTCTCACGGCCTGAGGGCCTTATCCTGCAAAACCCCTCACAGTCCTGTGTGCTCGGTGACCCTGGGCTTTGGTCCCCTTGCTGTCTTGGGGGCGAGGTGTATGGTGCACCAGAGATGGCCAGGAGAGGAGAATAGAGGAGAGGAGAGAGGAGGGGAGAGGAGGGGAGAATAGGAATGGGAATGGGAATGGGAATGGGAATGGTAGTGGATGAAACAAGAGTGTGGCTCTGGGCCATCACTGGCTGCCTGGTGCTGGGTGATGCTGGTCCTGCACCCCTCCTTCTGCTCCCATCCCCCCACTCCGGCCACTCCCTCATGCTGGTCGTTTTACACCAGCATTGAGCTGGTTTATCTTTCTGAAGCCACAGAAGACTAACCCAGCAAAACAGAAGCGGGTAGTTTGGACTGCTGAGGTGAACTGACTTAGAGCAGGGTGAGATGAGCACTTGATCTGGTAGCCAGGTGCAGAGGGAAGGAGGAGCAGGACTGGGAGGACTGGAGGAGGAGATGGTGGGGACAATGTGTCACCCCTAATGGGAGTGACAAGTTGCTGTGCTGTAGCATGTAACTTCACTGCTCTGCTGCTCTTTCCCCATCTATATAAATAGCTAACAAACCCCTGCTAATGCTTGCACAATATCTTGACAGATATCTTGAAAGCCTCCAGTGATTGAAAAGCTAATGTTGCCTGAAAAGCTGAGTGTCCCTTCCATGAGTTGGAGCAAGACACATGTGCTCAAGACTTATCCCAGCTCTATAGTATCAGGATAACACGATGTGAAAACGCTTCAGTATTCTTCTGGCTTCATTCATTCATATCCAGATGGTGCTGCCTCGAGGGGGCCATGCCGCAAAAGGACTTCCAAAAGCCATAGTTGGGCAAAGATTTGCACTATAAACTCCCTATGGGCCAGCCCACCCCTTGCACAATTCAGGCAGATCTGAGCTGAGAGACAAGCTATGGTATTGAAATAGACTGGTGTTTTCTGGGTCAGTGGGTTAACTTAAGGAACCTTCCCCAAAAGCTACTCCAAAGCCCCTTAGACCTGGTGCAATGGTGGCAAACTGTGCCCTTGCGGGGGACCAGGTCTAATCTGGGAAATCACACACATGCCCACCTCTCTGGGTATAGCAGGCTTTGTTCTCGCACTTCCAGATGGACAGGCTGCTTCCCATGTACACAGCTGTCAAAGTGAGATTTTAACTGTTTCCCTCTCAAACCTGGCTTCTTCATTTGTCCCCAAAGTGTCCTGGCAGACAACCAGATTGCAGTAGGATGAGAAGACGGATAGGGAACAGGGGTTCACTGTCTCTTATGGCATGAGAAACTAGAAAGGACCCAGTGAAACTTCCAAGTGGGCTGTTTAGTGGAAGCGAGAGGCAGAACCTTTCTGTGCAACACGAGTTACTCTGTGGGACTCAGTGCTGCAGGATGTTATGGGGTGCACAAGCACACCCGATTCCAAGGGATACACAAAATGATGGAAATACAGGTGGGTACAATTTAAAACCAGTGATACAGGCACAAACATGAGCTTGGGGATATCCTAATCCATTTATTGCTGGAAGCTGGGAGTCTGTAGTGAAAGCAGAGTGATAACTTCCTTGCAAACATTCTTTAAGAGGCCACCGCTAGCACTGGTGGGAGAAAGGAGGCCAAGGGAGATGGTCTTGAGCAGCTGCTCGCCGAACGCGACCACGTGCAGCGCGCCCGGGCGCCCCGTGTGGGTGTGCATGTGTGTACACAAGCAAGCTCGCCCTCGCTTGCCCTGCAGTAACTCTGCCCACCCTAGACCTTCCATCTCACATGTGTTTGCAAAGAGCCAGGGGGAGAACATGGTTGCCTCGTCCTTTGCACCGTCTTTCACCCCAAGAGAGGAATGGGAATGTGATTCTGCAAGATGCTGAGCTCCACTGGCTCAGGGCAAGCGCTGGTGAGCTCTGTGAGAGCCTTGCTTTGCACTGTTTTTATCAGAGTGCTTTTATTCCAGGTAGCAGGTGTTTGAACTAATCCAAAGGTGGGATGGTTTGCAAAGGTGTGGAAGGGCATGAGCCCACAGCTCTGAATTTTTGTAATGATTTTCCAGGGCCCTCTTTAAAAACTGTCCCCTTGCTAATCTCAATAGATCGTGAGCTCTAAGGGTCATGCTAACACTGGCAAAAGTTTAGTGTCTTTAGAGGCACCTTCTTGCAGGGGCTTTTGCAAGTAGATCAAAAGGCAGATCTATATATTTTCACATAAATATTTGAAAAGCATGATGGTGAAAATACTCTTTTTTACTCTGGTGGTAGGGAAAAGGGCCTTAATAGCTGTAACATTACATAGCACTGGCATCCTGCACGTGGTGATTACGGGACAGACAAACTCCAGACTTCGGCACCATAAAGCTTTTCTGGGTGCAGCCCTACCTTTACACAGAGAACACCTGAGATTTAACTTACAGTTGTACTGACCGGGAACAAGAAATTTCCCTACGATGATGGAGCCAGGCTACTTGCAGCCCCTTTAAGGCTGCAGAAAGTAGCCACATCATTTCGAAGGTATACGAATACAGCCCTTAAAATTACAAATCCAAAAGCCTCTCTGCCCAGCAGAAGGCAAAGGCAGCAGGCTGCCAGGTCCTGCTTTTTCTGGGGGCGAGTGATCGCTGCTGCTCAAGACATCTTTTGGAAAGGCTGCCCAGGAAGAGACACCTGAGGAAGAGGTGTTAACAAGCACTGTATTTGTAAAGGTGTTTGGCATTTCACTTTCTGCAGAGACTTGGGAGGCTGCCCTAAGGATAAGTGTTTCTTAGTGAGAACAGAAGGAAGGGGATTCCCTGGGTTAGGCAGGGAATGGGGATGAGCACTGGTGGGGAGAGGCAGTGACCTCCTACAGCATTTGGTATGCTTAACTCATGGGTCTGCACCTGGTGCTAGGATCTCACGCCTCTATGAGATGCAGCGCATTGAGAAACAGAAGGACTTAAAAACATGTTTCAAAATGATTTAATCTCAAAACATTAGCAAATGCGGATGCTCTTGGGCATTGAGCTGAATCTGTAAGATTGGGGAGGAACACAGTGAGAAGGAAGAAAATTAAAAGCCATGGGAACAGATAGAATCATAGAATAGAATCATAGAGAACCATGGAATCATTTAGGTTGGAAAAGACCTTTAAGACCATCAAGTCCAACCGTTAACCTAACCCTGCCATCCCACCACTAAACCATGTCCCTAAGCACCTCGTCTACCCATCTTTTAAATACCTCCAGGGATGGGGACTCCACCACTTCCCTGGGCAGCCCCTTCCAATGCTTGACAACCCTTGCGGTGAAAAAATTTTTCCTAATGTCCAACCTAAACCTGCCCTGGTGCAACTTGAGGCCATTTCCCCTCATCCTATTGCCCATTACCAGGGAGAAGAGACCAACCCCCACCTGGCTACAGCCTCCTGTCAGGCAGTTGTAGAGGGCGATAAGGTCTCCCCTCAGCCTCCTTTTCTCCAGGCTAAACAACCCCAGTTCCCTCAGCCGCTCCTCATAAGACTTGTGCTCCAGATGGACTCATACCATTTATGTAGGAGGAAACTGAGGCACAAAAGCAGTTATGAACCATCTGAGGTCAGTCAGACAGTAATGATGAGAGAGGGGAATCTTTAACTCCCCGTCCTTGCTTTAGGGAGGCAGGGGACCATGACCGTGCAGGGAGATGGATCCACTCCTGGCTCTGGATGCTGGCCTTGCTTGCCCTCTGCTTGAGGTTGAGGAATTGGGTGCAGCCTGAGCTTAGAGGAAGGCCGAAGAGGGAGGACGTGGGGGGGCATCACTGGTGACAGCGCTGGTGGGCAGTGGGGTAGCTTTGGGTTTTTAAGGTGAGTACATCTATATTGGGTAGCAGAAGTTACCGGAAGGTAAGTATTCCAGAGGGGACCATCAAGCTGCTGCCATCAGGGGCTGTGACTTAATAGCGGTAAGAGTTTTACTTCTCACCCCAAGCAGGCATCCAAGGGGTTCAAAAAGAGCAGTATCTTGACTGCTCCACATGGGCCAAGGCTCTCCCCCTCCCTGCTCGTGGACTTTCCCCTCCGGGCAGGCGTCCCTCTGCCTGTCCGCTGCCTTTGCGCTCCGATGTTGGCAGGGTGTGTCAGCTGGTTCGGGGTCACCAAGTTGCAAAGAAACACATTCTGTCGGGTCCGGAACTATGTGCTCGCTTTCATCACATGGATATGCGTCAACGTGTCACTTTAAAGTAGTTCAAGTAAGAGAGATGGGGGAACAGATGAGGAGGAGGGAGGCAGGAAACATGTCATAAATCCACAGCGAGGGGGACTCTGAAGTAAGAGCATTAAAGACTCTGGAAAACACATAAAAATCTGCCGTAGCAAGGGCACTGTCAATGCATTCTGTCAGTGCAGTTTGCTTTTTATTTCCTAGTGTGCAATATGATATAAAAAACGTTCACCTTTACTAGATGAGCCATGAAAGCCTGTATTTCACATGAGATTTATTTTTCGTATGAATAGACTTGGCGTTTCCAGACACTGGTGGATATCAGTCGCCGTCCTATAAAACGAGGCCACCAGCACCTGCGGTCTCCCAGGAACCGTCTCTTCCAAGTGCTGTTCCTCACACAAGGGCCATTTCGTTTTGTTTCTACTTTTTGTTTAACTAGAGCTGAACTGAGGAATGTAGAGTTAAATAAAAAGTAACAGAGAAAGATCAGACTGAAATACTTCCCCCCCCTCCCCGCCCCAATCCCACTCGTGCAATCATCAGATGTGGGAGGCTTTGCGCTTTCTCATGTTGCTATTGTAAAAAGAAAGAGAAAATGTGAATCCACTCAGATATTACAGAGTCTCAAATACTACAGTTTCCCGCTGCAGGGATCTGAAATTCCCTCAACACCCAGAATATTAAGCAATCTGGGGCTTGTGCTTTTAGATAGAGATTTCAGAAATGGGAACATCCTGGCTCGCCTAAAAGTGATTGGTGAAGGGAAAAATTGCCAATGCAGCAACCACCAGCCTCTCTGGCAGCCAGCCATGTTCTGGCTCAGCCATCCCTGCCGCCTTCGTGGGACTGAACGTGTTCAACGCAGGGAAAAGGCCTCCAGGCTCTGTCTGGAAGACTCAGTGATGCTAGCGAGCAATGAGGAAGAGGATTTACACTGTATAACCAACTTTAAACATGATGAAATATAATTTCTCTACAAAAGCATATGAGCTGGGACACCCCAGCCTGAGAGGGGGACTGCCTCCGGACAGCCAGCCTGCCCCTCGCTGCGCCTCCTCGTCTTACTCCTTGGGCACGCTGCGTAGCAGCAAGGATGCATACCAGTAATTTTAGTGGCGGTTGATTGCGATGGGTTGATTGCATGGCTTCGATCCGCTGTACCTGCAAGGCGTTCTTCCAGAACCTAGTGCTATGCCACGGGGACGTAAGGACAGAAGAGCCCGTTGTGCTCGAGCTTCCCTGTGAGGACCCACAACCGGACAAGTGCATGGCTCCCGTCCCTCAGCCACCCATCTTACCTTACTCTTCTCCTAGCACGGTTTCAGAGCTACTGCTGCCAAGTCTGCATTTTCCTTTCTTCGGTTTCCTTGCTAGTCTATGCATAACATATTAGTGGTGTGAAATGGAGAGGAAGGAAATAGGGGGGAAGCACAAGGAGCAAAGTAAACGTCTTCAGGGAGGTAGAGACCGCACAGAAAAATGCTCACTCACCCTTTTGAACCAGGAATTTAACGTCCTTCTCTGCATGTCAGTCCCGCGTGCAGCACTGCCCTTTCGGGCTTTGCCGGGAGCCGGGGAGGCTGCAGAGCCCTGTGGGTCAGGCTCCCAGGCACGTGTCCTTCATCGCGCCGGGCTGCGTGGGACCTGCTTTCAGCTCTGAGGCATTGGAAAAGTACAGATTCATTTCTCTCCAGATGAGCAGGCTGCTACATATTGGGACTTCAACTGTCTTTTCCCCGGTGATGGGATGTTAGGAGGAGCTGTTTTCTGCATGCGACGGCTCAGATCCAGCCAGGAGTCAGAGTAGATGAGACAGCTTCAGCTTACGGCCTTCTGGGCACCAAGGTGATGTCCATCCTGTGAAATCCTGAAGTGTTGGGAGGGCTGGCAGGGTGTAACGGCCCCCGCTGTTATACACTGGACCGGCAGAGTCACGGTGCCTGTCTGCGCAAGAAGGACCCATGGGTTCTCTGGCTGCTGTCACGGTGAAGGGGAAGGTCCCAGCTGAAGTTTCGTTTGGGACAGCCGGCCAACCCCACAAGCCCCAGCCCGGCTGAGACGTGGCGAGCACCTCCCGGGGGCTGCATGGCACAACCGCAGTGTGGCCCTCACGCCCCCGCCCCAGCGCCGTGCCCAGGGAGGGCTGCTCGTGCAGTGAGCCCGGGGTCCTCCACTTCTGCTGAGCTCGCAGCTTGAGGGGATGTGGTTGCAGGCTGGAAACGGGCAGGGGTGCCTAGTGCATGCCTCTGGGGTCTTCCTGGCTTCCTCTCGCCCCATCCACCCACTCCAGGCAATGGGAGTCTTTCAGGACCATTGCAGAAACACAGCCATAGCTGGGAAATGGAGCTGAACAGTAAAAAAAAACCCACCGCGTTCCTCATTGCTAACCAGAAACACAGCCTGACTGCTTTCTAGGTCAGGTGGGACTCCGGCTCTCAAAACGAGAGGGAGCTGTGAAGGAGCTTGAGGTGGCTGGGGGTACCTGGAGGCCTGAGCCAGCACTGCTCTTCCTGAGGCTGGACCTGGATCAGCTCTGTGACCCATGGGGCCTGGGGCCACACCACTGCTGAGTGACAACGGATGGAGAAGCAAGAAGCAACATGATATTAGTTATTTGCCTGTTAATCAGGGAAGTGGTAACCAGGTAGAGCGATGTGTCTGTGGCCCTTACCCAGGCTCATTCTACCTTCCCTTCTCCTGGGTATACTTTGCTTGGCTCCACACACAGAGCTGTGCTTGCAGGGAAATGCCATAGCCTGCATGGGTACAGAATGGCCCCAGCTGCTCTGGGCCAGGGCTCAAAGCTGCTAGCTTCTTTGCCAAAACTAGAACCACCCTAAAGTGCTGCTCCGAACCCTCCTGCCTGCCGCCGACACCGAACAGGAGGGCTGCGATGTTGAGAAGACCCCATTTTTGCTGCATCCCAGCTGGAGGCTGAACAAGCAGAAGCAACACTTCTAAAAATCATCTTTGCCTTGAGCTGGAGGCATAGGCCATCATTTGCCTATTTTCCTGTTCCTTTAATGTCTTCATTTTGCAATGGCTACAGAAGTGCATCTGCTTCAGCATTTTCCTGACAAGCCGTGCTCCCTCTATGGGAGAGAAGTGGGAGATCTGGCATGCAGCTGGCCTCTTTCCAGCGTCTTAAAAGCTGCTTAGCCAAAATTTCTCCCTGATTTTGTTCCTTCAGCTTCAGCGATCTGATTGTCAAAGTAGTGGTAGGTTGCTGCTGCGCCTGTACTTTGGAGAGGAGCACCCGCCAAGTCTAGTGCATGGAAGCCGTGAGGGCTGCGATGGGCACGAGCAGCACCACGGGCGATGTGACCCAGGCCAACCCCCGGGAGGGCAGAAATCAGCCCCGAACCCTGGGGCGTGAGCAGGCTGTGGGGCTGCGGGTGGGGAGGCACAAGGCAGATAGCCGGGGTGGAAAGCACAGCCTTTGCAGATGCACACGGCTGAAGGATAAAGGTTTCTGCCTGGCGAAACAGTCGTGGGAGTCACGCATGGAAAAAGAGGGTCCTCTCGTGTAGAGCCCCCCGTGCAAAGCCTCTGGGGACACAGTGGCAGTGGCCACCCCCGGACCCCGGCTAAGTGGGCAGCCACAGCAAGTCCCCTATGGTGCCGCTGGCCATGGGAGCTGGTGGACAGAATGACATATGGGAAAAAAAAGGATTTTTTGGAAACAAGTGCAGAAACATGTGCCTCCGTCAGTGGCGTCACCTCCTAATTGAGCTACCCCAGGGCACCATGCATTTTTTTGGTTAAAATGTGCAGTAAGCAACATAGGCAGATGTCCTTACATATGCATGCCCAGTCCGTGGCTCCAGTGCAAGAAGCGCTGTGGGAAGAAAAGGAGGGGTTAAGCCGTGTAGCTGCAAGCAGGCTGATCCTCAGGGATGGGCAGGAGGAGTTGGGGGGGGCCTGTTCCCATGTGGGGCTGGAGCAGCTGTGGCCGAGGGTCCCGCCGAGGGTCCCATAGGGCTGGGGGGGGTGTTTGCAGCCTCCAGCCCCCAGCTCCTTGGCATGCTGCCCAGTCCCAAGAAATATAAACCAAAGAAGCATAAACAGATGATCACATGAAAAATATATCATGATTAGCCAGATAGATCCCAAATGTTTGTTCTGTAAACTGCAGCAGGCAGCACAAGTGTTCGCTGCAGCTGTAGTTTCTCATCTTATTTGTGTAAGTGTGCCATTAAGCTTAGACATGGGCAAAATAATCTTGATTCTCACTTAAGAAGCTGCTTTAAAGATATATTATAACAGTGTTTGATTCGACCCTTTTGCAACTGGTATTATACCGTAAACTGACTCTCCCTTAATAGAAAATCTTTGCACATTTTTTTTTTTTTTTTTTGCCTGGGTTACTTCCTTTTCCCTCTGAAGCCAGTGAAGTGGTTTGTTTTGTGAATGAAAGCGGGATGCCTTTAGCAAGATGGCATTAACACTGACCTCTGCTCATGCATTGAATTCCTGCCCGGCGGGAGGCGAGGTTGGAGGAAAGGGTTAGTTCATTGATGGTCAGAACCTGCTGAGCGCAGGGCTGTTAACCTGCCTGGAAAGGGAACTGCTCAGAGGGCTTTCCCCTTCCTTGGATCAGCCCGATGAAGCCATAGTTCTCTCCCTTTAGTTTTAACCATCTGCTGGAAAGATGGCTCTGATTCATCTCAGCTTGGTAGAGGGGTTTTTTTAATATATTAAATGGCAATAAATTGGGGGCGGGGGGTGTACACTTTAATTTTCCTATTGCTACTGCCTGTATCAGAGAAGACTCTGAATTTCACAGCATGAAGCATTTAGTAAGGACAATGCAAAGAAATCAAAACCAAGCTCCTTCAGCCATTTCCCGAGAAATTCAGCATGGTTTATGCTCTTTGGATCCTAAAATGTATCCTGGAAGAGGGATAATCAGGAAAATAAAAATTTTGTGAAGCTGATTGATTGCCAACAGCATCTTCCAACAGCTAGTGCACGAGAGCTGTTCTGAGGGTGACACATTTATAATTTACGATGCTACTGGACTCTGAAAAGGTATTGTGTAAAAATAGCAACTTTTCATTTGATAGTTTTATCTGCTGAATATGGTGATAAAACCTGTGGTCTGCTTTTTTAGAGCTGGAGAGGACCCAGAGAGCAAGTCAAAACCCAGAAGGTTCACACAGCCCAACTGGAAAACATGCCGTAGGTTTTTTCTCTCTTTTTTATCTTCTTAGTCCTTCAGAGCTGAGGCAGCATTTGGAAAACCAGCTGCACCTGCGCTCATTTTTACACCATCAACAGATTCATTAACTAATCCTCCTTCTCCTCCGCCTTTTGCCCCTGCCACTTTGGCTACCAGGTTGCTTCAGCTATAGGTGGAGGAGTGTCGGTACTGAAAGCGGAGCGAGATGTCTGAGTCGAACGGTGGCCATAGCAATTAGAACCACAACATCTTATTTTAGCACTCCCACCAGTGTCAGTCACGAAGAAATCCATTGAAGCATCAAGAAGAAATCCATTAAAGTCAGCGGAATTGCACCAGCACAAGGTTTGTTTCATTGAGATTAGGCTGTAACTTTGGTCTGTTTTATTTGTAAATTGAGCAGATAGAAGCCACTGGGAGATCATTAAATTGGAACTCAGCAATTTTCATTTCCACTCGTTTTTGTGAGTAAAACCATACTTTATTATCCTTGCCAGAGTCTACAAGCACTAGTTTGAGCTACTCTCACCAGCTAAGACAACACTTCTCTATAAGGTGAGCACATTGAATAAAGCTTATCGATGTAGTTGTTTCTTTTTCTTTTAATTCACCTCCCGACCTCTTAAAATTACTTTACTCAGCAAAGGACAATAGGGCCAATCCAACTCCCATTAAAGTCAGCAGGAGTCTTTTCATTGACTTCAGCTGAAGTTGGGCTGGGCCCAATAAGACTAACTTTAAGAGTAAAAATAGCAATTCATATAGAGCTTTATCTTGCCTCCTGTGGCTTGATAACTGACCTCCCATCATGTTGACTGGGACAGGATTGGGCCCATAAAGCCAAGTAAAACTACTACAGGCCTAATCCCATAAACCAAAGCTTATATTGCAAATAATTTGCATTTAAATACAAAGTATTTGCATTTCCTCTTTTTAAGCTCACAGGAATATTTAAGAAGTACTCACGACTTTATGAATGGGGAAATGCTTCCAGCTGAACAGATCAGATTCATCTTTGGGTTGCTTTGTGCCCCAGTGTTTTCCCTTTTTAAAACAGGAAGATGACAGGTATATCACAGAATGGCAGGGTTTGGAAGGGACCTCGGGAGATCATCCAGTCTAACCCCCCTGGTAAAGCAGGGTCACCTAGAGCAGGTTGCACAGGACATCATCCAGGTGGGCTTTGAATATCTCCAGAGAAGGAGACTCCACAACCCGCAAGGGTAAGGGGCTCACAGATGGCTTCATGCACCTCCTTCACTCTTAGGCTTTCCCGGTCCGTCTTCCCACGCAAGCACCATCCTGCTCCTGTGCCGGTGCCTTGCCAGGTCACCCCCACTCCCATCTTCTCCACCATTTTCTCTCCTGGAGGGGTTCAACTGGGGCAGGGTGGTGATGTGGTTGCCCGCTGGTGTGATGGGAGGAGGCAGACTGGATTTTGTTCTTTGTTACGCCTTCGGCCTGAGACACTAAACATTTGTTTTCTAAATAATGCTTAATATATATCGTAACACGAGGGGAGTTCCACCAACTATGCAAACTCTCAGTCTGTTTTATGATGTGAATTTTCCGGTGGCTCTGGATGTGACAGAAAACTGATGTTTTTCTCTTTACTGATTTTTTGTCATGCTCTTTTCCCCTTTCTTTCTAATTGCTTTTACAACGAATCTATGTGGAAGACTCCATCTCTAGCACACTGGATAGTTTCACCACCAAGAGAAGAAAGGTCATTTGGCAGCTCTTTGAATTGCTGTTAAAACTACCACCTACCATAGATCCTTGTGTATGTTGTTCTGGAGACCCTAGATCACAAATTTTCTTTAGGTTAAAAATAAATCCACTCACTGGCATCTGTGGAGAACATTTTCCAATGGCAGAAAACTACCCTGCCGTCAGAATAATTTGTAGCAGCCACCCAGGGAAAGGTGGGCTCGATGCCGCAGCCGCGCTGCGAGACAGGACGCAGCGCCACCGCGAAGCGGCAGATGCTTTTCTTCCCTCACCCCCCGTGTCATGAACCCTTCTCCTTTTTCAGCAGAATCTAAATTTACCCAGTCCTTTAAATATAGATAATGTAGCATATTAGAAAGGGCTCTCAGATATCCTCAGCTTCTCCCTTCACTGCGCGAGGAGGAAGAGCCCCCCTTGCTCCCGGACGCCGTCAGCCCTGGTATTCTCTGCGCTCGCCCAAATGTGCTGCAGCATCAACATCAGTCACTTCAAAGAGCTCTTTCATGTACCACATATTTTTTTATCCAGAAGGCCCAAGCGAAAGGCAGATCTGGCTCAAACTGGCTTTATTCAGCTCGCCGCTTGTGTGGCCCCTTGGAAAGGTCGCAGAAGAGCGAACAAACTTTCCCTGCGCTTTCAGAGAGCAGGTGTAAGATATAAAGCTTCTTCTGTCACCTGTTGTTAGCAGTGCAAGGTAATTAATGGCTTTGTGTTGCTCTCGGCTGCGTAGGTCCTCCTGAGTGAAGGATTCCTGCACTACAGAGAAGTCCTGTTCCCTGGGTGAGACAGTGCATGGAGATGAGCAGCTTCCATTCCTCTCTGCCAAGGCTCCTACTCACATCTCAGGAGAGAGACTCCGTACTGGAGCAGGGCATGCCACAGTGGGGCCAGAAGCACAGCCGGCTCCACAGCTACTTACCTTGGCCACTGCAGAAATGTGGGCTGCCCCTCATGGCACCCACCACCCATGGCAGCTGAGACCATGCCCAACTTCATCACGTGGGGGATGTTCTGGGGAGCTGCCTGTGGAGGGAGCAACATTTTGATGAGGACAACCCGACCCCATTTCAGGAGCCTGCATGCAGGGAAGCCTGGGGAGATGCGCATACCTATCCCACCAGCTCACCCCGAACAGCCAGAGGAGCTGGCCCAGCAGTGCCCCTTTTTGGGAAAACTTTGATTCTGCATGTCCCAGATGGAGCAGGCTCACAGGAACCTGCCTACACCGCACAGCAAAATCCTCTATTTGTGCTGTCAGATCCTTACTGTTGCCACATGTTCAACGTTGTAGGTCTTTTCTACCCAGTTCTTACTAATTTCAGGCAACAGGCACCTACTTCAGGACCTTAATCACCGTAAGCTCCTTCTACCACCTAGTTCACTGTCTGAAGGAGCCCTTGCTCTCTGCTAAGCACAGAGGGAGCCCACCAGAAAGAGGCATCTGATTTGGGCAGTTAAGTGCCTAAAGTCAGCTGGGATAAGCCCAGTCTACATCCTCAAAAATCACTAGTCAAGCCTTTCCCCAACTTAGTCTCCTGCAAACAGAAGATCTGATTAAAGAGAATAGCTCACTTTTTTTTGGAATCTTCTGATAAAGTCATGAGAGCTGACGACATCACTTAGCACCTAAAGCAACGTTTGTTCTTAATGGTTTATGTAGATGCAAATATTCTGGCAAACTCTCTGCTCTTGGATCTCTGCAGGGAGAGACAAGCCAGATACTCCACTCCACTGTTAACCAGAAGCCAGAAGAGAAGGGAAGGCACATACCAGATTTACTGCATATACCTTCGTTGGCCAAACAAGGCAGGCAGCCAACAGCCTACTCCATGCAGCACCCATGGCTTCATTCTGCTTTTGCAGCCAGATGAGAATGGTGAGGCGTATGGCAGGAGGTTATATTTTGCACTCTTGATTCTTATTACAAGGTTCAAAGTTTTTCGTTTACACACTCAAAGAACAGAGGCCAAGTCTCTTCACACTTGCAATTACTTGGGTACAACTAGCAAGAAAGTTTGTTTTTCTCATCTAGAAAGCATTTGTCTGTAGCCAGTCACTTATAAAAGACTTTTGGGATAGTTTTTTCCATTTCTCTCTTCTTTGAATATGAAGCGGCAAGTAGAAACTGATTTCCTGGAGGATATACTACTTTCTGCTGCCACAGACTGTCATGTACTTACCAAAAGCATCGATTTCCTTTGGACCCAAAGATATCGCCATTTTTCTGATTGATTGAATGTGACTGCCTATTTCCAAAGTACACAAAGGTGGGACAACCACAAATGTATAATTAATGAATTGTTCTGGCCATATTTACTGCAGAAGTTACCTGAGCCTTGGCTGGAAAACATATCCATTCTGGTCTGGGCCAAGTGCATGCCAACATGTAGTATATTTTCATTAAGTTACATGATATGAATGTTTTTAAGAATCACTTGTGTTCTTCCAGTCTGCCTGCCAGACGTGTTGCCCAAATCCATTCCCTATTTAATCGTGAAGGAATGCTGTTCAAAAGATTTGGGGTCAGAAGTGCTCAATAAATCAATCCAGATACACTCCTAATGAGTGGTGAATTAAACAGCATTTGTTTTAAGATCAGAGGTCCTTTGGGGAGATTATTTTTTATTGCAAGCAGAATTGCTCACTTGCAGGTATCAAGAAGCTGGGAGTTAAGGCCTGTTAGGAAGGTCCACAAAGGAATCTGGATCTTCTTTCCTGAAAGCATGTGATTACATCCAGGCAACAATCATAAATAGGTGAGACTCATGTCCTCCACTGGAATACCCAGTTTCCTGAATTAAGGAGAAAGAAAAATTTTGTAGCTTCAGCTGGGATGAAGCTATTCTGCATTTATATCTCCAGGTTCTTATCTTGCAGACCACGACACAGGGATTCAGAATGAGGAGAGTGGAGAATGTAGCTGAGGTGGAAGGGAGATGTTTGGGGTCCACGCTGGCCAGCGGGACTGGCAGTTCGCGGTGACTGCTCAGAGCAGGGCGCTGGATCCAGCGGATGACGCAGTCCTTTGCAGGGCTGGGCTTCCTCCTCTCCTGGGGAAGGACGGCAGGAGAAGCCAGGGCTTTTTGCCACCTTGCAGGACAATGTGCAAAATTTCAGGCGAAATGTTTGAAACAGAAAGGATTTTGTTTGCTTGTAATGTCTTGTTTATGTCTAGCCTTCTACGTTTTAGAAAGTTATTGTTTTTTCAGAGCATTAGAAAGTAATAATTCCAGCTTTCCGGTCACTCACTGACTTCCCATCGGCCGCCCTTCTCCGAGCAGGGCAGCAGGCTCACTTGCGCGTGGAGGCAGCAAGTGGCTCTAAAGTGTCCCCATGCAGCCTAAGTAGCATCATATAGCTGCTTTACACAGGAGCCGGTGAGAGTCCCTGAACAAGCAGGAGAGGATCAGGTCCCACACCAGGAGAAATTCAGAAACCCATGCATACAAAAGGACCCGACCGTACATCATCCTTCTATATTAGCAGGAAAAGTGTAGCCAATTCCCTCTGGTGTCTGGAGAAATGCAGTTAGATCCTTTCTGTTGGCAGATTATTATGTTTTTGTCACGCATTGCTCATTACAATTTCATTTAGTTCTAGTTTAAACAGATAGGTTGACATTCCCTTTCCTGTCATACTTCCACATTTGGACCGAAATACCCCACAACACTGTCGCGTAACACAGTCACGGGCAGGGGACACACACACATGGACAAGACGACTTCCAGGTGAAGGATGTGGGTGCAGAAACTTGAAATGTCCTCATAAAGAACAAGGGCGTTGAAACTACAGTTTCCACAGAATATTTAGCAGTCCATGCTCTGGGACTGAATTATTAAATTAAAAGAAAAAGTGACTTAAGGCTAGCGTGGGTCAAAACTTGGCATTTTCTTTCTGTGGGAAATCCTGACATTTCCAGACAGTTTTCATTTTGGATTGGAACAAAGACTAAAACAGTTTTACCTTTCCTGTGGAAATGGAATTCTGAAAATGTTTTGTTCTGGGAAGCTTAAAACATTGTTTTTCACTTTTGCTGAAACCAAATGCAGCAGACATATGCTCACAGTGGGGGGGGCTGTCTTCTGAGATGGCTGCCAAGTCTGAAGGGCAATGGTGTCGGAGACGGCTCCGCAGCATCCCCCTGGGCTGCTCCTGTGGTGTGTGGTGCATGGAAACCCCTCCAGCCCATTCTTTATCAGACCTCTGGACCTGCCATGTGCCCTGCTGTGCAGCAGAGCCTGGGAGCTGTGGCTCCTGACCCAGAGCTGTGCTGCCCATCAGGTGCTGCCCAGGGGACACTGAGCCTGCAAGACTGCCAAGAAAGCTGCCGTTCGGGGATGGCAAAAGTTTCCAGAATCAAAAGCATTTTCATGGAACATATTGGTTTTGATGTATTGCCATCAATTACCAATTCCTGACTGGTTAGGAACCATGTTGGTTTGGTGGGCAGTGATGCACATTATGGCTCTTGGACACTCGTGGGGTGGTTCTCATACCGGTCATTGGTGGGAGAAGGGAGATATATCAAAGAGACTGACCTGTGCAGGAAGTAAGAATGAGCTTCAAAAGCTCTGAGGTGATCCTATGGATATAGACAGGCCCAGGGAATGTCACTGGGAGAGTGCAGCTTGTATGGGACAGGAGAAGGGCTGAAGATCTAAAACATAGTCTGGGGCAGCCACATTAGCGTATAGGTTATTTATGTTGGTTACGCATCTACATCTTTTCACTGTTCTAGATCTCACCTCCTTTTGAAAATGGGATTTGGAGTCATAAGTTATCCAGGCACTTTTAATAGTTTTATCTCAAATTAATAACTCTTCCAGGAGTAACTTTGGTATTTGCACATTCCCTGTTTTACAGTGGATATTATTTATCCCCACATATGTCAGTTCACAAGGACAGACCACGCAGAAAAAGACACGGCTTATTATATAGCAGTGATGGATGGTTTCTTTATAGAAACCACTTGCATGTGAGAGAACAACTGTTGCGTATTAAATACGTTCCCTGTACTGTGCATGGAGTTCATACCTGTCGTTGA
>NW_009258950.1:687745-701341 GCF_000687185.1 Egretta garzetta
CCAAAGAATGCACCATGAGTTTTGTTATTACAGCGAGCACCTATGGAAGTCTTGATGATGTGGTGCTTGAGAAACTTGGCAAATGGGTTGGTGAGCCTGGGACTTTTTGTTCTTGCCTCGTCTGCCTGGGACTTTTTGTTCCTGTACTGAAGAAGAAGGATGAAAACTCTGTGTATTGAGGAGTTAGTTACTCATAAAGCACTAATAGCTGGAGAGGTGCCAAATCATTATTGTTTTTTCTGGAAAGGGTATTAGGTATTATTCAACAAGATAAGATTTTCTTTCCATGTGTCCACACCAGCTCAATATTGGAAGATGAAACACATACCTAGGGGATTACAGGCCCAGAAAACACCTTTTCCAGGAAAACGAGCTGAGTGAATCACTTCAGACAAAAATGTGTTGAAATGTTAAACAAGTGCTCTCTTGATTTAATGTTCTTGTTAATTATAAAAAAAGCTTTATGAAAATGGAGACAAGTTAAGACCGATATTGTTTTACAGAACTCGTATTTTTAAGGGAAATAATGAAACTGGGTGCATGACCTCAAACTATTCTGAAAAAGGGATAGAAAACGTATTGGGAAACAATTGGTCCTGTAGTATTTTCCAGTGACTGGATAGTCAGAATTGTCATAGCCTCGTGGTTTCTGCTACAGGCCAGCTAACAAAGCCACAGCTTAGTAGACCTCTGGCTAGCAGAGTTGTTTTCAAACCTGGAGCCAGCCAGGGTTTCTCTGGACGGGTCTTGAACCTCACAGATGGCAAAGCTTGGCCATACCTTCGAAATGAGACTCATCCCAAGATCCTCCACAGCATGGGAGCCTTTAGCTTACAAGGCAAGTGAGCTTAGATGATCACACAGGCTCTGTGCAGTGTCCCTCATTTAGTCTTTTAAAATTATTATTAGGGTCCTTCACATGATGAATCTATTTCCTGAATTCAGTGCACCCACAAACTGTGTGGGGAGTGGGAAGATGCTTCCTTCCCTTCTCCCGTGGGCTCTCTGCAATGCATATATGCGTGTGTGTGTGTGTATGATATATATATATATATTCACATGCATATGCACAAACTGGGGGCTGGGAGCCTTAAAAGGGCAAGAGCTCAGTGCTGGTGGCTGTTGACAGGCCAGGGAGAAGAAGAGCTGAGCTGGGAGAGCTCCAGCCAGACCCCTGCCAGTGGCAGAGGAGCATGAGGAGCTGACCGTAGCAGCTGGGATGTCTTTGCCAGCTACAACCAAATTTGGGAATTCGCTTTATAAAAAAATCTTTTTATTTAAGAGTTGAGAGAAATGGGGTACTTGTGTCCCAGAAGCCCCAGGGGCCAGCAGAGGCAGGAAGAAAAGCAGGATTTGGGCTCTGTGAGCATGAGGAAAGGGGGAGAGTTTCTGGGAAGGAATACCCAACCACCCAGATATGTCTCTAAGAGACACTGTCATGTTTCTGCACCTTATTTGAAAGATCTGGAGTACTTTGGGGCTTTTTTGGACAGTGGGGGCAGGGGGGAAGAAGTGGTGGAGAAGAAGAAGACTGATGGCAGCAAGTATCTGGCAAGACACTGTTAGGCTGAATCTAATAAAAGTAGCAGCATAGATATCTCAGGCCTTTCTGCCAAGCCATAAGGGTGTGATTACTTTGCTTGGAATATGCTGTAATCTTCCCTGAATCCACACATACTTCAGGTGCAGGAGAGCAACCTTCTCCATAGTTTTCTCTGAGTCTGGGCAGATTCACCAGATTTTCCAAGCTGATGCTTTATTTGGTTTCCTTTCTCTGTTTCAGCTCTTCTTGTAAAGCTCTTTTATTTAAGCCCTGGTAAACTCTTGTAAGTGGAGAGGTTAGTCCTTCCTGCTCCTTGACATGGGGCATTTAGTTTCCCAGGTCTCTGGACAGCAAGTTTAAGTTGGTGACACCTAATTTTGCCAGCAGGAAATCAAACCCAGCCTGTCAGGCTGCCAGGAAATAATTGCCAAAGGATTGCATGAATATTCAAGCCTGTATGGGCATCTTTAGCATGTAGTCCTCTAATCCAGGGAAATAAGCCAACAGTACCACAAGTACACTACACAAATGAGTATGGTATGGTCTACATATACTTATAGGGTATGTACAGGCATGTATTTAGAGAGAGAGAGAGAGAAGGGGGGGAGTGAGGGTAAACTCATCTGTGGAAAGCCAAATAAGGCAAGCTAAGAAATGCAAAAGCCTCATTACACAGGCTTGCACTGGTTGGTGGCACAGCAATTACGTCCCAGCTGGGGCTGCTGGGGGCTTGCAGGCAGCTTCAAGTGGCGGGACTGGCCTGTTGGCTTCCTGTTAAAAGTCACCCCCCCAAAAAAATGCACAGACAGGTAATGAACTCATTGCTACCAGCAGAAAACACCCTTCCCTTGGCCGAGATGCAGGGCACTTATGTGGCAAGGCACCTTCCCAAGTAGCTGCCGATGATGGCCAGCCCTTCCCAGCCCTTCGCCCCTTGCTTCTCCTCCCTTGGGGAACGCCTCTGCTGCCACTTGGCTGCAGGCAAACTCAGGCAGCACAGACCTCAGCCGCCTGGTTGGCCCCACATGGCTCTGATTTCCAATTCTGCACAAGCAACAGCCACCAGCCCTGGAAGCCAATTAGAAAGTCTGCAAAAAGCCGCTGGTTACAAGGCAGTTTTCTGCTGAGTGCATGGCCTGGTACTGATCACTATGGGCTCCAAGCCCAGGCTTTTCTTCTTTTCCTTCAATTACGGGGCCTTCAAAGCATCTTGTGTTTTCAGTTGCGATTGTCATCACACTTCAATGCAGTGTGTGCCATGGCACGTGCACGAGCACAGCTGGGTTTCTATACAAAACCAAAGATATTTGCTTTACAGGCCTGTACATACAGTCCCCACGATCTGCCAACAGCCAAATGTGTTGGGCTACCATTTCTAGTGGAGGATCAAAGAGTACATTTAAATGCTTCTAATTCAACATCCAAGTAACTACAGGCAGTCACAGGCAATGGGGGTGGCAGAGGAGTTGGCGAGAGGAAAAGGAGGTATTAAAAGAGCGTTTCTGCCAGGAGTGCATGTGCAAATTGGGCTGGCTGTGTGAGCCTGCTGGGTGAGACACGGGCTTTTTGGGTACTGCGCCCAGAAGGGTGTTCCCACCACCCAGGCTAACCCTCTCATCCCACTGAATGCCCCGGGGCTGAGCCACAGAGCTGGGCAGGATGCCCCACACTGGGTGCAGAAGAGTCCATGCCACCTGGCTGGGGAGCAGAGGGGCTCCTGGGAAGGGGCAGCTGAGCACACTGTCCCCAAAAGTCCACCCGTGGCACTCAGATGCCTGCAGGCAGGGTGGGCAACCCCTGGACCTGCTGCACCTCCTCCTGCCCCACTGCCAGCAAGGGAAATTTTGTCCATGTGATGAAGACCTGGCTTCCCATTCCTGCCCTGCCTGGGGACTGGTTTGGGCCTAGGCAGTTGGGGTCAGAGGATTGTATTTCTGGTCGTCTGGTGGGAATCACCTCTCCTCCTTGCTCCATGGTTCCTCTCGAGGCAATGAGAAAGGTTTGGCAGAAGCCAGGAAGCCCCAAGGCACGTGAGCAAGCAGCCACTTCGGTGAGGGAGGCTGGAAGCTTTTGTCTACTCATCTTGCAGTCTTTCCTCTTTACGACTTTGTGGCAGGAGAGGGAAAACCTGCTTCCCATGCAGTGAACAACAACAGAAAAAGTGCCTGAAAACGATGACTGGGGCAGAACAACAAAGCATTACATGGCACAGCCTGGAAGCAGCTCCGTGTCCTCCCCTGCCCCAGAGAGAATGTCACACGGGGGGGTAATGATGCTGAAAATGACCTCTTTGTTGCGTTCTTTTAACGTCAGCCTTTCACTTCTATAAAATAACGCATGTGTAATGACTGTCACCTTGACTGACTTGTTTTATTTTTTATAATAAAAGAAATGGTGTATAAATATGAGTGTATGCTATAGCAAAATCTGCAGCATGTGCTTACTGGCATTTGCTGGTATAATTTATCTAAGTGTAAAAAAAATTGATCAAACTCTTCAAATTTTAGTGTATCAGAATGGCACGTTTCAGCCATCCTGACCCCATGCTGGGAAAGCCGTAGCCCCCACCTCCAGATGGAGGTGTGTCCTGCAGGAGGGGGCTCCAGTTCCTGAGTTATGGAGATGTTTCGGCACAGGTGCTGAGCTGGCATCTTCAGGGCACACAACTGCTGCAGGCTGGGAGCCACCACCAAAGCTGGAGCGGGTGATACAGCGAGGGGACACCCGCGGCGGGGGCAGAGTAAAGGCTCTCTGAGCCACGGCTGGGCTTATCCTTGGGGGTTGCTATCAGCCTGTGATGGATGTGGCTGCTCCCCAGCAGAGCTGCACAGAGCAGCCCAGCTCTGGTGTTCTCAAAAAAGATTTAATATGCTTATCCCTGGTTTAGCTGAGCACACAGCGCCTGCCTTAACTTTGATTTTTCTTGGTTTTGCTAGGTTCGTGCTATGCCTGTGATGTTCTTTAAAAAGTCTTTTTCTTTTTCGATGAATGTGTACAGTAGCAATTTATCAGATCAGAAAGGATTTACTTTCTTCTTTCTTTAATGTATTTTAAAAACAAAATGTATCACTTTTCTTTTCCAGGGTTAACATAAGAGACCCGATCTTGTAATAACCCTGTTTCCTGGTAATGATGCAGAACAATGGACAGTGGTATGGAATAATTCTTTCCATACAGGAGCTATAGGCTGATTTCATTGCTGGTAGAAAATACAGGACTGTAGCAATTATCATAGCTTTAACCACTTCTCCACGCTTTGTGGATTTTCCTCTGATCTAGGATACTGGACACATAGCTGGGAAGTTGCAGCTAGCTACAGTACCTGTCAGTTTGAATTCCAGCAAACAAGTTGTACCAGATTTATGGTGTCCTGGTAAATGACGCCTTTTCCAGAATACCTGTGCTCATAAAACAGGGTATAATATCAGCCAAAAGTCCAGATTCACCCTCTTTGTCCAGAGAATAGGACTTATCCAGAAGCTAGAAAGAAAGCAAGAAGGTGGTCAGTCACCTAAATATTGGAGCTTTCTCTCTTTAGCACGCCACCAAGTTTATGCAATATCTTTTCATGTACTGTTCATCCTGACTCAGTAATAATTTGGATTAAACCATCAGAAATAATACATCAAATTGTCAGCGAAGAGCTGGTGGCTGTCTGCAGGTGTCAGCGAGCAGCTGGATGGTTTGAAAGCGGCGTGGTGGTGATACACCCTCCTTGCTGGAGGTACACCCGGAGTCCGCAGCCCAGGCTGAGGATCTGCGCTGGCTGCACAGGCAGAGGCAATCCTGCCCTACAGTGCTGCAACGCGGGAATGGACTGGCGGAAAAGTGGGAGAGCACCTAATAGCCAAGATGGGATGAACCAAATTCCTCCGGAGAGTTGACAGCTTAACTGCACTGAAGCCAGTGTCAAAGAAAATACAACCAAAACAACTTTAGCAATCTGGGCTTGAGGATCTGAGCTCCTTCAGAAGTAGCTTTTTTCCTCTGCCCGGAGATGTCCAGGATGTGTAGACAGCCTCCCTTCCCTGCAGCAGATGCACATTTCGGATCAGGAAAGCACAACAGTTCATAAAAATGGAACTGGGTACTTCCCCACTGCTCAAAGGGCCGTTGGCAAAGGTGGTGCTGCCCCAGGCTGGACCCAGGGGTTCTGCTTCTGCGTGTGTTTCCCCACCCACTGGCAATGGACAACTGCTCAGCAATCCCATCTATTTTCCTGGTTTGTTTTGTTGTGACTGGTAAAGCAACAGTGAAATCAGCTGTGGCTAAATCAAATTTTGTCTTAGTGGCAGAGAGAGAGAAAGCTGGTCACACTTCATTAGCAAAGGTTGATTGATTAGAAAAATTTAATTAGTTTTCTCTGTCCCACTGCACCGTCTCCTGACATGCCAAGGAGAAGACTTGCAGGAGACAAAAGTCCTTCATTTCACTGTCAGGCTTTTCTCTTGGCGGTGTTGAAGAAAAGCCTGATACCACAGCAGGAGGGAGGCTGGGGACAGGTGTGCAAGACAAGTCTGTGAGTGTGGCCTCGTGATATGTGTGTGCGAGATGTGAGCACGCAAGGTGTGTGTGAGGGTGCAAGGTGTGTGAGTGTGGAATGTGTGTGTGAGGGTGCAAGGTATGTGAGTGTGCAAGGTGTGTGTGTGAGGCTACCAGATATGTAAGCGTGCAAGATGTGTGTGAGAGGGTGCAAGGTGTGTGAGCCTGCAAGATGTGTGTGCGAGGGTGCGAGGTGTGTCAGCATAAGCACATGAGATGCATTTGTCTGCCAGACGCATGTGAGCATGAGTGCATTGCAGCGGCAGGGGCAGCTGTGGGGCAGGCGGCTGCAGCCAGGGCCCGGGGGCACAGGGCTGGTCTTGGGGGCACGGGGAGGCTGAGCTGCCCCTTGGTGCAGGAAAAGCACCTTCCCCAAGCAGCGCTGCCGCCCACACTCTCTCCGCCACCTCCCGTGGCTCCTCAAGGCTGATTTTCATCTCGTGCTGTGCAGCTGGACCCCTCGGAGTCACCGTTTTAAAGATGCATGATGATGAATCAGCTGTAAATTAAGCACCCTGTTAGGATATGATCATAGGGACTAAATAAATGGCTTCTCAGTCAGTCCTCTGCAAGTAAATTAGTTAGTTAGCTTCAGAGAGTTTAAAACAAATCATTATTGGTTAATGGCCAGATTTAGTTTGCTCCAGTCATCACCAATTGCTGAAATAAAAAAACCAAAACCCTTTAAAGATATGAGTCATGAGAAGAGCTGGGATATATCACTAACACATAGTTGACAATATTTCCTGCATCGGTTCACAAACCGCCAGGATGTCCCTGGTGAACTATACGCCGTCCATCGCGCCCTCGGGGGGAATATGTGTGCCGTCAGTCATTGGCAGCATAGCGGGGAAGCCAACAATGAAACAAAAGCCTCGGCGCACCCAGCGGAGGTTGCGGGATGCTAGGAAAGTCCATGAGCAGCTGAAATGCTGCCGCTGAGCAGATGATCCAGAAGTTGAATAAGGCACTGGGACACAGAAGGCTGGCTCATTTCTGTGAAATCCCGTGCTAGCCCCTGGAAGGACCCTCTGCATCCTATGGAAAGGGCATGTTTGGTAAGAGAAGAAACTGTCGGCTTATGTCAGCATTTGAGATTTATAAACAGACACTCGGGAGGGAAAAATTCAGATGCCATTTAAATGCATTGAACTAGAGCAGATTTCTGGAGAGGGAGAGAGGAAGAACAAGGGAAAGGTTGAATTCTTTAACAGAGCTACAATAACTTTATAGTGAACAGCTCAGCTCCCCTTTTTTAAAAAATGTTCTTTACAAAGGTAATTTTGCTTTCCTACAGTGACACACAGCGAACAAAAAATATTCCAAAGGTTACCTGCTGACTGAGAAAAAGTGGAATTTATGTGCCATTGGAAATGACACATTTTTACTTTTTTTTTTTTAGGTTCTTTTAGCAGAACAAAAATTGAGATGAGGAAAGTTTGACCCGATTTATGACAAACCGCTTACTAGTCCAGTAACATTAGCCTCTACACACCCCTGGTGCTTTGCAAGAGGTTATGTCCCCTGATCTCCAGAATTAACTGTGGTTGGACTTCTTGTCCCAGCCACCTTCTGGGATGCCCTCGGACCTCCTGGCAATGAAAGGCTGTGCAGCACCGCAGGAACTAACCCCTCTGAGCAGACGGACTAGAAAGCAGATCCTGTTTTGTTATATTCTTTGTGTTTAGAAAAGCAGGATTGCATCTCCTGTGTAACACAAAGAAATACTGGGGGGGAAAGTTCCACCTTTTTTCTCCTAGCAGATACAACAAGTGAAATTAGTTAAAAAGATATAAAAATATTCATAGAAGTTATCCCATGTGGTTCCCTCAAGTTCCTTCAGTACTGCACATTAACATCAACACAGACCAGAGTTTTGTTTTCTTTTTGGGAATATATTGAGAAGTTCCTCTCAAAGACTCTTCTGCTTCTTCTCAGTAAGGCACCCCTACATGTCTTTGCCAATGGAGAGCTTAAAACTTCATTCTCCACCCAAGCCTTTAAAACCCAGAAAGTGAACGGGGCCACAACAGCACCAACTGTGCCCCACGTGAAAGCCCGCAATTGTCTGACTCCGTTGCAAACAAAATCTTATTCACAGGAATGTTCATGGGAAAGTGAACAGGAAGGTTCACTCAGCTCCACCTTTTAAATGAAGACTGACATCAGATATGGCTTTTGTTTCCAATTTTGTTCCATATGGTTATGGAGTGGCTGCAGGATCAAGCTATTTGTATCCGAAAGAGAACATTCTTTCTGCGGATCTCAAACATCCAAGTATTTGCAAAACTTAAATTTTAAGAGAAGTGAATAATTCTGGTTTTACTACCTTTTCAGCTGCCCTGGAAATATAGACCATGCTGCACTAATGAGTTCCATTTCAGGAGTCTTTTTTGTTTTGAAAAGCAGATGCAGAAGTTCAACCTATAGCCTTTCCAGGTAAGAGCTTTTATGTGCACAAGGATAACATTCTGTCAATAATTTGCATATGGATCTTTTGTGTACATAATTACATGCCTGTGTCATCACTGGTGTATTTTGGTGTTGGATATTCAATACTTAGTTACCACCCAAGTGCATACTTTGCACTGTATCATTATTTTCAAGCTCATCCTAATTGGAATTCCATAAATACAATCATTAAAAAAAAATGTATTTTGTTAAACAAACTGCTGCACTCTAGAGGAAGACACAGTTGGCTCTGGGATGAGACACTCAGTTCTGCAGAGATGATGAAAAAGGTCTTATCTAAATTCAACTGGATTAAGATAAAGGTATGTCAGTAAATTGAATGCAACATCCAAGGCTGGATCTCTGACAAGAAAATTTATGCCATTTTATGAAGTCTGCTATTTCCTAAGGAAAGTAAAAGCTATTTGCAATTTAGCATGAAGGGGGATGAGCCCTTTACCTCAGGGTCACCCTCTGCCCAGACCATGCTCCCAGCCTCCAGATTCTCCCACCACCTCATCTCCTCCCCCTTCCCTGACCACCTTTCCCTCTTCCCCCATTGCCTTTCCACCTGGGGGCCAGAGGGAGCTTCCAGACTCTCCTGCCCCCCTGAAGGTTGGTCTTGAGGCCTTTTGTGATGGGGACAGAAGAGGGAGAAATGTGGGCTGGGTGGAGGGTGGAGGGAAGCTGCCAACCACGACCATGATGACGAGGGCCTTGGGCCTTGGGCATTCAGGGGAGTGCAGGATGACAAGAAGTGCACCCAGGGCTGCAAGATGCTGTGAAGCTGTTCCCTGTCCTTGGGGCACACAGAGAAGCTGTGGTGGTCTGCTCAGGGTGAGACATGGGGAGGGGAAGGCCAGAAGGTTCCTGGGTTATCCCATGCATTGGTGCCTCTCCCCCTGCATGCAGAGGCAAGAAAGGAGTGAGGAGCATACAAGGTGATGACCATCAGTGTGATGAGAGGAGGGAATGGACGATAGGATGAGGGGGAATGGTTTGAAGTTGCGCCAGGGCAGGTTTAGGCTAGACATTAGGAAAAACTTCTTCACCGAAAGGGTTGTCAGGCTCTGGAATGGGCTGCCCAGGGAGGTGGTTGAGTCCCCATCCCTGGAGGTATTTAAAAGAAGGATAGATGAGGTGCTTAGGGACATGGTTTAGTGGTGGGATGGCAGGGTTAGCTTAAAGGTTGGACTCAATGATCTTAAAGGTCTTTTCCAACCAAAGTGATTCTATGATTCTATGTTGGGAGGCATGCTACCATGGCAGGATGAGCAGCCAGACCTGGAGTTCATATCAGGTGGTGACTTCCATGGCAGAAATGTTGGGTGTTGGGAGCTGGCTGCTGGACATCACACCGATGGAGCTGGCAGTGAGTGGTGCAGAAGGGAAACTGAGGCAGCACCAGAGGTTGGTGCCAGCTCCAGAAGGACCTTTCTGTTCTCACCCTCAGTCAGTCAGGACTAACTACGCCATGTGAAAATGTGGAAGAATGGTATCTGTTCATCTATCACACGGCCAGGATCCAGCCCAGCCAGGCTTCTGGGTGGCTGCAAGCAGCAGGCCAGTGAGGCGGCAGCCCTGCGGAAGAAGCAGATATCCCCGTCTCTGCAGTTTCTCAGCCCAGTCCCACACCAGCCTCATTCCCTTGGCTAAGTGTGGACCTCCGAGGAGTTTTGTGTGGCTTTCCCTGGAGAAGGTCCATCAGGCGGTCCCAGCGCTTCGCTGGAGCAGATAACGGTGTCTGGAAAGACCGTCGTTATCTCTCATGCCGTCTGGAGGCCGGGGGTCCCTTCCTGTCTGCCTCCGAACCGTGCTCGGCACTGTCTGCTCACAGCCACGGCCGCCACCAGCAGGTCCGGAGCTCATCTCCCGCCTCACAAATTTCTCCCTCAAAACTACTGTCATATTTGCTTTCTTCACTTTTTTCTCTTCTTTTAGAAAGCTAAGTGACATAAATTCACTCTCGTAATGTATGTCAAGTGAAGACGATCTCGTGAGAGATGGAAATAGCTTTTACATGACGTAAAATATACCCATGGGAGAGGGAGATCCACGTCCCCCTCCCAGCCACCTGATCTTCCCACAGAAGCACTGGCAGGCTCTGGACCCTGCATACTCGTGCTCTGAGGACAGCGAGAAGACATGGTCATTGGCAAGCAGGCACACATACGCCATGTCCAAAAATGGCTTCAATTGCTGTGGTGCATACAACCCTGAGTAAACAGTGCGGCAGCCTGGGCCCTGCCTGCCTGCCTCTGGCCCTCCCTCCTGGTTGTGGGAGACTGACTAGCCAGCTAACCGTCTCAAAGCTTGCTCCTTTGTGTGGCAATGTGCGAAGATCAGCCTTGCCACAGGCAAGGTGGCTTGCAGGCTGGCTGAGGCAGTGGACCCCCGGGTGGGCCTGCCTGCCCACCAAGGCTTGCAGTTTGCTGCCACTTAAAGCATGCAAGCAGAACCCTGCCCCTGCCCAGCAACAAGAAAGCGCGCGGATGGAGCCCGCCAAAAGGAAAGCGTGCGAAATGTGCACATGTGTGCTGGACTGTGCTCTATAAAAAAGGCTGCAGTCTCAGACTGCAGGGGGACCTCGTGGAAGACCATCGAAGACGCTGGAGGAAGATCACCAACCTCGTGAAGAGACCACCGAAGATTCCGTGTGCGATCACCAAAAACCCCAGAAGCACGGACCCCCAGGAAGGACGCCACGGATCCATGGTGGTGACTGTCTGCTCTCTTCTATCCAGACCTCTCGCTTCATTTCTTATCTTTCCTTCCTTCCTTTCCTGTCGTTGCTTTCTCTCTTTCCCCCGAACAATTAATAAACGGGTGGACTTACAACATCTGACCTCGTTTGTGTCTTAATCTCGCTCAAAGGGATCGAACCTGAAGTGAGAGGTTGGTCTAGCTGCCCCTAGCCTCCCAGACTCGTCTGAGGTCAGCTAGAAAGCAAGGGGGCCTTCCTCTCGTCCAAACAGAATTGGATCGTAACACTGGTGAAGGTGGTAGAGGGCCTTTCTCCTCTCTCTTTGCTGATGCCGTGGAGTGTTTTGAAAAAATACGCCTTGGAGGTTGTTTTAGAATCATAGAATCATTTAGGTTGGAAAAGACCTTTAAGATCAAGTCCAACCGTTAACCTAACCCTGACATCCCACCACTAAACCATGTCCCTAAGCACCTTGTCTTTTAAATACCTCCAGGGATGGGGACTCCACCACTTCCCTAGGCAGCCCCTTCCAATGCCTGACAACACTTTCCTTGAAAAATTTTTGCCTAATGTCCAACCTAAACCTGCCCTGGCACAACCTGAGGCCATTTCCCCTCATCCTATCGCCCATTACCAGGGAGAAGAGACCAACCCCACCTGGCTACAGCCTCCTGTCAGGCGGCTGTAGAGGGCGATAAGGTCTCCACTCAGCCTCCTCTTCTCCAGGCTGAACAACCCCAGCTCCCTCAGTCGGTCCTCATAAGACTTGTGTCTTGCAAGGGCTGATATTAGCTCCACCTGAGGGAAGTATTTTCAGCACTCAGTTTCCCAAATATTTGGTTTCTTGGCCTGTTTACGTTGCCTGAAGCAGACTGCAAGGCTGCCCCAGCACTGGGTGGGATTTGGGAGGCCAGAGCTTCTCTTCCCAAGGCTGCTGGAGCGCAGCTCCCTTGACCAGCTGCAGCCATGACACCTATGCCAGGAGCCTCCAGCAAACAGCCTGAGTGCAAAGTTTGTATAACTTTAAAAAGTAGGTGCTTGGCCAGCTCCAATTTGCCCAAGATCCCTATACAAACACTTCTGAGAAAAAAAAAAACCAACACCTTGAGCAATCCTTAGACTCCTTTTGTTGCCTCTCACCCAGGAACTCGAGAAGCTCCAGGCCATGATGAAGTCCCGACTGCAACTGAAGTCAGTAGGTTAGCCATGGGCTTCAGTGGGACCAGGATACCACCAAAGCAGTGGATGTGCCTTCTCATGGTGCACATTGCTCATGGCATAAGGGAGACGAGCAGCAAAGAATACGCAGATTTGAGTCGTGCCCCCTGCTAAAATACTTGCTACCAAACACAAGTGCCTGCTCAGAGAGTATTGTCGTCTCCACAGTTTGTTAGTGCTCGCAGCTGCTGCCAGCACCCCTTCCTTTCCATTTTTACTTGCTATGTTACTTTATTCATGTAATGCTGCTCCATAGAGAAATCTCCCTAATCCGTTTCAGGTGGGCAACGGGTACCAGCACCCTCTCCCATCGCTCAGTTGTGCTAGTTCCTGCAGATTACAGATGAGGGCCATCTGTAGTCCCTACTATTTGTGGAGATGAAAAGGAGCTTAACTTAATGTACTTTGGCAGAGTAATAGGGAAACATCAATCATGATGTGACATGTTAGTTCATATGCACCAATAGGCTCATGTTTGTAGCTGGACACATTAAGTGGATCTGTTTCTTTAAAGACGAGTCCATCACTTACAGACAGGCATTCGGAGCTCTAGCATACAGGACACTTTTAAGAGATACTTGATAAAGAGCTTGAAAATGTGAGTAGTGACATGAAGCTAAACTCTGGCTCATTTTCTTCAGATTCCCTATTAATATGAGCCTCATAAAGTTGAAATTGGGGTCACTTGGACAGTTATTTTAGTTAAAACAGATGGAGTTGTCGTGGCTGCTCCTAAAGAAGCAACTTTTACCATAAGTTACCACACACTGTCTCTGGGATAAATATATTTTCCTGTACTACATCATTTGGGATTGTGTGGTAATTGCTGGACCAATGCTGATTTTTTAATGGCAACCATGCTAATAATTTCCATCAAAAAACTATTCTGAGATAGTTCACGGCAGTGAAGGAAAAAAAAGGATTTTCCTCACAAATGCCAGAATCAAACAGTTTTTTAATTTATTACAAGAGCATAAAAATCGAGCATCCTCTGAATTACTATTTTCCCCATGTAACAAAATATTCTGCATGAAGAGGGATTATTAGACCCCCTGAACTTCCCTTGTAAGTAGAGCACAGCTGTGTGAACAATTCACAATGAATAATTTATTGGATGAAGTTCAGCATTTTTTTAACT
>NW_009258950.1:701401-715770 GCF_000687185.1 Egretta garzetta
AATTTCTTCAGTAATTCCACCTTCAAATGGTTCATGAAAAATTCAGTCCCATTACTTAAATTCAAAATTAATTTTGTGCTAGGTCAGCAGCACAACTCAGGTGAGGTGACTTCTGTCCCTTGAATCGACGACACATAAAATTATAGATTAATTCCCATTTTGTGTTCTTGGACATGCAATTTCTAAAAAGCAAAATACTTGACATATGTAGGAACTAATTAGCTGAGGAGCAAAGCTGCTACTTGTTATCACTACTTTTAGTCACGTTTATTAGCCTACCAAGCAGCCAGGACTGGGTCCCCCTCCAGCAGATGCAAAGAGGAGGCAGTGGGAAGTCCATTTCCCAAAGAGCTTATGGCCGCAAACAGGACCACAGGTGAGGAGCTGAAGAGGGAATGACAGCAGGAAACATCATGTTAGGCTATAACGGTTTTGAAAGGTGGTAACAAAAGAGGAGGATAAGTTATAAAGAGAGAAAAACAAAGAGAAGAAAAGGTGTATCAGAGGCATGGGGTAAGAGGAACAGATGTGGAGGGAAGCTAAGGTAAAGAGGTCACGATGAAAAGGGAAGGATGATTTCTCTTCCCACCTAAGCATCAGCCATTACCTGCCAAAATCAAGCATGCAGTGGGAAATGCCTCTTTAAAAGTTGTTGTCATCTGGGGATCAGGAGAGGGAAAACCCAACAGCTCCCAGTGCTGCCAGGAAGAGCCTGGGCAGGCGCTGTGGGAAGTGCCCCATGGCTTTGCTAATGCACCTCGGGCACAATTCAGAAAGCCTCAGCCTTCGTTACTCTTGCAGTTCCTCTAGCAAGGCATGCTATTTGTACTGAATAGCTCCAAGTTCTGTAATGAGAAGAAGATGCAGATTGGCCCAGAGAATTCAAGCTCACTCTGGTTTAAAGGAGAAATGAAAGGAGCCGCATTTGCAATTGAAACCCAGTCAGCGCTTGATCATCTGGGAGTGGCTTATCATCCATGTTGCAAATTAGCTGTGCCCCAGTAAAAGTATTCCCAGCCATCTTTCCCCTCCTCCCTCCTTGATGTTCATTCATCATCGTAACTTCATTTTTCAAAGCTAAATATACTAAATATGTTCTTACAGTCCAATTTACATATGTTCTCTATTACTCTGTTGAGCATAACATTGAGAGTTGACTGGACATGTTAAAAATGCAGATGACTGCAGTGGACAGTACCAGTGATTTTTTCCTCGGTGCATATGGAGGTAAAGGCTAGATATAAGCCACAACTGATTTCTATTAGCTGGCTGAAAAGGAGTGCGAGTGCTTGCTAGCCTTCCTCATGCCCAACTGTCAGCTAAGACATCACTTTTCATTGAGGCAGGCTCACAACACCGCGACTTCTGAGCCCACCATAGGAGGATGACAGGATGCACTTACAGTTCATTTCTCTGTGGTTTTCTTCCAACAGTCCTTTTGGAACGGGCACGTAGTACAAAGCAGGCAAGCGCTAACCTGCATCTGGTAGACCCCAGGGAGCTGGTGTTGGTGCTCTTTGAAGCTACCAAAGGCAAACAACCGTGGGGGGGACCTCGCCAGCTGGGTGAGTGGCAGAAAAAGCAGTCATCACGTTGCTCTCCTCAGCATGCTGAGTCAGAACAAGGGGCACAAAAAAAACTAACCAGGTCCTTGTCCTCACATCCACACACATGTGGAGCCCCAGTAAGGGCTAAGGGTGGGTGGGGTGGGGTAGAGTGGCCTACCAAGGGCCAGCCTAGCAGTCAGCATTGGAAAGCTAGCTAAAAAAAGCAGGCTGTGAAAAGGAATTGGAAAAGGAGGAACATACAATCTTTAACTGAAGGCCTGTTCTCAAGGCAAACCCAAACTGTTTTAAATCAGCTGAATCAGAGTATTTAACAGAGAGCAAATGTGGATCTTAATAAGACACCAGATATGTAGCAAGGATACATTTTCCAGGTGCAGTAATGGGAGGTCAATCAGAAATCTATCAAAAAATGTCAAACCTGATGAAAGAAAGAAGCTGCTGTAGGTCTTGGTAACATAGGCAAATGATAAAATTGTAGCAGTAGAATGTGTCTTTTAATGGCCCATCCAAACACCAGCATTCCTGGCTTTTTAAAAGCAGCGCTTTATTGTTTCTGGAAGAGGTCTGGAAGCCTTCTCTGAGTCGGGCTGAGATTTAACAAAGGAGTTGATGCTGCGTGTTTGGGCTGTCAAGGGGCTAAAACGTCAGAGATGAAGTGGGTCTGCTCCTCTGTTGGGTTCCCTACGCTGCTCCGGGCATCCTTGGAGCACAGTGTGGCCACTGCAGTGAAAAACTGCTGGTTATAAAAGGAGAAGGTTATCTGACTGCTGCACAAAACCAGGACCATGCACAATATACTTTCCAACCAGTTAATAAATACAAAAAAACCCAAGTGTTCCTGTTCTGTCCCATCACCAGTCTTGCAGGGCTGTCCTTCACTAGCATTGCAGGAATTACTAATAAGATCAACACAATTTGGCCTCCCAAGTAATGCTATGAAAAATTCACTTTCCGCTGCCCTCTCCCTCCGGCTCATCCTTGTGTGCTCAGCTCTCTGGCCAGGGCTGGCAAGGGACGATGCTGTGATCCAGGCACTGCCAGCTGCGGTTCCCACTCCTCTGCTTTCCCTCTCCTCTGAAGGTGAGAGCAAGTGTTCAATGTTGGGCTGACACCCTCACCCTTTTCGTTATACCAGGCCCTGTACTGGCCCCAGGAGCTACGTTATAAGGTAGGAGTGTCCACTGCCTTTTTCAGTTCATTAATTCCCATCAGTTCTGCAAGGAGGAAACCCAGAAAATGGAGTAAGATTTACAGAAGCTGGGATATCTGCTGTATTTTGCTCCAGAACAGGTCTAAGCAACACAACTGAATGACCACGCTTATGCTCCTAACATGTCTCAAATATTAGTCCTAATCCATTCCACTGAGTTTTGAAGTGATGTGATTTACCTGACATGTGCCACAAGCCCAGGTCAGTTACCTGTGGTTCAGCTGATCTATCCCTCCTGATGTACCCAAACTCTTCATTACGGAGTCTTTCAGCCCAGTGGAACAGATTCAGTGCCTGATCCACTCACATTTTTTTCTAGACAATCTGCCATGAGTGAGACTAGACTTTGAGAAGGAGAGAACAGAAACAAGAAAGGAAGGAGAATGGTAAAAAGAGAAAAAAAAATGGCGTAAGAAGGAAAGGAGACTTTTCAGGAAGCAAGAAGATATATTTAAGTCCAAGGAAAATTTTGGCACAAGGACAAATGGACATTAATGGGTCATGAAAAATGCAGTCTGGAAATAGGAAAAAGGAAAATCAGAACAGCAGAGAGATGAGGTTCTGAATGGTCTTTTGTGGGAATAACAGCAGCAAATAACCTATCTTTTTTTTATGAGGGAGCTGGGGTTTTTAAGAGGGAGAGGCTTTTAAGAGGGAGTTTATGAAAGGGATTACTTGGTGTGATTGCCTATGTTACAGGGAGACTAGACTAGTGATCCAGGAGTCCCTTTTCAAGAGTCTGATGCTTTATGAATGATGCTTAATGGCAAGAAGGAAATAGAAAGAGTCAGAAAGTGGTAGTGGATCTTGTTCTCTCGAACAGAAAGAAACAACATTTGGGCCTATTGAGGGCTGTCGTGTGTTTAAAACACAGTGACTAAAACTGTTAATGACAGATTTCTGTTCTCTTTTCAAATGTACATTTCTTTACCTGTGCAAGGTGCTGCCACCAGAATATCTATTCCTTTTGGGGAGTAAATGATGTGTTCCCAGAACAGCCAGCGTTAACAACATGTTCTAGAAATGAGGGTGATCCGGCAGTCGTCTTCCCTCTGGACAGGAACCTACTGATACAGGGATGTCTTATTGCTAATCTTAGATCAATACAGTATCACTTGCAGAGACAGTAATCCAAGAAATGCATAGAGCATACAATCCAAATTTGTTTCAAAACGCGAAGTATCACAGGATGCGCTTTTGCCATGACTTTGAGCTGATCTCGTACTTCACGAGAGGAAAAAACTCCTTTTCTATGGTGTTCTTTTATTTCCCTTTTCTTACCAATGGTGGGGGTGAAAACTTTTTTTTTCCTTAAGACACAATTACACATGTTGGGCATTTCGCTGCTTCATGAGACCAGGTGCAAGGCCATCCGGCACGGCCATGCCTTTGTCCCCTTCCCCGGGGGGGCAGCTCTCCCACTGCACTGGGGCCACCTCTGTCCCTGGAGGACAGTGGCAATGAAGCGTGCCGCTGAAGAAAGGAGCAATTTATGGAGAGATTACGTTGAAACCCACCCACAAAAAAGGCCAAACCCAGACCTGAGAGGGACAGGGTATGGTAACAGCCCCATGCCAGGCTCCCTAGGCTGCCCTGGGGCACAGGCTGGGGCAGAGGAGGTCCCGGGGGCGAGGGGGGATGCTGCCTCCTGCCTCGCTGCAGCCTGTCTGCCCCACACCCCTGGTCCCCAGCCCAGGCAGAGGTTACTGGCTACAGCCAGCAAATGTCCACCAAGAGCAAGAGACGGGCTATGGCACTGTGTGGTAAATAAACGACATCGATACCGATGCAGTCACCCTCAAAGGTGTGTGGGGAGAGGACACGCCACACCATACATGTGTGCAAAGGCACACACAGGCTGGCAATGCTGATGCCAGCACAGGGGTTAGACTCCCACATATCCCCTCCCCAATTTACTCATGCCTGAAGTGGAAGCCTAGCTTGGGGGCAGTTTGCAAAGTCTCATCAGGACATAAACACACCGAAGACTTTAACACAAAGCACTCCACATCCCAACAGATGTTCTCCAGCAAGGTCTGTGGGGAAGCGCTGTAGGCTGGTACGGGTCCCGGTGTTGCTCGCCTGCAGGAGGAATTGAACATGAGTTTAATCCATGCAAATCTCAGACTTCATCAGAAATGCCTGTCGTTATTTGGTTCCCAGCTTTCAAAATATACAATCCAATTACACAAACTTGTCATCTGTAATGTTGTGTCTCTCCATTCTCACCCTCATCTTCTTAGTATGCGTCCCCTCTCTTAACAGCAAAACCTGTGCTTAAAAATCTGAAGGAATAAGAGTCTCTAGGTGGTAGGCTGCTGAAATTACCTGAAATTTATTTCTCATCATTTTTTTCTTAAGGGAAAAAAGAAGACGGCTTCCCCAGACACTGGGAAAAATCAGACTTGTCAGTTTGATTTCACTAAAGGGGAAAGACTCCGAAACTCCTTTAAGGAATCAAATAGGGAACACTTGGAAAAGCAGAGCTTGATTAAAGACAGCTAACATCAATTCAGGGAAAGGAGATCATGCCTAACTAATTTGTTGGAATTCTTTGAGGAAATTACTGCCCTGGTAAGGAAGGGGAAAGGATATTATAGACTCCGTTTTTCAGAAAGCATTTGACAACATTCTCCACTGTTGGTTAAAATGTCTAAGGTCTGAAGTCATGGAATAGAAGGACAATGAGCATATTGGACTGAAAACTGGCAAAAGAGGAGGAAAGAAAGCGTAACTATGAATGGGAGCCTTTCATTTTAAAGAGGGGGATGTAAGAAGGATCAGGGAAGAAACCACATTTTGAGTTTGAAAACAAGATTTCCCAAGGTTACTGAAGACACTCCTGAACCTTGGGAAATACAATTAATAATGAGGAGCCGTGCAGACAGATGGAGAAAGGAATGGTTTGTGTTACCACGGTATCTTGGAGAGCAGATAGAAAGGGGAAGACTTTCTTGACTGCTCTGCTAAAACATATCTGTCACAGTTTGAGTGATAATATGTGTTAAATTCCACAGACACAGGAAAAGACATGGAATTTCACACTGCAGAAACTAAAGGTGGCCCACCTTTCCCTTCTTCATGTTAATGATTACTCCCATGCACTTAAGCCTTCTTTTTTTAAGAATGATCTTATCACATGCCATTGCACACAAATGTTATTACTTAGGGTCTTCTCGTAAGGCAACGATTTCACTTCAGGTTAGTATTATCTCAGGAAAAATAGTTCTGCTTTGAGTCTTTGCTTGGGAAAAAAAAACAACCAACCCTGCTGCTGCTTCACACTAAGGGCTTGTCTATAATCATGTACACTGAAGCATGTGTTGAAACACATTTTAACCGGTAGACGTGATAACCCTGTCCCACACGGTATAAGCTAAATCGTAAAAAGCTGCTGTCATCCCTGAATTAGAGTACACGTTTATACTGAACTTGAGGTACTGGACCAGGGAGCAGGCTTCAGCCTGGGGTGATCTTGTAGTTGCCTCTGGGCCATCAGCACCCACCACCTGCGGGCGTTTGTGCTGGTGGGGCTCAGGCTGCCTGCACACCCTGTTTGCCCTGGTAGCCAGCAATGTCTCAGGGAGAGTCCTGCAGCCTTGACATGGCTGCAGGAGACTACCAGAAGGGGGTGGCCCTGCTTGGTTGCACTTCAGCCCTGTCCCACAGCTAGCAGCCCTGTCCTTGGCTCTGTGCATGGTGAACCACAGGCACTAAAGCTTGCAGAGCAGTCTCCTTCACCGGGAGTTTAATCTAAAGTGGGCATACAGTCCCTGCTGTAGGTATGGTCTTCTCCAGGGCAGAAGGAAGGCAGCAGCACAAGGCCTCCTGTGTCTTAAGCCACTGTGCAGTTCACCAGGGGATGCCTGCCAGGTTCCTCAAACTCTCCATTCCCACCTTTCCAGGGTGGCTCACCCCATCTGATGCTCTGCCCAACGAAAAAGCAAGCTGATACTTGTGTTTGGCTGTCAGGTATGGTCCCTTGAACATATTTTCTTTAGACCATTTGAAAGCCATTCTTTCGCCTAACACCACCTTTGCTGCTAGGATATTATGGGCAGGAGCACTTCACTCTCCTGATTGCACCGTGCTTGGAAAGGAAGCAATAACTTAAGCAGTGTGATTACAAGACTGCTTCTGGTGGGCTTTAACGTACATGGGAGAAGGTACCTTCTTCTATCAGTGAGAGCATTAAGCTAGGAAGCTTTGTCATGCACGGAGAATTTATTTTGGTAATAGAGCCTTGTAAGCCCCCATTTTTCTACACAAGTTGATGTAGTGTGTGCCCTTGGAACCAGCATGTCCTCCTCTATTTCCTCTCTTTCCACTTTGAAACACAAAAGGCACTGGTGAATTTTGTTTTGTTCTGTTTGCTTTTTACATGCCTAACTGACCAGAAGGAAACAGGATAGGCAGCAGTGGCATTACACCAGGAAAACGCATCATTCCATCATCATGTCTTATTGTGGGTCTTCTTGAGTAGGTCTTCTTCCTCTTGTCTGCTGCCTTTCCTTGTCTGTGTCTGTCTGGGGATATTTATATACCTCTAGGATGGAATTTGCCACTGAAAAAAGTATTTTCCTGCTCTTCCCCTCCCTCCCTGGCTCCATTTCTCACTTGTTTGAAACACCGAACACCCTTGACTCCCAGTTCTCACTCCAGTGACCAGTGGTGACTTCTAGTACATTTGTATTTTTTGCATTTACTCATTTTCAGAAAGATTCCTTCCCTTCTTCCCTCTGATTTGAAGCATCACTAACTTCTACAAGCTTCAAGCTGGCCTTTCTGTCCTGCACACTGAAACAGTTTTCTTCATCAGAGCAGAAATAGCAGAAGTCAGAGATGTGACCCTTTTGGACACCAAAGTACAGCTTTTTTTTTTTTTGCAATACAGTGGATCTCTCCATGTTCATTCCCTTATAAGCCAGATGTGTCACTTTTTTACACAACAAAATACATTTTTTTTTTTTTGCAATACAGTGGATCTCTCCATGTTCATTCCCTTATAAGCCAAAAAAGTGCATAAAGCAGGAAATAAATGACTACATACAATTCAGTAATATCTGCAAGTAGAAATAGAAGATACATATTTTATTTTAACTCAGCATCTTTTGCTGCTAGGACAAAGGCTGGACTAGAGAAATTCTGAATATTAAGCCTGTAACCTTTGGATCACCATCTCGTCTCAGCCTTTCCTCTCTATATTAATTTTCTTCTGATGCTTTTTTGGCAGCCTTTGCAGTATTTTCCCCTCAGATGATACTGCAACTCCAAGCATCTTATGGGGAGGGGGGAAACCTTTTCAAAGACAATTCTAATCTACTCTAAGCAGATCTCCCTAAACTATTCCTTATTAATTTCTGTTTTGTCAAAAGGTGTCTTCTCCATGCCCTTGGGCTGATTATTAATAGACATGATAACAAATTTATAATCCCACTCTCATTATTTTTAATTTTTAGGCAAGGGAAGGGGAGAGGGTTGTGTATTTTTGAACGTTAACTGTTGTCCCTCCTCTTATCAGGTTAATTGGGCTGTGGTAATGTCTGACTGGATATCCTGCCCAGAGGTGATTTTAAAATGGCAAATGTCATGATTTTTTTTACTTAGCGCTGGAATGTCAGCCTTCTCATATAAATTACGGTGGTTGCTCTTGTCTCAATGACATAGGTATTTCTTTAACATTTAATTCTTGGATAAATAGCTACACAGCTATCAAGAACAAGGACTGTGTGACTTCACGACAACAAAGAAAATAATCTTCTACCAGCCTTATCGCTCTGGTCCTGTAAAAGCCCATTGGTAGCCAGCCAGGTTTAAAGATGTCACCATCACGCTTGGTACTTCCACTTAGCTCTGCAGAGCTCTGCCTGGCATCTTTTCAAAACAAATCTTGGAAAGCACACAGAGAAATGCTTTCTTTCTGGAGCCCTCTAGGTCCCCCTAACTACACAGTGGCTGCCAGTTGCAGCTAATAGGGCTCTTGCTCTTTTTTTTTTTCCCCCTCATTTTAAGTACCAGTTGTCCTAGCCCAGAAGGGCCTGCCTCTGCCCACCCCAGCCCCAACTCCAGGTTGCAGCACGGGGAAGAGGTGGTTTCGGGATGGGGGCTGGTGCAGGGTGGCAGCAGACACGGTTCCCACGACGCAGGGCGCTCTGCAAGGGTTGGTGCCTATGGTGTTGAAAACCCGTAAAACTCGAAGTCCTTGAGCTGAGCAAACTGATAAGCAGCGAACATGGCAAGACAAAACAAGAAAGAAGGCGTAGTGATTAAAGAGGCGGAAAGGCCGCTTTCGTAATGAGGGTGTCACGAGGAAGGAAAGAGGTTTCGGTCTGGGAGAGGTTATTTCTGGCCTCTCTGGAGGGCAGATAGCAAAAGGACAGTCTCTTCTTTCATGGCAGTGGCCTTGGAAGGGGTCCTGTGTGGTGAGGACCGATGGGCAGCAGGTAAGAGCAGGCACCTTCAGAGACATTTAAGGGTGGCTGTTGGCTGAGCTCAGCGACACTTCAGCTCTGTTGACACATGCGGAGGGCAGGATCCGGGTCTGGCAGCAGATGGACAGCTGACATTTAAACACTAATTGTGGTGGAACTCTGAGCCACAGACTCCGTTTCTCCTGTCAGAGGCTATTGCTAAATGATTTGGCAGCTTTTCATTTCATAGCATTGAGAAGCGTTTTGTAGATTGCTCAATTAAATATCTTTCCTGACACGTGATGTTGGTTTGTTTGCTTGTTGCTGTCACCTTACCTCTTCTTCACAAAGAAGGTCCATACTCCTTGTTTCAGGTTTGGATATTTTCTCTGTTTTGCATTACAGAAAGTCAACCAGGAGAAAAATGTCGCAATGACTTAAAGCAGATCACGCACGTCGATTTTGCTGGGAGGGAGAAGGAGACTGCATTGTGCTGGGTCAAGCAGGACAGTTCTCAGCACTGCCAGAGCACCTCATGGTCTCTCAGCTCTTGTTGATGTGACCCATTCACTATTTAGCTTGTCTTCAATAAACTTCTGTTAATACTGTCCAAATAAACTCAGGGAGCTTTGGATGGAACATAATACTAGATAGATACAGAGCATTCCCTTTTTCATCAGGGAATCTGAGAGCTCTTTGTTACGATTTCAGAGAATTAAAGCTTCACAGTATTTCCGAATTATACCTGGAGGAATTATTTCCCATAAGCTGAGGGAGCAGAAAGATGGATGTCCCTTCCTCGTGCTAGGGTTGGGATAATGGATCCAGTGACTCGGTGGCTGGGGCTGCCACAAGAGTCTCCTTGTTCTCGTCTCCACCAGCTCTCAGGTGGCGACTGGCCCTGGGTTAGCAGCCACCCTCTGATGCACCCCAAGAGATACAGAGCGTACTCGAGAGCACCATCCGAAGCCTGGAAAAAGGGATCTGGAGAGAAATAGGGGAGACTAACAGAATGGTAGGAGCTGCTGCGTTTTGTGAGTTGTCTTAAATAAAGATTCCATTTTAATCCTACTGGCCTCTTGCCTGCTTGCTTCATTCAAAATAAAACACACTCTCCAGAAAATGGTTTTACGTAGCCCAGCCAAGTTTCTGGTAGAGCGCAGACCCCAGACATCCATAATTCATGAGCAAGGAAGGGTGTGGATATTTTGTGGGAACCGGACCCTCCGTGAACAAGATCATTTTCATTTGCTGATTATGTCGTGTAAACAATATGCTTTTAGGATTCAGAGGAACAGAACTGTGCATCTAGCAAAGTCAAACTGTTGATTCGTATGCTGGAAGGAAATTAAATTAACCTGAAGCCTTTGAGTTAACAATAAATATTAAAAGGAGGAGCATGTTGTCCTTCAGAGTTCCCTTTGCCAAGCTTAAATTTCTGCTATTTATCTTTTACCTGTTGAACAACCCAAATGCTGTTCGGCTTGTGAAATACTTGCACTTTTCATATTGTGGCTTAGATTTGCAATGCTGTGGCAAGGTTTGAGTGTTTGAAGCCATTTAGAATGTTTATGTTTGAAAAATGACAGTAAGTAAATTGAAATGTCTCACTGATTTGTGCTTGACAGAATGATGTAATGAAAAGGACATGGTGGACAGCCATTGGTTTTCCTCGTGCTCATGGTTTTTGATCCCAGATGCTAAAATCTTATCCCTAAGACACACAAATGATACATAAAGTCCCTATCATCCATAGAATATGATAGATATTTTATAGTACATAGCTGGTTCTCAAAACTATAACTAACTGCCAAGTATATCAAGGGTGCTGCATTAAGACCTTCAAAGCTTCAGGTGTTGGGTCCACAAAAACACTTGAATATGAAATTTTTACCCTAACTCCACTAAGCATTTAAATCTCAAACCATCATTCCCAAAGCTTATTTCTCAGCTCTCACTTAAACCTAAAGATGACAGGGTCTGTGACCACTGAAACTCCGTCCTTCATGTCCCTCCTGCCATCCTCCATGGATGCTTCTGACGTGCATAACCGAAGGAGGGGATGTCTCCCTGCAACCTTTTTCCCAAGATGTGGGAGGCCGTATCCTGGCTGCAGCGTCCCGTCCTTGCAGAGCTCACCCTGCAGGTCCAGCCCCAGACCACACAACCTGGAGGCTCAATCACCTTGGCAATGGTGACATATCAATGCAGGTGACACGGTGAACTGAGGTGACCATCACTCCATGAACAAAAGGGGACATAGCTGAGAGGCAGCAGTCACTTAAGACGTTTCAGAGGCAGAATATTTGCACATGTGTTTTCTTAATATCCGTATCATGACTGATAAGAAATAAATATAGGAGCAGCTTCATTTTATACTTCAGGGTATCATCTGTGCTTCTCCAAATAGAGCTAGGCTTTTCTACAGAGGCAATTGTATTAGGCATTTGGGAAGACCCTTAGATTGCCCTAGTTGTATACCACGTACATGGATTTACACTGAGAAACGCTGATGTCACATCTGAAAATCCCTTATTGAATGTGAATGCAAACCCCACTGGCTGGCTCACATCCACAGGCAGTATTTGTCTATAAACAAATCATCTACCTTTCATACAAGAAACCCTGACAGACTGTTGGGATTGCCTATGCAAAGACCATCAGAGCAGCGCTTAAACCCCAGCGTGTGGTTTCACAGTCATTTTGCACCAGCCTAAGCTGCTGAGCTGCCCAGCCAGTGATGGCAGGAGGGGTGGTCTTGGGAGCAGGGACCCAGGCTGCAACTCCTGCTCTGACAGCAACATGGCCTCACGCTGATTTAAGAAGACTGTGAACTTCCATCCTTAGGACTCAACACTTTTTACTTTTCGGAAACTGTATCCAGGCAGAGAAATCAGCCACCCCGTGTTACGGAAATGTATGAAATGGAGCAACGGACTTGATTCATTCCTGGGCCTTGTTAGAGACTAACCATGACCAAAGCCAAAAATATTTTGGGTGCCACAAGGTTTATGGTGAATAACCACAGTGCATAGCTCACTGCAATGGAAAGACACCATGACAGGCTGTAAATTTTGTTGGAGCCCTACATGTTTAGCTTCCCTGGTAGCCATCCGTCCTTGACGATACTGGGAAGATTTCAGCAACACTCACTAAGAACAGTCAACCATTGGGATAATCTCCCCTGGGGAGTGGTTGACTCCGTGTCATGGTTTAACCCCGGCTGGCAACTCAGCACCATGCAGGGGGAGAGAATCAGAGGAATAAAAGTGAGAAAACTCATGGGTTGAGATAAAGACAGTTTAATAGGGAACGCAAAAGGCCGCGCGCAAGCAAAGCAAAGCAAGGAATTCATTCACCACTTCCTATCGGCAGGCAGGGGTTCAGCAACCTCCAGGAAAGCAGGGCTCCATCACGCCTAACGGTGACTTGGGAAGACAAATGCCATAACTGAACGTTCCCCCCTTCGTTCTTCTTCCCTCAGCTCTATATACTGAGCATGACGTCATATGATATAGAATAGCTCTTTGGCCAGTTGGGGTCAGCTGTCCTGGCTGTGCCCCCTCGCAGCTTCTTGTGCCCCTGGCAGAGCTGAGAGCTGAGAAGTCCTTGGCCAGTCTAAGCACTACCTAGCAACAACTAAACCATCAGTGTGTTATCAACATTCTTATAGTACTAAATCCAAAACACAGCACTATACCAGCTATTAGAAAGAAAATTAACTCTCTCCCAGCTGAAACCAGGACACTCCACTACACCGGACACTTTCAACACACAGCTGGACAGGGTGGTGGGCCATCTTGTCTAGACTGTGCTCTTGCCTAGAAAGGTTGGACCAGATGATTCTTCCGGTCCCTTCCAACCTGCTGTTCTATGATTCTATGATTTGTTGAGTGCTGTCCTAAGGATCCTAAGGACACCGGGAGGAGATGACATCTCCTGAGCCTTGGGAGATGACATCTGAGCTGCAGAGGAGGCTAGCATCAAAGTGGGATCTTATTCTCCAGTCACTCCCTTGGCCAGCTAGGGGCCTGTGGTGAGGCGCACTCATGGCCACAGAGACCCTGATTCCCACAGCAAGAGATTTATTCTTTTCCCATGGCATTGGAGGTTTCCTTTCCTCTTTGGTGGTAGGACATAGGGCGAGCAGTAAAAACTACCTGAACAAAGAGAACTGGAACGCTCAGAAAAAGGCATTTACAATGGGACCCTCCCAGGGTTAGCATTTTTAGAGATAGATATATGGAAAAAGAATTAAACAAGGACAAACACAGCCATGTATGAAAGGCAGATTATTTATACAACAGGCATTAGGAGCTCTGTGGCTGGGACTTAAGGAGATTACAACCACATGAGAAGGCTAACCTACTCCTGTAAGAGCCAACAGCCATTTATCCGAATGGAATAAGAAAATTAGCTTCAGTTCTCTCCAGTCTGAAGCCATTGTATTCACCAGCAAACTCCTGAGTGAGGGAGATAAATTGGAACAGAAAAGAGAGCAAGGGGGGGAAAAAAAACCTTATACCTTACGCAGACATGCACACCGAGCAGAGGTAGAAGTGGTGATTTAAATCATGCTTGATGCCTGCGGTGCCTTATTACATGCCAGCTAATGGGGAAGCGAGGGGAGAGAAATAAGGTGCCCGATTCATTGGCCCAGCTGCAGGGAAAGGACTCCCCCACCTGAGGGAACAGGAAATTCATTTTTAAGACTGCACTGGGGATCATTCAGCTGGTTTTAACCCCACTCCTTTGGGTATTTAAACTGCTCCTAGACTGGACATTAAACCTTATATGGGAAAGACAAATCTCAAGTTTTCAGGCGGGAGACAAGAAGCGTCTGAATTTTCACAAGATAGGGATATAAGTTGGACCTGGAAATATGTGTATGCTGGCACCAACATTAAATACGTCTGCACAAATGGAGCATTTGTATGGAGTGGCCTATTTTGCATTCAGAAGTGTGAAATTTCCAGCTTGCCTCAGCGAGAATATGGTCTGTAAGTGTATTGAAGAGATTTGGGACCAAGAGCTGTGCACAGCACAGTGTACGGGGTCATAAGTAGAAAGTTGGCTCTCAACCCTTGCGGCTTGGCCTGACCTAGAGCTGACTTGGCCCTCATGAAACTCAGGATGTTGTGAGCATCCCGGCCCTGTGGCCCCCCCGCCGGTGCTCAATAA
>NW_009258950.1:715864-759520 GCF_000687185.1 Egretta garzetta
AGGCTGTGGGGACCGCCCCGGCCGTGGGGCCCCCCCGCCGGTGCTCAATAATTTGTGTTCTGTGCCGGGGGTGGGGAGGGTGTCGAGACGGGGGGTGGAGGATCAGCCAGGAGCACATACAGGGGGGAGCCAGGATGCCTGGATTTGACTGCTTGCTTCAAAAATTTACTTGTCTCAGCTTCTCCAGCTCTCACTTTTATAGCTCAAATCCCCAAAGTCCCTGCTCCATATTTACTCCTTCCTTGGCAAAACCATGATCAAATTAGTGGAAGTTTTGACTGAGGAGAAGCAAATTTATACACTGGGCTCTGGCCACCTGAGGATATATATGTGCTGGAGTGAGGTAGGGGAGGCGATGGGAGGGGGAAAATGGGACAAAAGGATCATTCATGGTTCCTCCCAGCCCTGGTCCTGCACTCACAGTGGTACGAGGACCAGTGCAGCCAGCAGGCTCTGTGTGGCTGTGAGCACAGTCCCACAGACCACCCTGAGGCCAGCAGCCTAGGTGGTTTGGCCGAGAGGATGGACACACACTTGGTGCCAAGGTCTACCCGTCCAGCACCAATCCCCTCCATCAACACACAAAGGGGGTGGCTCTGGAGGCAGCCACCTCCCTGAAGCCACTTCCCAATCTTCCCCTGCCTCATGGCACCATGTACATATCCCAGCCTTCAAACAGCCCAGCTGGCACAGGGTGGCCCATGTCACCCCATGGCTGCTGGGGACAGATGGTCCAGCCACACGGGGCAGCCCCAAGCCCTGTAGGTTGGATGGTCTTGGCTGTGCCCTCTGGCCATCCCTCATGCCCAAGCTGGCTCTGGCAGCACCAACCGTCCAGGCATCATCCTAGCTTAAAAACCCTACAGCAGGCTCTGTGGCACAGTGGGTGTATCCTCTGTCGTCTGAAATTGGAAGGACAAGCAATGAAACTCTCCTCTGTCTGAGTTTAAGTACAAGCCACATTTCCTCAGGTCGAGCATGGTCAGTGAAGCAAAGAGGGGCCGTTTAAAAGCTGAAATGCTGCATGCAACTGAAATCTCTGTTTTTTCAGCCTGGGAGCCAAGGGTTTCTAAGAAGTGTGTAAAAAGTGATGAAGCAAAGCAAGTTCATACGCGCTGCGTAGCCATCTACGCATGTGACATTTCTAAAGGGGTTCGCACATCCGCTGGAAAATGTTTGGGGATCTGCAGATTGCAATGAGCTAAATGAACTCTCAGCCTTCGTTAGCGTGAGGCTGGGCTGCTCGGGGCCGGGTATAAGAAGTGCTTTGTGCATTGAGGCGTGCTTGGGCCAGTCGACAGATCCCAACATTTGCAGTATCGTGGCAACCAGTGTATCACTTGCATCAACCTGTACGGCACTCTGCTGGGTCCCAATACACAAACCTCACACAAATATTTCAACATGTTTGGCGCCAAACTCCAGTCAATATATGAAGTCATTTCACCACAGCTTTTAGCCAATAGGAAAAAAATTCCCTACTAACTTATTTTTGGAGGTTAAAAATAGCATTTGTGTGTGTGTGTGAGGTTAGTAAAAACAGAAATGAGAAAGACAGAAGTGAGGGTATATGCTGTTAGCATTTCTGAGCCACCTGGAGCTGGTCCCCAGCTGGGCAGGGGGGCTGCCTTTCCTTTCCTTTGGACAAGCACCCTTTGTTTCGTGGGACCACATCAGGGATGGAGAGCAGAGGGCTTGTCCTGCCAGCCCCCCAGCTGCACTCCTCTCCATGGCCATGAAGCACAAGCTCATGTCCCACTCTCACAGGGATGGTCCACCATTGAGATGCACCCACAGAGTCCTTAAAGAGAAGCCAAAGCAAGGGAAGGACCACCAGGGTGGTGGCGCAGTGACAGCAGGGTGTCCCCGTGCACAGGCATGCAATCGCTTATGCTCCCTGGGGCAGGAAAAGCAGATACCTCTGCCTTGCCCCCGGCAGCTTGTTGGGTGCCCTGGCACCCCAACCCTGCCCGCTGCACTCAGGGGTGGCTGGGACAGGCCCATGGCTCCACCAGCAGCAAACATCTTTATGTGGGAATAGCACAGAGGCCTCCAGGCAATAAATTTCCTGAAGGAAGATTACACTTTTTGGCAGCCCACTTTTTGATGTTGCACTTCCCCTGCGGCACTCTGCTTTCACTGTCTGCAGCGTGTGATGTGGATTTTCATATCACGCTGGTGCGCTCGGCCTTGGAGTTGTGCAGCACCAGATGCTGCCCATGGGCCCTCACATCTGGTGGAGGTATAGCGGCGAGGTCTGCGGGGGCTACTCTCCCGCAGATGCGTTCAAGCTCTCGCAGGGTGCGAAACCGCTCTGAAGGACAAGATTGTCTTATGAGCCACCTCTTGATCCCATCTGTAATCCTCCAGCCCGCAGTACGGAGACTGCTCTGCTCGCTCATGGCTAAAATAATACTGGGGTAATACTGCTGTGCTTAGTCCTGCCTTTAATGTGATGGCTGTCTGCGCGTGTGATTGCATCCCAAAGCATTTCTCTGATCTCAGGGGTCTGCAAATGCTTAAGTTAACAATGAAAATAAAATATTTTCCTTATCAAAAGCTTGCCTTTCTCATGAACTGCGCTGGTGTGTCAGAGGGAGACATGGAAATCCTCGCTTTCTCTGGTTTCTGTCTGGTCTTCACCCCACTCCTTCTGCCAGGCCCCCTTTCCCCTTCTCTCCCCCTCCCCAGCTGCCTCTCCTTGCTTCAGCCTCTCGCCCCTACTCCAGACTCATGCTTCCTTCTCAGGGAAGGAGGGAGACATGAGGAAAAAGTCCTAGCTCCTGCACAAAGCTGTTCCTCAGTCAGCCTCCACCATACCACAACTGTGCCGGTCCTTCCACCCATGTACTACAGGTTTTCTCCAAACCTGTGGGCAGTAGGACTGCCAAACTTTGGCTACAGGGTAGAGGGTGGAGGGAAGGAGCAACATCCTGATGCTGTGCTCCCCTGTCCCACCCAGGACAGTGGTGCTGACTCTGTGGCAGATATTCCTGGGAAGATAAGAGAAAGCTAATGCTAAACTGTGGCTTTTAATTTGTCTTTCAAAGTCCACATTCTGAATGCCAAACCATTGTGTTCCACAGAAAAATGAGAAGGACCTGTGCCCCTGCCCAGAAGAAGACCTATTAGATGTGCTTAGATTTCTAGGCTCCAGCTCATGCGAGCAGTACGTAAGTTATCAGTGCGTAACCACAGTGTATTTCAGAAGAGGCAGAGTTATGCTGCTGTACAAGCGGTGAGTACATTCATTCACGCCATCATACAACAGGCAGAACTAACAGATTGCTGTTGGCTTTCATCAGCAGCGGGTAAAGGCGGTGTTGAGATGCAGGTCTGTAATCTTTGACAAGAACTTCGGCAGAGTGGGAGAGCAAATGACTTATGCCAAGTGTGATTCATGAAAAGGGGCCACTGCATGATGGGTGGAATGATTTGCATCTCCCCTACAGGGCTACCAGGTGTGTGAATTTTAATTTTGCAGATTAAATTCAGGGGAAAGTCATGGGGTTCTTTCTAGACTAAAGTCAGGAGCACATGAGGACAATTCACTGCACAGCATAAGGTGATTTTCCATGGGAGCTGAGGTGATACAGTTTTCCACTTCAGGTCCTGCAAGAAGAGCTTTCACTGACCCTGGGCCATTGCTCCTAGGTTAAGGAAATCAGGAAGGCAAAGTGGATGTTGCAAGGGCTGTCCTGTGCCCCTCATCTTTGATAACCATGCTTCCTCTTCTTTGCATTGGAAATTAGAAGAACACTGGTTTTGACCATATTCTGTCCTAACCTACTGTGCCTTGGTTTGAGCGCTGCTTCTCTGTCCTGGCCCAGCACAAATGGGGAAGCTGCTTGTAGCAATAAAGTGGAGAGGAGGTAAAAATGGCCATGACCTGCCTGTGCCTGACTTAATTCAGTGAAAAAAATCCCCCAAGCTTGCCAAAACTTTCTCATCTACCACAACAGCAATAATCCTGGCCTTCCAGGGCTCTTCACCATCCTACATGTGCACCCACCTTCCCCTGTGCTTGCCACAGTAGAAAGGGACTTGCCCTGGTCAGACCTCCTCCCTAGGATGTCAAAACGTAATGGTATTTGCACTCCTGAGAAGTTTCTTCCTGCAATCTGTCACCTCTGGGATCCTTGGAAAAGAAAGATAAATTTAAAATTGGAAAGTGTCTACATGAGGTAACAGTTGAACTCCAGTTTTCCAAAGCGAATTCCTCTGATTTCCAGTGAAACTGGATTCAGAGATTTGAACATCCTTGAGACTAAGACTTAGGGTTCAGCTGTTCTTATGCATACCTCACATACGTCATACCTCAAGGATGGCATGTTGGGCCAGACCCTCTCTGCAGTAACCAGAGCAGCGCTCGTGTGTTTCATCCACTGGCTCTGCTGGGCAGGTTGCAACCTCCTGCAGAGCAGCTGTAAGATCTAGCTCAGGAGAGAAGACTCTGGAGAGCTTCTCCTTCTTCTTTCTCAGCTTCTTTACGATTCTGAGGAACCTCCAGAATGGGCCAAATCTCCTCTTTCAACTATAGAATAGCATGTTGACATGGACCACCTCTGTGCAGACAGACGAACTGAGGGGCTGGGTTTTGTCTCTCTCCTTCTAGCTCTTGGCCATGCACTAGCATACTAGCTTCCTTCTACCTTTCTCCCCAATGGATATTTTATGTGAGATTTACTATCTCTTTTTAGTTATGCACTGCGGCTCCCTTTTCCTGAAGAATTTCTGAGGAAATTTGAGGTAGTGTTGGTGAATTCCCTTAACGCATTCTTCCACATGGAAATTCTCAGTGTCTCAGGCAGGTCAATGTTTCTGAGGTTTGCTTGCTTCTAATGATCTGTTTCTGGCTTTGCCAGAGAGCCCAAAGCTTCCTTCCCTCCATTACAGTGGCAGATGTGGGTAGCTAATCTTTGGGGAAATACTTACCATACTTTTTCAGTTCCTTGTTCTGTTAAGTTGGTTTAGTCTCTCTGGCGGTCATTACCAAAATCTTAGTCTTGATGTTGAGTCCATCTAGACTGCAAGCATAGTGCTGCTACTCCTTTGCTGTCCCAGTGTCTTTCAAATTTTCCCAAAATGCTTTCTTCCTGCTGTAGGCTGCAGCAGTAGAGGAAATCTCTAACTGCTTCTGCTCATGCAAGGCTCTTGGAAGTCCATGAAAAGAATCATAGAATCATAGAATGTTTTGGGTTCGAAGGGACCCCTAGAGGTCATCTAGTCCAACCCCCCTGCAGGAGCAGGGACACCGCTAACTAGATCAGGTTGCTCAGAGCCCCGTCCAACCTGGCCTTGAATGCTTCCGGGATGGGGCCTCTACTACCTCTCTGGGCAACCTGTTCCAGTGTTTCACCACCCTCATTGTAAAGAATTTCTTCCTTATATCTAGTCTAAACATATCCTGGTTTAGTTTAAAACCATTACCCCTTGTCTTGTCACAGCTGGCCCTACTAAAAAGATTTTCCCCATCTTTCCTATAGGCCCCCTTTAGGTATTGAAAGGCCGTAATCAGGTCTCCCCGCAGCCTTCTCTTCTCCAGGCTGAACAAGCCCAACTCTGTCAGCCTGTCCTCATAGGAGAGGTGCTCCAGCCCTCGGATCATTTTTGTGGTTCATGTCCAGCTTTTCATCCACCAGCACCCTCAAGTCCCTCTCGGCAGGGCTGCTCTCGATCCTTTCTTCCCCCAGCCTGTACTGATCCTGGGGGTTACCCCGACCCAGGTGCAGGACCTTGCACTTGGCCTTGTTGAACCTCATGAGGGTCACACAGGCCCACCTCTCCAGCCTGTCCAGGTCTCTCTGGATAACATCCCGTCCTTCTGGTGTGTCAACCGCACCACTCAGCTTGGTGTCATCCGCAAACTTGCTGAGGGTGCACTCGATCTCGCTTGTCTAAGTCATTGATGAAAACATTAAACAGCACCGGTCCCAGTACGGACCCCTGAGGGACACCACTCATCACTGGTCTCCATCCGGACATCGAGCCATTGACCACTACCCTCTGGACGTGACCATCCAGCCAGTTCCTTATCCACTGAACAGTCCACCCATCAAATCCATAGCTCTCCAATTTAGAGAGAAGGATGTTGTGGGGGACCGTGTCAAAGGCTTTGCAGAAGTCCAGATAGATGACATCTGTTGGTTTTCCCTTGTCCACTGATGCTGTCACACCATCAAAAAAGGCTGTTCTTGATTCTTTATGGGGTTGAAGCTTGGCCTTGAGTGCCTGCATATGGATGTCTCCTGTTTACTGCAGGGAAAACCAGCTGACAGTAAAAAATATGAAGGGTATGGAAACAACTCTTCAGTATCACAGAACAGTGAAGCTTTGGCATAAAGCCTTTTCCTCAGGAAAGCAAAATACTTCACAGGATGGCAGCAAAATGCGTGTGGGTGCATTGCTGTCTCCTTTTTGGGAAGCACAGTCATGGTGACAGCCCATTTGCAAACAGAACTCTTATGGGCAGGCAGGAAAAGAGAGCCAGAGTCTCATTTAGTGGAAACCAGCATTGCTTCCTTGATGCCACCAAAGCTCTGTTGGTTTACACCACCTGAGAAAGACCAGGTAGGTCCTGGAGAAACTGCATCCATGCCTTCTAAAGGGTGAGGACCATGTCTTCTTAGGGTTTGGTTCATATCTGGAATTTCCCTAAGTTCCACTCATATGTAACAAATAACTCAGAGCTCATTATTTCTTTAATCAGACACTAAAGTCCCTGTTTATTTAAAGCTCTGCAGAGATAATCGGAACTAATCATCACATGTAATACAAATAAAGGCATTCCTCTCTTAATAGTAGGAGCAGATCTAAGCCAGTTGTTCTCCCACTGAACTCAGCTGGACTAAGATGAGTTTTCTGTACTTGTAGTGATTGTTATTCTGTCACTAAAGGGGTAATGGGAGGAGATACTCTGTTTTACAAGGCAATAATTAGGTTTGCAAGGGAATAAACCGTGAGGAAGAGGTCTGAGTCATTTTTCTCAGCAACGGGAGTGGATTATTCCTGATGAAGATGAGGCATTCTTTCTGTTCTACAAGAAGGAAAACAAAAACATTTACATTATCAACAAAAACTGTAGTCACTGCTTCCAATCATGTCCTACCCTCAGATGCATCTCTTTTGGCTTAACTTTTACATCTTTCCATGCTTTAATAAAAACAAGGAATCTCTCCAGCCCAGTTCCATCCCATCCACATGGCTGATTTAGCCAAATGTTGCATGGAATAAACACAACCTTTCCTTTTTTTTTTCACTTTGTGCTCATAGCTGTCTAAAGCCAAGCTGAGCTGTCAGCTTCAGCGCTGAGTGAGCAGAGCACCCATGACAGCCAGGAGAGCACTGAGATGTTCAGGACTCCAGCTGACACTCAGAACTGGTGAAAAGCATTACAGCTATTGGGGGAGGCAAGGAGAAGGTTAGATCAGATGGCACCAACATTTGTATAAATAAACACGGGAAAAACCTGACTGATTTGTGCATCAGAGATACACAGATGAAAAACTATTTACTGAAGTAAACCTAGAAAGAGAAATCCAAATCCCCACAGGAATGCTGTACTCTTCACAAATACTGCCATTGCTCACGATGCTACAGTTTCATCATGGAAGTGGTAGCATTTCAAGCGTAGCACTAGAAAAATAATGGAATGTGTATTTCTTAATAGGTGGAAAGGTTTCCTGGCTTAGATCTGGATCAAAGACAGAAAGGGGTTTGGTGTGTAATCTTAGTCTTTGTGTTGATGACTCTGGGAGCCTGACTCCCCAATGCTTCATATATGCATCATGAGCAGGGCATGGGGAATATTGCCATTGTCACCTGATGGAGCTAAAAGTACCTTCACTGACTTAAAAGACATAAAAGCCTTAAGATATCTCAAGAGATTTACTACCTCAGAAATAAAGACAGAGATATAGAGAATATATAAAACTGCAAAATAAAAAGCTGATGCAAACACTTATGAGGAAAGGCAAACCTTTCATTGAATATTTTGTTTTGGTAGAATTGAATAATGATATCATTACCTGCAATATCTGAAAATGGCTGCAAGTACAGGAGACATGCCACCAGTGTGGTTCAGGTAATGGGCGGGCAATGGGGATGGTGAAGAAATAATTTTCAGCCTCTTCTGGATCTGTGGAAGATGATCTGTATCATACTTCAGTACTTATATTATCACAGCTCTCTTATGTAGGTTGTAGTTGATGCCATGCACGTTAGTTTTCACACACCGAGTGACATATTTGTCAAACAGCCCTGAAGGAAATATACTGTATATCAGTACCTTAATTAGCTCAAGGTCTGCAATGGAAAGGGAGGAAACCTAAGCACATGACATTGGCACCTCTTTTACCAGCTTCATGGAGATCCCCTCCAGAGCCAACAACTGGAAGGAGAAGACACTGATGGAGCACTTTGTTCATCATGCCTGATAATTATCAAATGGCAGGGAGGCTTTCCTCCATCCTCAGCACAAGATTTCTCTGGGAAGGTAATTTCTTTAGCTCAGGTGGGCACCATGTGAATCGAATTGTCCTCCTGGTTAGTTACTGGAAAGCAGTTTCTCCTGATTATTGGAAAACAGTTGCAATGAAATGCAAGAAATATTATTTGTAAAGATACGTCATACGCCTGAGAGCATGTCTTTATGCTTGTGACGTAAGCTGAGCATTAACTTCATGTCAGCATAGCCTTGGTCACTCCTGTTTTGTTATTCCCTTACATTCACATACAGGAAAGGGAAGATAAATTGGAGGTAAGATGAAAGGCAGACAAAATGGTTATTATAAATGCATTCTATATCTGAGACAACTCAGCTACAGAAATAACCATAATGCCAGTAAACATGATCTTACAGCTATAAAAAGCTGCTGTGCTTTTTTCCAAAGAACCTGCATGAATCTTCCAAAATTACAAAGCAGCACCCCTAAATTTCAGAGGCTGTAATGTGATGTATTTATTTATTCCTTAAATCTTTAAAATATAAAAGTGGCAAAAGACACCTACCCAAACACTCTAGGCCTAGTATTCAGTTGAACAAATGTTGATTTTTACACATTACCCATCCACAACTGAGTTTGTCAACTGGATTCCCTTTATGGTCAACAAAGTGAGAGAGACAATTCCACAGTATTAATCTATCTCGTCCTAAAACACATATGTAACATAGGTCAAATAACTCATACCCTACCCATTTCTTTCCACTGACTGTAAAGTGGATCTGCAGCTATGTCTGCATCAGACATCATGGGACGAGTAGGAGCAGCTCTGTAGTGCAAAGCTGCTGGTGCAAAGGACTTGACATCCACATTTAAGGCTTTTATTTTGGACTTGCTCTAGTCTGCTCCTGTGGATTGAATGCCCATTAGCGGTTGGACCACATTCGATGGTCCTCTGCAAATCATTTCCTGGCTTAGGTTTCATCCAAAAGGAATCCAGTGTGTGCACTCAGAGGACTCCACAATGCAGAGAATGTGTGAAAAATGGTGGCAATGAGGAGATTCACTTCAGAAGTACTATTCAGATCCAGCTTGAATCTGAATGTAGCTGCACCCTCAACTACTTACTACTTAGTCCAGCAGTCAGCAAAGCAGACACTTATAATTAGGTGACATGAGTTTCATCCTACTTGTCTCTAACATGTTATAAAATATCTCAATAGCCTCTTCACAGAAAACAGTGATGAACCAGCAAACCGGTCTCCCTTTATAAATTTCATCTTCAGGACCAAGAACCTCTTCTGTAGTTCTTCTGAAAAGCAGAACCTGACAATATCCTCTGAAAGGCAGTGACCTTGCAACACTTTGTTTTGGAGGGAGAGTCGCAAAGCAGGTCTCCTTCGCCTCATATGGATCAACATGCGATCAGCCTAAACACTCTGATCCCAGAAACACAAAAGGGAATAATAGCAATGTGTGCCTTCATAAAGACCAGTAAATACATCTTGCACATCTAGTGGATTACCTAAAGCTCAGATTTCCATAGGCAATGTGCAGTATTACACATACATGGGTTTACTTATCCAGTGGGCTCAAAGGACCTGAAAGCAAAAAGAAGGGTTTCCCAACTAGGCATGGACATTCTGAGATATCACCAAGGCTAATGCTACACACAGAGGAAAGAGACTCCATTTGCAGTTCAGTTCATATGTAAATTTTTGGATGTATCCAATTGCATCCATTCTCCGTATATTTACATCTCCAATTTAACACTATTGCAGAACTGCCTATGGCATACATGTGGAACAGTGCAATGCACAGATGGCTGACCCTTTTTCCCTTTAATGGGACAGAAGCAGCAAGTAAGCTATATAGGCTGTTCATGCCATTATATATTGCCTATGTATGTATGTATGTATGAAGTACACCATCACCTCACCACCCAGCAACAGCCTGGCACCCAATTACTGCCTGATTCTTACCACATCTTTATAGGAAGCCTTTCTATAAAGACCTTTTCCTATAAGCTTTGCTCATGCTGCTGCAAAGCTGGCCCTTAAAATTTGACACAGATGTGCAGCTGTGGTCCTACAGTGACCATTTTGGTTTTGGCTGCTGCCATTTCTCCCTCTTTTCCAACCAGCTGGTAAGTACACTTAATATGCGCCCCTTTGTTATTTCTTAGGACTCAGCACCTTTGTACAGAGGCAATCTGTCTGTATCCTTTGCATAGAGTACCAGTGGGTCACCACCCAAGGAATGACAGATATCTTCTTCATGGAAGAGGTCTGGGCAGATTGCACTGAGAGAGCTTGTGCTTCCAAGGTGCTCTCAGCTGCCTGACCCACCATAGCTGCGCTGGCATAAGGGAATTACCCATTTAAAGAATACAGTCAGCATCTCCTTTGCTTTCTGGCCAACTAGAAGTGGGTAGATATTCCTCTAACTTGAAATACCTTCAACACTTCTCCAAATATTTCATAGGAAGCTGTTCACCAGGGAGCTGCAGATGCATGCTGCGCAGGGGTGCAGTGCAGGAGATGCTCCAGCCTGCCAAGGTGACTCCCGGCAGGCACCTTTTTGCCTTTTTAATCTCTCTTCCCTTAAATTCCAGTCCTGAGGGTAGGCTGGTTTTCAGAAACACAGGAGGGTTTTCAGGAGCACAGCCTCCCACAGCACAAAGGCTCCCTGTTACATCAACAGGAGGAGGACCTGTGAGGAAATGGAATGTGGGGGGACCTCAGCAAATTTTCTTTCCTTCGGGGCCTCCGCTTGCAGTTTTTTTCCAGTGTCAGGGTACTCCCTGTCTCTCTTGGCCACCCTCTGGAGAAATGCTGAGCACCTGCTGTGTCCATTAATTTCAGAAGGAGTTGCAGGTACTCAACATGTCTCAACGGTGACTCACGGACATCCATGGGTGCCGTGGGCACTTAGCACCTCACAGCTGGTGCGTAGGGGTTCAGGGCCTGGGAGAGGCTCTGGGAAAGTCCACAACAAGCTGTAGGACACAGGTACTTTTGTGAAAGAAACTAAAATTAGGCTTTTCCAAAAAATACATGTGCAACTGAGGCTCCAGGGATGCTGAAGTATTAAGGAGCTTGTAGTACTTTCTTGAAATTCACACCATTCTGTTGACATAAAAACGGTCTCCTGCGAACGAATTTTAAGAGACCTGACTGTGCTCTTCAGAAGGAGAAAACACACAATACCATAAGTAAACACATAAATCAGTTAGAGAACCTAGAGATTAAGGATTAGGTTCATAAAGCTTTATGTCCCATATATGGAAAGTGCCAAAAGTTGCTCTTAATGACTTTGGAAAAGGTATGCGCTTTTTCTGTAGTCCTAGCTCTCTTTCCCCTTGTTAGCAAATGGTTTCATTCTACACTTGAAAAACTCACAAGCCAAAAAAAGAGGGAAAAAAAGGTGAGTGGAATTTAACCAAAAAAATAATAAAAGTCATTCGTGGTTCAAGTGCTCAGCCTAAGCTATATTTATTCAGTTGACATTTTTTCCAAAAAGACCAATGCGTAAATTAATGTGCACATGGGCAGGTCTGAATTATACCCTGGCCATTTATAGTATGCAAGGTTTTATGTGACTTTTTACTCTCTTGTTCAATAAAACAATAAGTAGTTATGCAGCAGCCAGAGGAGCCAGTGATTCATTTACTTCCATGGGATGCCAAGAACCTTCTTAAGGAAATACAGTCACCGATATGTAATGAAAACCTTTTGTACTTTCTGTGGTGCTTCAAGGATTAATAGAATTTCCAAAGGCAAGAGATGAATGAGATACAGTAGCAAGCACCGCAGAGGCCAGGTTTGGCCCAGGGGTGACCGCATGCAACTCAGCCTTCGCTGGAGCTTCACAGCAACCGTGCTTTGCTCACACCGCGGTAAATACAATCAAACGCCACTTGCCGCCGGATGATTCATCCTGCCCAGGCTGTTCGATTCTGCTCCTTCGGCTGATTTTGTTAACGTTGTAGGAACTGTAAAGTAAAAGCCTGCAAATCAACACTGATGTGTTGAATACAGTGTGCTCTGCGTGCTTGTCTTCCTTTCCGACAGACACAAAGTTTGCCATTGGGTGGCTTTAGGGAGTGGAGAAGAGGCAGTTGTATTCTGGACTGAAACCAAGTGCACCTCTAGGCCACTAAATATTGAGTTTTTCTTGATCTGCAAAGGAAACAAGGAATCAGCCTCAGGAAAGCAAGCAGACTGGTGAGAATTGCTGGAAAGAAGGTGCTAGAGAGCTGTGCCACTGGATAAGCCCATGCTGAATGCACTTGCAGGGTAGCGCACCCACCTCAACAGCAGTATATGAGAAACAGAAACGTTACAAAGAAATGCCACATAAGAAGCCACAGAACAGCAAACATATCGAGAAAGACTAAACAGACTGAGAGTCTTCAATTAGAAAAAGATGCATCTGAAGGGATATACGACAGGACAAAAAAAAGGGGGGGCGGGAGGGGAATGGGAAGTGATTATTTGCTTCTCCCCACAAACAAAACCCAGGATGCCTTCAATGAACTGACTGGACAGAACAAGATTTAAACCAAATCTTTCCACACAATCATGTAGCTTGCTGCTACAAGTATGTTGTGGTGACTGAACGTATACATAGGTTAAAACCAGGATTAGAACATATCCATGGAAGTCTATCGATGGCTGCTCCACAATGACTGTGCAGACAGACATCCAAGGTCAGGTTGGACAGGGCCCTGAGCAACCTGATCTAGTTGAAGATGTCCCTGCTCATTGCAGGGGGATTGGACAAGATGACCTCCAAAGGTCCCTTCCAACCCAAACCAGCCTATGATTCTATGATTCTATGAAACCTGCAGATAAAGATGTCCCTCAGCCACTGACTGCAACTGCAGAGGTTTCATTTCTTATGAAGCCATGAAGTAACCTTTGCTGGCCATTGTCAGGTAAGGTGTTCAGCAGCATGATGCACTGCCGCAGTTCATAGAATCATAGAGTCATAGAATCATTTAGGTTGGAAAAGACCTTTAAGATCATCAAGTTCAACTGTTAACCTAACACTGCCATCCCACCACTAAACCATGGCCCTAAGCAACTCATCTACCCATCTTTTAAATACCTTCAGAGATGGGGACTCGACCACTTCCCTGGGCAGCCCGTTCTGATGCTTGATAACCCTTTCAGTGAAGAAGTTTTTCCTAATGTCCAACCTAAACCTCCCCTGGCACAACTTGAGGTCATTTCCCCTCATCCTATTGCCCATTACCAGGGAGAAGAGGCTGACCTCCACTTGGCTACAGCCTCCTGTCAGGCAGTTGTAGAGGGCGATAAGGTCTCCCCTCAGCCTCCTCTTCTCCAGGCTAAACAACCCCAGTTCCCTCAGCTGCTCTTTGTAAGACTTGTGCTCCAGACCCCTCACCAGCTTTGTGGCTCTCCTCTCTTCTACTTAAGAGTAGTTCTCCTACTCTTAAGCAACAAATGCAGGGCAGGGGTGGAAGAATTGTCATGGCTGAATATTCTGACTTTTCTTTAGATTATAGCAGCAATGTAATAACTGATACCAGCTGGACACTGAAATCTTCATAATTCAATAAAGGATTCATTTTAAATCATGGAAAACCCTAACTATTCTTCCATGTAGATACTAAAATAGAGTCTAGTGAATAGTGTGGACTTTTGGACATCGCCAAAGTATTTTCTCTGATTAATCACAGCTCTTGGGTGCAGCGGAGGACACTGAAGGAGGGGTGTACTGAAGAAACTTGCTGGCAGTAGCACTATACCACACAAAATCTGAAATGTGTTTGTTTAGGAAGGCTGAAGGGAAGATGAGAATGCATCAGTGTAGCGACACAACCTGCTCACCCTAAAGAGCAAGAAAAGCAAACAGATTGCTGCCCACAGTAATCGGGAGTCAAAAGGGTCTCTGCCCACTCGGTCTCCTGTGTGCATATGTGGGCAACATGCATTTGTACCTGATGTGGCTTGTCCGAGACCTCAAAGGTACCTGGGTACGAGAGCCAGAGCTGAGGGATTCCTGGCCCCTAGTCCTGCAGGACAGGACTGCTTTTCAGTCTTCTACTTGCTTTCTTTCCTTTAGAAGCGCTCATTCCTAGTGGAATGATCCAAGACTTAGGAATTCTTTAATATTTTTGGGCTCCACATATTTCCAAATGGACTTGGAAAAATAAAGCAGCCTTTGGGTGACAAATCAAAGATTAACTTAGGTAACAAACCCAAACCAGTCACCTCTGATCATACATGCAAACAGTAACTTATCATGCATTAAATTCTAGATGTCAGAAAGTAACTGTCGCAACCCAAGCGTGCCGCAACTCCCTTGGAGAGCCAAGTAATAAATCTGTATCTTTTGCAAGAGATGAAGCATTATCATGCCCCAGAGATTGACTGGCTCTGCTCTCATGAAAGTCAAACAGGGAGCCAGTGACCCTGGAAAAAGTCTCGTACTGGTCATTAACAAACAGCCAGTAACATACCTGTAAGACTTGTTTAATGCTTACTGATAAATGCTAATATATATGGCTAGCAAATTCTCTGAAAGGAATCCAGACCTTGAATGGACTGTTTCCTGTAGAGACAGTCTGACTGGGATTTTCATTCATAGGCCTTTGAGGTTATGCCAATACGTCTGACAGTGCTATACACACCAGAGCTTCATTCTTCCCTCTCCTACACCGTGTATATCAGAAGAAACTTCCAGACACAAAGAATTCTCACCAAGGAAGTGTTGATATAAAACTTTTTTTTTTCAAAGTTAAGTATTTTCTTTTGCTCAGAGTTTTCACCTGTTTCATATTATTTTTAATGGAAAATGCATTTGTTTAAAATTGTTTCTGCTTTTCATGCTTATGGTAAAATATTTTTAAATTAGAATTTTGTCTATAAGCCAAAAAATTAAAGAAAAATCTGTTCAAGAAACTGAGCAATGTTCGGGATTCTTTCTCAAACATTTGGCAAGGAATCTTGAAATCAACAAAAATATTACATTATTTTCTTGTTGTTTCAATTGACTTTTCAAATTTTCTCATTAAGTCTGTAAGCTTGCTGAAGCCAAAGGAAGCTTTAATCATATTATACAAATAGCACTGCAGTTTACCCACATATTTTTGGATTTGCACATGACTCACTTCACAACATCATAGAGGTCCCCATTGTCCTCACTGGTGATTTAGCAGTCTCACAGAGGATGGGAGAGGCAAGTGGACTCACAGCATTAGAAGTTGCTGGCTTTCAGGGCAAGAAGTGTTTAGCCTTTTTTTTTTGTGATGGGGGATAGACCAAAACTGACAGTTTTACCTTTGAAATGATTGTGAGTTCCACTGGACAAATTTTCAGATCATCCCAGGGAGCTGGTGGCATTACTGTTGGAAATCCTTAGGGGATTTCAGCATAACTTAGATTTTCTACGTGGCAACTGGTGTCCTGTGGATTTAATGAAAGCTTTGTACCCATGTTATTTGAGAGCATTTGTGGGGCTGCCCATCAGGCTTGGACCCATGGTATGGAGGCCATTGATTCTGAGATCTTCCCTGAAATGCCACTTCATTCACGACAAGGCAGATTTTCTTCCTTACTCTTAATGCTGTGGTCAAGGTCTTTCAGTATGGCCTTATAGCATAAGATCTTAAAGAGTAACTTCCATACCAGTGCAGTCAACTGAATAATTCAGACTGGAAGGAACCTCAGCAGGTCACCTAGTCCAGCCTCCCACTCAAACGTGGGTAAACACTGAATTCAGACCAGGTTTCTGAGGGATTTGTCCCATTAGGTCTTGAAAGCCCCCAACTACAGAGATTTCGCAGCTTCTCTGGACAGCCTCTTCCAGTGCTTGACTACTGACAAATGGACATTTGTCTAGCCAGTAAAATGGCTCATCAATAACTGTGATCCATTCATAAGGGAAACTTTTGACTCGTGAACTCTATACCATAGGTTTCTGGGAAGCCACTGGCGTTTAAGGGGGATGTGGAGCATTTGGATTACAGCCTGGAGAGGAAATGGCTGAAGAGCATCCTGGAATTTGATCATTTGTTGGACTTTGCAGATATCTGGAGGGGAAAAGCAGGGGACATGACTGAATCTGGAACATAAAAGTGGCCATGGCAATATGTGGTATATCACCTTTTATAGCTACCTTCTATAAAGTGCTATGAATACTTTGTTAATGTTCATTTTGGAAAACTGGCTTTTAGCAAGTTTTCCCTTTTCTTTTGACTAGGAGCTCGGGGTTTCCATGGTCTTTTGGTATGTGTTTGGGTTCAGGTCAGCTCCTGGTGGGGCCAGCTCTGACATTCTCATACCCTGAGAACACTCATTTGTAATTCTCTCCTCTCCATCACAGTTGCTTGAGCTAAGAGCAAAGGTACAGTCATTATTGACACATTATTTACTGAAGGTAAAACACCATTTATTTTAAAACACATGGACATTTCACTCAGTCCTCAAGAAATCACCTCTTCTTGTGGAGTACCTGACAGCTGCAGCCCATCTTAAAGCTCATTTTTTGGAGAAAGGTAGTGATTCTCCCACCTCAAGGGATGTTGGTTCAGATGTTCCACCATTTGGTCTTTGGAGTCAATATCATGCATGAGAAGCTGTAAATTGTTTCCTGCTTATGTAAGATCAAATTCTCCAAGCTACTTGACTTGTATTGGACTTCTTGGCAGCTAGTGATATATCTGATCATGGACAGTTGCTTCAGCAGCCAGGGATATTGCTGTTTTAATTGAAGCTGCTCTCTGGTGGTTCCTGTCCTTTCAGAGTACTGGAATACACTCCTGGTGATGGCTGCTTGGACTCATCACTGAGGACTCTGAAATATGGGTCAGCTTTGCTGCCTGTGTTCTTTAAAGTATAGCCAGCTGGGGAGATCATTATAAAATACAAGGTAGAGTATATTGACAATACTCATCTTGTATTTCATGTGGACACTGCAAGTTCAGTCTAAGCCATGGAGGAATGTCTGAATGTTATTGCTTTTTGGCTGCATTAGGGGTGTCTTGTCCTCAGCTTTGGAAAGACAGAAATATTGTTGCTGGATATACTGTCTTCTTGGCTAGAAGGGACTTATCTGGAGACTGTGAATCAGGTTAATAATACTGGCATCATTTTTAATATCTCCTTGCACTTGGAAAGCCTTGAGTTGGCTGGAGAGTTAAAACGTGATTTCCAGCTATGTGCTTTGCATAAGTAATTCCCCCATTTATCTCACGACAGCCTGGGGAAGCATGACCCCAGAAGCTGGCTTATAACTTACTTACAGTACTCGTGGTCTTCCTGTCCTGTGACAATATTCAGTCTAATAGTGCCTTTTTGACTCTGAGTACCTTTTAAGACACAGTGAAGCTTATGTGAGCCTTAATACTATGTAAATCTCCAGCCTAAAAGTAGCCTGGTTAGATTCAGGCTTGTGAAGCAATTTGCCCACCATTTAGTAGGTTTTGCAGTCACAAGCCCTTTGGCATATCAGCAACCTTCCAAGAGCCCAATAGCATGTGATTTTCTCTTTCTGAAATCTAGCTTGTTTTTTCTCCCCCTCACATGGGGTATTTTTCTTTCTCAGTGATGAAATTGTTATGACCACTGTTGCTGTTTAATCATTTATTTCCATTGTTTTTATTTATACATCTGCTTGGCATTTTTTTTTTGGAGATTGGAGTGTCCTTTAATTACAACAAAATTGGTGTGGGAACCATTACTGAGTGCCCTACTGGGTTTTGGAGGGGACAAGTTTGCAGCATTTTTTAATACTGTTACTTCAATGCTGTATTTGCTTAACAGTCACTCCTAAATAGTAAGTCTGGCTTTGTCTTGCACCTATTCGAGGGGGGGGTTGGTGGTGTCCATATACCTCAGTGGTTTCTCAGGCTATACTTATTCTTGCCTGACTGAACACATCTTTAAAGACCTTTTCATACAGTTGCACTTGCAAGTTTTACTATAATGGTATTATTGCACCTTCTTTTCTCCCTTTCAAGAAACCTTTTTTCTGGAGTGTTGTGTTTTTTTCAAATCATTCACTAGCACCTGCGTCATCTCCTGACAAAAGGCATATATGCCCATTGTCACCTCTTCTCTAGCCTGAGCAAAGTCTACCTGCTTTTTCCCTGTAGGTCATGGCCCCTGACCTTTTTATCAATTGTGTTGCTGGATTTTAGGCTGCCCTGGTTTATCACTAGCTCTTCTGAATCAAGGGGCCCAGAACAAAACAAAACAGACTACATGAGTTATGCTCTTGGAGTCAGTGGGACTGCTGGTGTGACTAAGTGCTCACCAACATGAGCCAGGGTCTCATGCCTGAGTCCTGAGCTGTGAAAAGGGGAATGCTTTATGTCACTGATTCACTCAGGTTCCCTCGGAACGTGTCCAGAAATAGCAATTTGCTTTTTTGCACAAAGCATCCTGTCATGCAGTCGTGATTAATTTTTATACCATCACTGCCTGGTCTCTTCGTTACTGCCTTCTAGATGGGGTTCTCTCATCAGGTAAGGTATTTCTGCCGGTATTATTTCCCCCTAGCCTCCTGGCAACCAGAGTAATAACTACAAATAAGTGATATTGCCCATACTGGCAATCCTGAAAGAAAACTCAGCTTTTGTTTTTCCTCAGAACCCTTCTTCGCATGAGGAGGTCAGCTTTATGTGCTCAAACACATTTTATGGGGAAGGCAGTGGAGTACAGCACGGGCGGAGGCAGCAGGGGAATTCCTCCCAGGTACTTGGGAAGTTACACATAGAATCATAGAATGTTTTGGGTTGGAAGGGACCCCTAGAGGTCACCTAGTCCAACCCCCCTGCAGGAGCAGGGGACACCGCTAACTAGATCAGGTTGCTCAGAGCCCTGTCCAACCTGGCCTTGAATGCTTCCAGGGATGGGGCCTCCACTACCTCTCTGGGCAACCTGTTCCAGTGTTTCACCACCCTCAGTGTAAAGAATTTCTTCCTTATATCTAGTCTAAACCTAGCCTGGTTTAGTTTAAAACCATTACCCCTTGTCTTGTCACAGCTGGCCCTACTAAAAAGATTTTCCCCATCTTTCCTATAGGCCCCCTTTAGGTGCTGAAAGGCCGCAATCAGGTCTCCCCGCAGCCTTCTCTTCTCCAGGCTGAACAAGACCAACTCCCTCAGCCTGTCCTCATAGGACACATCAACCCCGCTGCTGAGAATTTCCCCCTTCACCACCAGTGTTTCACTCAGGCTCTGCCGTAATAACACACAGGCTTACTACCTGCAAAAGTCACCGATGACGTGGGGGCAAACCAGCCTCTCGGGAAGGAGCGGTGGTAGTTTTGTTGGTGACTTCAATGTGAATGGGAGCAGGCCTTTCTCTGCACAAACAGTTTTCTCCTCCAAGAACCATGTTCTCCTTACACTATTTTGCTCTAAATATAATAAAAGGCTCCCTGTTGCTACAAGTAGCACCACTCTGAATGGAAAGTGCTGTTAGTCTTGTTTATTTTGGCTACCTCAGTTGCGCTCCATTGTATTACTACTATCCACTACTTGTGCATGTATTATTCCTTGACTCATTACGTGTAAGCACCAGGGGAGGTGCAGAGGCCAAATGTGATCCACAGATGTCCACAATTTCCCCAGTGGCTTCCCCCTGCTCTGCTGACGACCCGCAGAGCCGGCCGAGGAAAGCCACCCTGGTCCCTTGGGCTGGCATCATCCCTCCCCACCGGCCGTGGGGTGGTTGCATGCCGTGCAGTTGTATGCAGATCAGAAGTGGCCGTCAGACGTCTGGCGGGTGGCCAACACCATGCTCGGTTGAGCAATATTTGGGAGCTCTTGTATGTTGTTTATTGCAATTACCGCTGGGCAAGCCCTGCAGAGTTTGGTTTGTTTGAGCTACTACAATCAAAGCTGCAGGGTTCAGTTTTCAGAGGTTAGCGCTTGAGCAACCTCTATATATTTACTTGGAGGTTCAAGATCTATTAAAAGGAACCATTCTGCTCTTTTGTCTCCTGTAAGCTGTATCACATTTGGCAGGAATGAAAGTACAATGGTTTCTTTGTATGTAATATATTGCCTAAAAAAAGGTATGTGATTGGAATGAGAGAGGTGCTGGCTGCAGTTACTGCCCGACTGGAGAGGGATGTATTTTTTCTGATGTAGAACAATTGTGCAAGCTGAAGAAATGGTACAAATCAATGGACTTATTGCACATGAAAGTAAAGTTTGTACTCACAACTCTTTACTCACATGGCAGAAAACATCGTGGTAAAAAGAAAAGTGCTGTACAAATACAGTGCATATGCCATTAGCTATTGTGGCTTTCTTTTTATCTTTATCCCTCTCATTTCTTACTTTTTTCTGGATAGTGAAAATCAAAATCAGCCTCATTTTTTACAAATAGCCTTGTGAAAGGTCCTAGTCCTTGGGGTTCACAAGACCATTCCCATTTGTTTCCAAATATTTATTTCCATTCACCTGTAAAACCAATAAGCAGTTGACTTTAAATTTTAAATCAATATTTCTTATGAAATGCACATGCAACAGAATCTCCCAATAATCTTGACTAAGAAAATCTGAATGAAAGCCATACAGATGAGGAAACCTTTTTCTTTTCTTTACTTTTATGTTGCATCCCCACACACAGTTGTAAGACACAGGATACTGGGTCTGGGATAACAGATTTAGTTTCGTCCTCAATATTTAGGGATTCTATTTATAAAGGAGAGATGGAGTATGGGACAGGACTAGATTATCTCACTTTGTCAAAAACAGTCCATTTACTTATGTTAAAAAACTACCATTTGAAACACCACTCTTTTCAGTATTAATAAAAAGCATGAGCTATAAATACAAAAAAAGTTCTAGCACATGATTGATTGTGTCATTTCTTGCAAACAATTCTCCTAAGGCAGCTGTAAACTGTAGGTCACCAAATTTGTCCTATTTGACTTATAAAATCATGCAGTAGTTGAGCCATGACTGTCCTACTCCAAACTGAAACCCCCTTTTCCTTTCATGCTGAGCTCTAGAACTGGGTGGGTCCCAGCGTGGGTCCCACCAAAATAATTTTTATCAACTGCACCAATTCAGGAAACAGATGGTATGCATTTTGGCTAACATATCTGTATAAACCAAAGTTAAAATCAGCATGGAAGAATATTAAAATTGCATTGATTAAAAGTAGAGTCTCTTCTAAATAACGATGTTGATGCAGAGATTTAATGTAATCTATGAATTAAGTTTTAACTTCTTATCTTTGTTTCATCCAGCTTCAGTCTCCCTGGAACTTAGTGTCTCAAGGGCACAAACTCTGATCTGTATCTGTAATATCTCCATTTATCTTTTGGGAAGTTTCTAGTCATTTTGCAAGAGGGGAAGCAAAAAAACCCAATTCATTTTGATTGAAATAAGAAACATACCTCCTTGAACACTTATTTCTTTTACAGTTTGAGTTATGCTGAGAATCTCAACATTTTAAATAATGGCATAAACTTTATGGGCACATCTTGGTGGAATATTGATTACAATTCATTATTTCTGAGTTGATGAGTCCGTAAAGTTTCTTATCTCAGTGTGGGTGTTTGGGTTCCTCTTTCACTCTTGATAGCTTCCTGGAAGCTTCATTCACCTTTGAAATTCAGCCAGTCATTTTACCCTCAACTTTCTGATGGATTTCTTCCTAGAATAATTTGTGCCTGATATGGTGCATGGCCTGAAGTAAAAAGTCATTTTCCAGGCCATAGAACTTCTGTGACTGTACTATATGATACATGCATTTTCTACTAAATATTTAAGACTTTCTAAATTATATCAGTATCAGCTCCTTCACATTTTTCCATCTGAGTTGCCGTATCGGCCCTTGTTGAGCTCTGGTTTCACAACATCGTCTTGCATGCTTTACGGTTGGCAAGGTCATAGCTTGCCCATGATAACATGTATTCATGAGTTGTGGTTCTTCTTATTGGCTTCAGATTGCCAAACAAAAACAGCATAGCATGACCCACAATAGTCGTCAATATTCAGATTTGGAGATTTCTCTAATTGCAGATATAGTTATCTCTGGCAGGCTACAGGCTGTCTTGCAGCCGACCCTTTGCAATCATTTGTGTCACCTACATACTGCAGATATAAATATAATTGCCCTTCATTGGATAAGTCAGATTTTTATTTGCCACAGCAGCATCCTGCTTTCCTAGAAACTTCCTAGAAATGCCCTTTAGTACTAAAGCATCTCAACAGAATCTGCAAATTTGATTTGACTCTTTCTCAACCATTTAAAAGTCCTGGGATCACATTCTGATGTCAGAAATAGCAGTTGAAAAAAGCTGCGGTCAAATTCTTCATATTTTCATCTTGTTCCGAATAATAGCTTCATAGGACAAGTTCTTGTTGGCAAGATAACATATTGTACTTAGCATTTTTATTAGAATCTTCCTGTTTTCTCCCTTCTTCTGAGAGTTCTGAAAATGAAGTATGTCACCACCATTCCTTGTGGTCTTTTGAAGAGTATCAACAGCTCCGCGATGACATGGGGAAACATGGTACTGTTCAGATTTGTGTCAAGTCTTTTTCCAATTAGTGAATCCAGACTGTGTGAAAGCTTCCTCTGTGTGCTTCATCAAAAGTAGTTTGCAAAAACGGTAGCAACAAAGTACATCGCCCCCATTAGCATTGGAAAAAGAGGTCCACAGAAAATCACAAAACTGGGATAAGCATAAAGGCAGGCTTGTTTTTCCAAAGTCATACACAGGGAGAGCCCTAAGTCACAGCTGATGAGGTGTTTTAATAGTGTCAGGCAATTAACATTTGGTTCTTGTTGCAGACGACACCGGAGACATGTCAATCCTACCACCAGCTAAATTTGATCCACTTGTTCTTAAAGGTCTAGTCTCCTCCTTTCTTAATCAGCCATGGTTCAAGTGATTCCATTTCTGCACTTTTAAAATCTATACTTTGGGATTTTTCATTTCAGTCAGTCACTGATCACTTAGTAAGAATGGCACGGGATTAAAGAATTAAACCCACACAATACGGAAACATGTAGCTGGCCCCTGGCTTTTGTGTAGCCCCTTGTTCTGCCTAGAAGGGTCTACAATGTGGCAGATGGGAGAAAGGAAACAGCCTTCACCTGATCTGTTCGTTGCCCGGAAAACAACGGCTTTTATGCTTTGCTTATATAACCCCTGCTTTCCTGCCTCAGCCAGGGATCCTGACAAGGACAACAAGACAAATAAGATGCCAGTTGGCGGCCCCTTGACCCCCTGGGCTAATTGCACTGGGGTCAGAGACTCCATGATGTCCGGTCTCTCCCCTGCTCCTTTTGTGCAAGGAGCTCACGGAAAACCCACAAGACAGGGAGAGGAGCAGAACCACAGAGGAAGCTCTGGAAACAACCCCAACGCATGGGCAGCTGGGATCTGCACCCATCCCAAGTACCCAGGGAGACCAGAGGTTCCTCCTCTGCCATGTGCAGGAACTTGTCTACAATACATGGCAATACATGAAGCAGCCTGAGGTCCTCCAAACAGTACTCCCCCTTGCCCAGAAATGCTGGGACCGTGCTAGGGAGGAGCCAGGGCCCTCCAGTCTACCCAACATCAGCCACACGATGTGCCCAGGAGGAAGTGGACGTCTGCAGACATGGAGCCGACGAGACCAGGTTGGTCCTTTGCTTGTCCATCTCTGTCCTCCCTCCCTCCCCACCAGAGCCCAGAGTGTCTCTCCACAGGCACCATACTTATACCCATGGAGAGAAGGGATGAGGAGTCCTTGAGCAGCAGGCGAGAAAGGCAGCTGGTAGCTTTTGGGAGAAGCGGTGGGCAGCAGCCAACTGGACTGCTGGAGGAGCAGCAGGATCTTAGCTTCAAGCCAGCCACAGAGCTTGCTTTCACACTCCTGCGGGCAGAGGCATTTCTTTCCCAGGGAATAAAGGAGTCAGTACTCATCATATGAAGAGATGCTGAATGCAACCTCCTCTAACAAAAACTAGGTAATGACCCGACAGCCAGAACCATTGGAAGGGGACATTAATCTAATGTTGAAGAGGGCAAACAGTGAACTACCAGGGAACTGTTCCTGTTCTAATACTGTGTGTAAAATATATACACATTGCTATATATAGCTACATATATGAACATATACATATAAATATATGTGTGTACGCTGGTTAATTCCAGTCTCCTTCTCAAAATCAACAAATAAAAAAAGCTGAGTAAACCTTTGCCTTGTTAGGAACTGCAACGATAAAAATGTGTAATCCACAAAATAGACTGAGTAAAAGATGGTTCCATCTTCTGTTTGGATTAGAGATTTTATTCTACACTGAAAAGGATTCCAGTTACAGTCATTGATGAACACAATAACTGAATAAGACCACGTCTACATGCACTTTGTTGCCGGAGACCAGCTTGCTCGTAGACCACAAGAGTTCCAGAAGGCTGCAGTACTTGGTCTATGAAACAACTGTCAGAAAATCCAGAGAAATGTATGTTCCCTTTCACCAGCAACGGAATGAATGAGATGCAGAAGAGAAGCAGTAGAACATGGTCATTCAAGAGGTAGTCCAGTCAGCCACTGTCTGTAGGTGAGAAATCTGTGGAGGATAGAAGATGATACATGGACCTTTTTTTGAAAGGTGAGCTGAGGGATGGGTGCCTGCTCACACAGTGAGGAATCCCAGCAGCAGTGAGCGTGCGTTGGTGTGACGGCTCATCCAGCCCTTGCTTACCTCTTGGAGGCCCTCCTGAAGGAGGATGGATTACGGGTGGGAGTGAGTAGTGGTTGTTCTGGTGGGCTAGATCTGGCCCATGGGTCCCCAGTTGGCCACCTCTGGGGTACAGGATACTTTGAGGTCCATGCAAGCCCTATAATACTCTGAATTTTCCATAAAGCACCCAATGTGACATGAGTTAGATCCAGCAGAACACCGCTGGGAAGGACTGCTGTAGGCAGGTGCAAAGGTGTGAAGAGGACACAAACCTTGTTACCATCATCTAGCATTGCTCAAAAGGGAGACAAGAGAGTATAAATACCTGTCTTGATACATCAATGCTTGCACCATAGGTACCCATGGTACCAGCATTCAGATACAGTGCAAAGATAGGTGATTTTCTAAAGCCCACCAGGAAACCTAGGACTTGGGTTGTTCCATTTTCACTTCTAATAATGGCAGTAATCATAAATCTTATCTGCTAGAGCACTTCCTAGAGTAAACCAAATCTTAACGCAGAACTGTTTCATAAGAGTTATTAGATGCTTGATGTAAACAGTTACTAGATGCTTTGATCAGACAGTGTAAGAGTGAAACCTACTGCATAAATAAATAATAACAGATGCCTCACCTGGGTGTGACACTGAAGGCTACAAGTAAAAACAGAGGCTTCCACAGAGATTTAAACAAGGAAATGAGACTAACACAGACTCTTAGTAAAGGATTTTTTTGCCTTTTTTTAAATATTGTTAAAGAAAAGGTTGTTGTCACATCAGGAGCAAGTGGCTGGGCTAAGGTCACTTAGTTTACTCTGTAGGGCATTTCTATGATGTTATAAAGTGCCTGCTTACCATATCCCCTTGTGCAAGATCAGGCATCAGATTGAAACATGGTGCTATAAGTTACCAGGCTGTAAACTGCTGTAAGTGGGTATCTGCTGAGAGCAAGGGGCAAGTTTGTGGCAGGGAAAACTAACAAGAGGTTGTGAGGAGTACATGGCAGGGCCCTTTACATTCTTCGCTTTGCTGCTTGACTTCCCATCTGAAAACCTGCTCTTTGGTCCCCACGGCACGTAAATGACACTGCCTTACGCTCCTGCACGCTTTCCTTCCTCACCAGCATGGTAACTCCTATGACCTGTGTATAATGAAGTCACGCTGGCCCTGGCCTCGGTGACCTGGGAAACCTGGCTGGTTGTTTCATAGCCACCAAGGACGTGTGAAATTAAAAAGCATGCTTGAAGAAGTTGGACAACACTCCCTCTGTACCCAGCTGCAGACTGCAGGGAACCCAAAGTGGTTTTGGTGGCCAAAAGCTACAAAAAAGCATTTATTACCCTTCCATGGGCTTGTTGTCTGTAGTGTACAAGTTCTGAGGAAGATATGGGCTTCCATGAGCTATAGCTCACACATGTGCTGTGCATATACACACAAATAACGATAGCAATGTATATATGGTACACATGAATCTAGCACACTTCTTTGAGAGCAAACAGTATATGAGATGGTCATGATCAGCCTTAAACCTTAGTATACATTTCCATTTCTAATTCATCGCAAAGCAAAATGGAGATCTATATAGAAAAATGCTGTAATCTGTAAAGAAGTTCCCGATTCTTATCTTCAGGGAGTAGGATACTGGTACAGAAGCAAAACCGGAGCCTAATCTTGGCTTTCACAGCAATTTACTGTGCAGCCTTGGGTAAGCTGTGCAGTAAAGTTCCCTCAACTTTTTGTGCCTGTTTTCTTCCACAGCCTTTGACTTGTCCGTAAAACACAAGCTTTTCCCAGCAGAGGCTCTGTGCTCCCGTTGTATCGTCCAATTCCTGGTGATCTTGTTGGCATTTCGTGATACAAACAGAGTAATTTGACCCAGTGTAGCCCAGCAGGGTGTCTGCTCACAAATGCCTGCATAGTTCACATAGGTAGAAGCTTAATGCGTGGAAGAGAAGTGCAGGATGAGATTACTTCTTAGTACAAAAATGAAATTCTCACCTCCTCTCCGATCCCTTCGTACAAAAGGGTTGCACTTTGAGCAAAGGGGATCTGACTAAGGGGATGTTAGAGGAGGTGACAGAGGACTGTGAAGAGAAGGGGGACAGAGCTGAGAGGATTTCAGCAGTCTCTCAACCTCTCGCATCCACTGGGAAAGCTGCTGCTGCTCTTTAGGAACACACCTGGTGCCAGGTAACTTGTGCCAGCTTAACTCTGCTGTCCCCAGAGCAGCCCAGAAGCAAAAGGGTACAGAGACAGCGTGCCAAAAAAGCTTTTGTCAGCTGTGCGTTGTGCTGCTTAGAAGATAGGTCTTACTATCCAAGCACCTGCAATATTCACAAAATCATCTAGGGAAGCAATAAATTTAAACTATCCCCCCAAAGCCTAGGGTTTAACAAATATATGGTCTAGTTCTCCCCTTTTACCGCTTCCTGTGTGGCTGCAGTGAGGCTCTTGGAGTTACTCCCAAGCACAGCCTGCATCAGGTAGACAGCAAATACAAAGCAACATAAAAGACAAAGCCATTACATAGCTGAAAATGCCCCTGAACTTACTCTCCAAGCGCACAAAGCCACCTGCTTTCTCACTTGCATCATTGCACGTATGTTATGGAAAGACTTTGAAGTTGTGTAGAGTCTGATCCTGAAATCCTATACAGGAAGCTTAGCTGTTCAGCCCTGTCCAATGCTGCACCTCCACAGAGAAGTGACATCTGGGAGCCTCTTACAGAACATTGGAGCACGCCCTGGTGCGCCCGATGGAAAAGGGATGATGTGTCTTTTAGTTTCAGTCACTCCCATCACACTGAGATGGGTTTGAAGCACAGCCCTCTTCTGAGGAGTGGCAAAAATAACAGTTTGCGGGAAGAATAACACTTCTTTCCCCAGGAACTCTGCTCCCTATTAGGGACTATTTTATGTATTGGGATAAATCTCATTGCAATATTGCCTTTCTTTTCAGAAAGTTGTGGAAAGTCATTTAGCTCCTGTACATATTCAGCTGACTGAGGCTATAGGAGCTGCTCTGCAACACAGGCATGAGTCCAGGCTCAAAGACAGCCTGTGAGCTGAGCCCTGTGGTCCAGAAGGCATCCCCAGGCATCAGGACAGCAAACATAAGGTCTAAAGCCTTTCCATAGCTGATGCCTAGGTCCTGACCTGCACCGGGGCCTGGTTGCTACACTGGATCCGGCCATGGCGTTTACAAGCAGACCTTCATCTTTTGTATGAGCAAGGTTGCCTGCATGGTGCCTAACTCCATCTGCAAATCCCTGGAGGTCTCACCTGGGGCAGCAGCTTGGGTGACTGGGAGGCAATGCTGCAGGGTCAGACCCGTCACACGCAGGCAGGCTCCGCTCTGTCCCTGCGGGGCAGGGGAGAGGGGGCTGGGGCTCGTCCCACGCGCAGGTCCCCGGGCGATGCTGGCCATGAGGCGTGGCTCTGCAACCACGGGAGGACAATTCCTTACATCTGTGTAACCCCATGAAACACATCCGAGCTTACACAGGCGTAACTGAGGCACAGTTTGGTCCTCATAATTATTACTGATGATGACGGTGATGATGATGTGTGAGAAGGAAATAGCGCAAGCTTGACCTTCACAGCCCACGGGGAATTTGCAGAGCTGGCAGATATAAAACCCCTCAGCTTTTCACTTGTGAACTGAGCAAATTTGTTCTGGGAATCATTAATACATAATGCCATTTTGAAGCCAGTTTTTGGAGTAGAATTGCACATTCGACTATCCAAATCCTTCTGTCATCCCCACACAATTCTGCAACAGGGCTGGGACTGAAAGAAGTCAATTGTACTTCAGAAATTACAGGCAGCCAGTTTAAATAAAGAAAAGTATCTGCTATTTGGTGCTTTCCATTCATAATGTGATTCCGCTCTGTTAAAATTCATTAGGTGACCTAGATCCTGAGAACCCATTCCTGCAAATTGCTGAACGCTTCCTGGGAAGTGCTGTGAGCTTTTGACTCTATGTAATAGGACTTGAAAGAGGTCAGCCCTGGCCAACAACTGTCCCTTATGTCTCTTCAAAACGCCATGAGTCTGTTCCCTTTCCTCGAGGTGATGTAGTGACAGCCCTAACGACTCTAAAGGAAAAGGAAAAGCGAAAATACCAGACTTGAAGTTAAAACTGAATGAATCCATGACCTCTTGCACAAGCCCACAGTTAGCTCATGCTCCAAGTAAGCGCTGGACATGAATTGGCAAAGGACTGCAATCCCAGCCAGGTGTAACAACTTAGAGACCAGTCTCAAAGCTTTTACTGATGTGCCTAATCTTAGCACATCTTTGCTGTCCAAGCTTTTTCCACCCAGCTCCATGATACTTTCTTTCCAGATGAAGACCTAATAGCTGATAGGAGAGGACCACAACTCATCCAAATACATCATTCAAATCGGAATTTCACACAGCATTTGCCAGTTTGGTTTTTTTTTTGCACATGAACTCTACAAACACTGACGGGCTTTGATGTGCTTGGAGTGCAAGCTCTCCATTCTTGTGCTAACCCTCCTTCATTAGGGCTCTGCAGACACATCCGCTCAGCTCACAGAAAGGAAATCATGTGACATTTTAATTTACCAAGGTTATTGTACTCACTCTGTACTCAGTCTAAAATTAAATGGAGGGAAAAAACCCAAACCCTGGGCTGATGCTTTGCTACAGCTGAACGGTTAAAACCACACACAATGTGGGGAAACGCAAAGGTAAGGTTCTAACAGCAAACTGTAATTCAGCTGCTCATCCTCTGTATTTTGGATGTTAAAAACATGTAAATAATTAATACTTGGGGCATTTAAATAGTGAAAACAGGAACTGAAAGCTGTCCCTGTGTGGCTGAGTTAATATTCTCCTTGAAAGCGTAAAGCCAGTGTGGGGTGCATATGACTTTTGCCGATGCTGCCTGCACGCTCCTTCTGCCTTCCCCTCCCTTGCAGCTGAGAAGCAAAGACTGCCACAGCCCTCGTGCCCCGCACACCATGTAGGGCACAACGCTTTATTTCACTCTCTTGTTTTCATGTGGGAGCTTGCGTTGGTTACTTTGGGTTTGCCCTTTAACTACAACCCATTTTCAGAAGGTATGTAAGTGAGTGTCTCTCTTCACGCCCACGAGCAGTCCCACTGGACCCTCTTGTTGCTGAATCACAAATTTCCTGCAAGCTGGGAGATTGTGTCTACCAGCACCACGCACCTGGAGGCTGTCACTTGTTCTACCTGTATTGTTTGATATAGAAGAATAATTACTATTTCAGCTTGTTTTGCCTTAGCAGCGTTCAGAAAATGGCTTACCGTGGGGAAAGGGGTGCTTCTTTTTCTCTACTGTTCCTGTAAGTAAAAAAAGCTGAATGGATCATTTCCAAATTTTCAAACTAATTGCAGTGACTGAGAAGGGACAGTTTCGGCCCAAAAGGGATTTTTCAGAAGGTTACAAGACCATGGAACAATGGAGTTATGACAGAAAATGTTTATGAATCCCAACTGAAGCGGCCACTGCTATAAGACTTTGTGAGGCATTATCCTTCAAAAGATCAAAGAGCAATACAGAGCTGAAAATACATTATTGTCTTTTCAAATGGGCTTGTAAGACTTAAATCCGAACATTTAATGTTGGGATCTGGGAAAAGAGGGGGGAAAAAAAAGAGCAACATACAAAATATAATTAAGATAATAAATGAAAGGCCTTTCTTTTCATCATTTCTATAACTACCTTAAATATCTGCTGGAAATGATTATATCAGCACAGGCTGGACTGTATTAAAATAATGAAGAGTGAAGTTTTCACTGTGTTCCCATTTAATCATCACCTCACAACTTTACATTTTAATGTCTGACCTTAGGATATCCTCTTCCACTATCACATTAAGAATGTTGAAAGGAAACAGGAAGGGCCACAAGGGCTGTAGTTTCCGCAGAAGAACAGTGGCTATCAGCCTAATGGATTCTGAATTTCTCAGACAAAGAGCAGCAGCGACTCAGCCCACAGTCGGAGTTATCAAATGTTCACACAACACAAGCCTTTCCTCTAATTAACAGAGTCGCCTTCAATGAGGGCACTACCTTTTTTCGCATTATGTTACTGGAAGAAAAAATAAAATCAGCTGCATGGTGGGACCTAGTCTATAAATAGCCTGATGAAATGCAGAAGAACAAAACAAAGTCCATTTAGTTGCTTTAAAAAAAAAAAACCACCAACCCAAACCAGTAAAAAAGTAGGAAAGAAGACCTGCCAAAACATCAGGAACTGAGTTTGACCTGTTGCGTCTCCTCCATGGTTCAAAGGCTAGATTTGAAGTAAGCTCCTGAAGTCATAAAGCAAGTATATGGCAGGTTTCTGGATGTCATTTCTGTAGGGAGAAGCTGAACATCACTGACTCGAGTACAGATGAAAGGGCAGGGACTGGCTGGTCTTCTGTAATAAAATTTGTGACATTTCCAGAGGGGCAGCGGGGAAGGAATTATAATGGATGTAAACAGGAGAAAAATTATTAAATGGAATCCTTTCAGCAAACAGGCTGGTGTTAAAACTGCATGTTCATGTAGGGGGTGAACAGGGAGAGGAGGAGGGCTCTCTGTCATCATGCACATCATACAGGGCCAAATGGCTGCGAAATCTCGGATATTGTCTTAAAGCAGTTCCAAATGTGAGAAATGGCTTGTTCAGCCTGGAGAAAAGGAGGCTACGGGGAGACCTGATTGCGGCCTTCCAGTACCTAAAGGGGGCCTATAGGAAAGATGGGGAACGTCTTTTTAGTAGGGCCAGCTGTGTTAGGACAAGGGGAAATGGTTTTAAACTAGAACAGGGTAGGTTCAGGCTAGAGGTAAGGAAGAAATTTTTTACAATGAGGGTGGTAAAACACTGGAACAGGTTGCCCAGAGAGGTAGTGGAGGCCCCATCCCTGGGAACATTCAAGGCCAGGGTGGATGGGGCTCTGAGCAATCTGATCTAGGTAGCTGTGTCCCTGCTCACTGCAGGGGGGTTGGACTAGATGACCACTAGTGGTCCCTTCCAACCCTAAACATTCTATGATTCTATGAAATGTGTTTGTTTCATGCAGGCCTAGAAGGATCAGTTTACCGTGGTTTTCTCAATGAGAAAATGATGAGGATCTACCCTGGGAAAAAAATGTAAGGAACAATTTCACTTTACACAGCTCCTGAGTTTGGCTGCTTACGGAAGTGCAGTGCAAATGAAGCTGGATGGCCGTGAGTTTTAGCAGACAGGAGGAGCTACAGTGTGAACTATGGACCATAGTACTCAAGTCCTGTCATTTTTAAATTGGCTTTTCTTTGGTAATATCAGGATGTTTGTACTACATTCATGGAACTCCCTCTGGTGTATAACTTAACACATGAAATCTCTTGCCTTATTCTTTAGCAAAGAGCCTGTGTAGCCTGCTGCACGGAGGAGCTGCTTTCATGACGGTGCACAAGATGTGTGATGTATGTTTCTATTACAAATTGAAAGAGTGATGCTGGGTCAGATCATGGCCGTGGTAGGGCTGCGAACTGGGGAAACATCTGTATGATGTGTGTCCATTAGTCCAAAGCGGCAAAGGGTCACTTCAGGGTTGGCTCTGCGGCCCCACCAAACAAGGTGTCGAACATCCCTAGCCGCTCTCCTTTAAACAGGACCCTTCTCTGAAAGAGCCAACAAAATTTAGTCTTGAAACCAGGCTACTGGTGAACTAACTGGTTTTTTACTCATCATCTTTTCCTCACAAAGTTCTTCCCTCTGCCTATCTCATATTCAGTTCCCTAGAAAAAACGGAAAACACCATACAAATCTCAATCTTGTTCATCCCCAACCATGAACCATCCATCATACGGAAAGAAAAGACAAGTGTGTTGTGGGTGAGGGTTGGAAAACACATAGCCTCGCAATAAAAGCCTGTGTTGTGGTAGGGTAAAGATACGGATGGATGGGCAGCTTGCTTTTGATATTTCTTGATAAGCAGGTGGCTCAATATCCAGCTGGTCTTGTCTCTTCGCTTTTCTCTTTTCTGTTTTCTTTTCTTTTTCTTTTTTCTTTTTTCTTTTCTTCTCTTTTTTCTTTTTTTCTTTTTTCTTTTCTCTCCCTTCCTTGCCTTGCCTTGCCTTCCCTTTTCCTTTTTTCCTTTTCCTTTCCCTTTCCCCTTTCCCTTTTCCTTACTTTACACTGTCTTGCCTTGCACTTGCCCTTTCCCCTTTCCCTTCCCCTTTCTCTTCCCTTCCCTCTCTTCCCCTCCCCCTTCTCTCTCTTTCTTTCTTTCTCTCATTTTCTTTCTTTCTTTCTTTCTCTCCTTTTCTTTCTTTCTTTCTTTCTTTCTTTCTTGCTTTCTTTCCCCTTCTCTTCCCTCTCCCCTTCTTTTCCCTCCTTTTTTTTTCTGAGAGTGGATGGTACAGATTTTCGTAGATGTACATAAGAAAATAAATCAAGCAAGGGATTCCTTTATTTGCTAGATAGCAGTTCAGTGCTCCAGTCTGCACAATTTTCATGCTCGGTAAGGCAAGGCTCCTCTAAAAAACGGCTGGAAACGATATACCAGGCAGAAGAAGGTCTCCTTTTGGCACCCTCTCCTTTGATAGAGCCTTTCACAAAGCCATGTTCTTTGCATATTATACAAAAGGAGGGGAGGTGCAGGGCTATTTTAAAAGCATCCACTAATTAAAAATGAAAGTCCATTTTCTTCAGCTTACTCTGGCATTCGACTATAAATAAACTAACAGCAGAGCAACTACCAGATTGAAATTTCCCTTCGGTCCACGTGCTGGCATGGAATATCAGAAAACTGATATTTACGCTCTGTATTATGTAAAAGAGTGACCTGCTTTTCCCTCCTTCCGTATTACGTACTGTAGTTACTCGCAACAAAGGATGTGCTGCAGGCACTGCAGAGTGCATGAAGAAATTAGGTTCATTTTTATTTTGCTGATAAGCACTTGGTATGAAAGTTTTTATCTCAGCACTTTTAGCTGACTAAAAGCTAACTATTTCAGCTCTCTATTTCATCAAGGGTACGTCTAAGGAGCGATTCATCTCCTCTACCTTAGGAACACTGTTTTGCGATAGACCTTCCTTTAGTGGGGCCCTGCCTCTTGCCATAGACCACAGATGGTCTGAACTGGGGCACCTAATTTTTTTTGATGGCTAAAGCGAAACAAGTCTTAATCCTCTGTGTCTTTCCCAGTTCCAGTGCCTAAGCCGTAAAAAAATCCTTCTTCCTACCTCAATACTCCATTATATGATAATGTATACCGTGCATCTGCAAACGTATTGGACTGAAGTCTGCCAGCTCAAAACTGATCTTCTCAGAGGATCTAAGCTACAACTTGAGGACCACAGCCTCAAAAGGGATCTGGGTACCTAACTCCCACAGAGGATGACATCTGATGCTGAGTCCTACCACTCGGGGCAAATTAGAAGTTCGATTTCCTAAGAAGCAACTGTTCTCAATTTTAGAAAAGCAAAACAAGTAGTTTTTATAGTGCCCCAAACATACTATTTCACTCTCTGTTTTCTCAAAAGGCCTATCCAATTTTGCTTGAAGCAGTTGAGTCCAACACTGGAAACACGCATTCCAAAAAGGTGATGTTTTAACATAGTTCTAAGTATCTGAAAATGAGCTTTCGGGATGAAAGCACACGTGTGACTTCATCTGGGGGAACCAGTATGCAGTCCTGTAGAAAAAATGAACGGTATAATATTTTACGCTAGACTTTTAATGGCTCCGTAGGCATTCCCACTTGTCTGATATAAATGCAGCAAAAATACCATACACTTTACTTTTGGTTGTTAGAGATAACCATGAAGGGAGAGCTCATTCATAATTTCACTTTATTTTAGTACTTCCTAAGTTTGAAGTCATTCTCAATTCATTAAAAGGAAAACACTCGCTTCAGATTTATGATCCCCATGCCCTTTCTCTCATTCACAGAAGTATTCACATTAAAATCATGCGCACTCTGTCGTTACATGACTGAGGTTCTTTTAACAGGGTTGTAATGTCCCGGCGAGGCCAGCTGCTGAATGTAATGGCAAAATTTTCAGAAAAGGCGAGAGAATAGCTCTGTTAAAGAGAGGTGATGTTGCCGAGAAAGGATCAGTGCCTATGGTCTCAGCGGAGAAGCTTTTAAATCCCACTCCCCACTCCAGCCACTGCCTCCCTCAGTGATGACCGCAGCCCCGTCATTTCATTTCTAAAATGTTGTTGGTTATTTTTGACCAGTCTCTTGTGGCAGCACGGGGTCTACCAATATAATGACATTGGGCATTTTCGCCACTAATTTTGATTTTCCACCTTTCTTGGAACAGGGACCAACTGTTTAGTTCCACTGAGTAAACCCTGGTCCCTGCCTTGTGCTCCAACAGGCTGCCGCTACATAAAGAAGCACTATACAGTAATTGCAGCCCTAGCGGGACTCCGACAGCTCTTATCGCTGACAGGGCTGGAGCTGTTTGCAAGGGTAGGAAAATATTGCAAATGTTTCCTACGCCAACCAACGTAACTCCATTTCACCACCTCTAAAATAATGCTCGCTTCTTTCACGGGGGCATTTGGAGGATTATTAGTTGGTGTCTCTCTGTTCATCACTTTGCAAATGTAAAGCACTATGTAAGTGTTATTATTGAAGGGCTGACATCTGTGAAATACAGCCTGTATTTTGAATTCTAATTTTAAACCAAGGAAAATCAAGTAAGCAAGGGCTGACCATGTGTTAAAAACACTTGAAGCCCTCTTTCTTGTAACTGTTTATCTACATTTTTAAACCTATGTTTACATTGTAGTAACAGCTGTGTTTAAAGGGGACATGACAGAGCAGACTAATTTGTAAAGCTAAACTTGATTTTGAAGGAAAAAAAAGCTAATGTTTGAAAAAACACTTCAAAAGAAGACAAAAATGATTAAAATAGACATAACCATTTGTTTAAACTATGACTTTCTCAAGAAAAAACAGCCTAATGTAAACTAGCCTATGCATAGTCCAAGCAGCTGTTCTGTGTAGCTGTTACACAAACCCCTGGTTTCAGGGAGGGATAAAATTAAGACAAAACAGGTCATTCTCAATGAAGGAGCCAAACTAAGGACTGGATTACAAACCAAATGTGCATATGCAGGTCAGATTTGCCCCAACCTGCCAGAAGAAAGCAGGCCAACTTTTTTTTGACCTACTTGCCTTCAACGGGGTTTTAGCCACGTGTGTCCTAAGTATTTGGTGTATTTATTTTTGTCCACACCTCCAGCAAACGCAGAGCCAGCACTGGCTGAGTTTAAATGAAATTGCTCCATTTCCCAGTGTAGGCAAAGGCTTTCTCAGGGGTTTTACAGAATTTCTTTCTAGGATGTTGAAATGCTACTGAAGTAAATGAGATCTATATATTCATGGGGACAACCATGAGAGATTTTCTGTCTCTGGTCAAGGCAGTGGGAAACATTTTTATCACCTGTATCATCACCATGCTATTTCTGAGAAAAAATGCTTTGTAAAAAGGAAGATGTTGTCACATGCCCAAGCACTAGTCATACCGTGTTAAATCTATCTTTAAAATCTCATTAGAATTCCCTTTCATAAAATGTTTTGTTTACTTGATTCATCTGAGGCTTTGTAAGCTGTGTTATCTTCGTAGAATACAGCTGAACTCAGTGAGTCAGGGTGGGGATATCATGGTGGTGATATGACTCAAGTGGGTCCTAAGTCAACCTTAGAGTCTTTGGAAAATCAGAAGTAAAAGCTGGAAGCATAGACCAAAGTGCACAACAAACCAATGCAAGGGTAGAGAGCAGAAAAATGGGGGTTTGTGCTAGCCTGTTCCACTGAGAACAGGTTTATTTGCTTCTGGACCCAGGCTCAGATAGTAACTACAATGACCCAGCCTGGACAGGATAGACGCAAGCATCCAAGTACCCATAGTCTCACCCAGCTTAAGGTTTTGGTCTTGCTCATGAGTTTTTGTCAGCTCCTGTTTAAGAGGATCTGAGGTCTCCCAAGTGAGGTTCCCCTGCAGTAGGTCTGGGCCAGCATTTGCTCTGGATAGCAGCTGGCAGATCCTGTGAGGACCTGGGACCTTCAGTTCTTCTCTCAAGGCCAGAGGACAAGGAGGTGTGATCAGAGTGCAGGTGCCTGTGTTCCTCCTGCTCAGGGTGCTTGTAGGAAGGAAAAGCAGTTAAAGCCTTCACATCAGTGGCGTTTTTCTCCTAAAGGACATGCCAAACAGATGTTGCTTTTTAACTCTAGGCGTCTCCCAGGATCCAGCTCGAAGTGTGAATCTTTTCTTTGCAGATCAGCCTTTCCAAGACACGCTTAGTGACAAGGAAAAGGACTCTGACACAGGTAGGCTGGATGCTGATTCTCTTAGCTTGTCTTTTTGTACAAGACAAATCTCAGGAGAAAACAGTAAACTCCCTGAATATACTATCTTACTCCTGAACTCACTTTTCCAGTGGAAAACTGGGGGACCCTTCCAGGAGCAGGGAGGTAGTGTTTCTTTACTGACCCATCAGGCTTCACCCTCAACTCTGGAGATGGTTGATAGTCAGTTCTTGCCACTGCGTATCCCTCAGCAGACTCTGGTCTGTCCTGACCCGTGACCACAGATGTCTAACCTGCGATCTCATTGCCAGCTTGGCCTACCTCCCTGGGAACTCTCCTCTCCTCAGCAGGAGCCAGGCTATTGCCTTGGTAGAGAGGTTTTCAAATGGTTTTGACAACTCAAATACAAATGCAAGGGGACTAAGAAGGCAGTTCTGGGGGGAAAGCTGGATGGTGGCCACAGAAAGATGGTACAGCCATGCTCAGCAGTGCTGCTCAGGGATATTTGCACCTGACTGCTTGACCGTTTCCTTCATACGGCCCACTGTTACTTAGGTTTGTGCCACTGCTGGCTGGAACTTAACTCCCAGGGAGGTGAGAAGGCAGGAGACGACAAGTGGGGTGTGTTCCAAATGGAGCTGGCAGCCTGGTCAAGAGGCAAGCTCACCGAGAAATGGTGAATCACCTAGAAGCATTTTTCATCCACTTCAGTGTTCAAATATGCTCGTTTCCTGAGTTTTAATTTTAGTAACAAAGAAATCAACGCTGAGATGTCAGTGCTTGCCTTAAACCTTTTCCCTCAGAGCTGGCTGCTCACGTTCCCATCAAGTTCAGTGGCTCCTTGCCCGTCTCTATCATGGGCTTTCAGCTACACTGGGGTGTGTGGGGGGTGTTACCTGTCATCGTGAACAGAATTTGCTGAACGGAAAGATAGGTCTTGAGGTGGGTTCGACTCACCTGGTAATGAAGCCGTTAAAACACTCCGGTAGGCACAAGTGCATGCAAAGGTATGATCTAGCACCGTCCTCTACCCACTTGGATGCAAAGACAAGGTCAGCTGGCTGCTCCACTTTCCAACCTTTAGTGGTGCATGATGATTAAAAGGCGCATTATAGTTTTTCATGTACCCTGGAGCTAACTATTGCATTGCACATGTATTGGAAAATGGCAGCTGGAACAGATTTGCGTTGTCAAAACAGCACAGAGGAGCACAGTCTCAGTGTAAAGCTTATATCTGCAGGCAGGTACTATTTTTTCATGACATGTTTCCACAGCACTTAGCAGAATGAGCTCCACTCCTCCAAGTACCTAGGAAGTCCCATGGTGTAAATAATGCTAACAGGCTACGGGCACGCAGAAACAAGGAACATTTTCCCCATCCAGAGAGTCTGTTGTAGCTCAGTGTAATCTGCTTCTGAGGGAGACTGTGGCTATTTTTAAGACAAAATGGTGTTTTTCTTGGTCTTGTGTTCCAGCTAAAGACAGTGTAATGGAAAGGTGATAGATTATATACTCAGTTAATGGACATCCCGCTGCAAAGCTTCCAGCAAGTTCCGTCTTTGTATAGAATACCAAGGGAAATGTTTTCTAAATTCCAGTTGTATTTATTTACTGCTGGAAGAAGAAGAGAACTGTTTTGTATTATTAACTAATTCTCTGGATTCTTATTTTCCCATGGAATGAAAGTGACACATTTTATTTATACTGTTTTAAAATAATTTATAAAGCTGAACCTGCAGTTTGCGGGTACCTGTAACAGTTCCTCATTTCAGTGCAACATTTAAGCAGGCAAGTGCTGAAAGAATACTTTTTAAATGTATGTACATAACTGAACAGATAGCTGACTATAACTCACTAATTTCAGTATCCTAGTTTCATCTATAGTGCCAAACTTTCCTTCCGGCTGCACTAATATATTTATATTTATTTCACTGGCTAACTGAGTTTACATATACAAATGTAGCATACTTTTCCTTGGGTTAGATGAACCTATATGAATACCTGACTTGCATTACTTCCCTTTTTACGTGATTTTTTAAGACTGAGAAGAGTCTTCTCAGCATGAGAAGTGATCTCATTTGACTTTAGATCTGACCCCAAATAGGAAATGGAATACTTGTGGCCTGATACTTAATGCAGTGTGTCTCATTTTCCAGGTGCATACATCTGGTCTTTAATGGCCATTTTATCAGGACTGCATCATTTCATCTTGGTCCTTTCACCACAAATATTTGATTATAATAAGATCTGACTGTGGGATGTGTCATCTGTAGTATTGAATATGTAGAATGGCTTGGGTTTACTATTTGTATCTTCAGGGCATCCCATGTGCTGTTAGGGATGACAATTTTTTCATGGCAAAACATTGTTGGCAAGATGTTGTGCAATGAGATTTGCATGACCAAATATCCTGTGAGTAGTCCAGTGGTTAGGATAGGAAACAGAGAGTCAGGATAGCCTGGCTCTGTTCCCACTTCACATACTGACTCACTGCCTGACCCTGGGGCAAATCGCTTAGGCTGGAATTTCCAAAGGGGCTGAGATGCACAGCTCCCAGGGAAAACCAGGCAAAGCTGCGTGCCTGACTCCTTTCCATCTCTTGGAAAACCTCATGTCTCAGTAGCTCTGCATCTCTGTTTGCCCACACTAATACAGGGACAAGGTTTATAAAGCTATTTGGGTCCTCTGGCAGAAATTTTTTATTAAGGAAATTATAATCGTGGCATAAATACACAGTCTTTACCAACACATGCTATTTGGTAGGTACAAGCAGATGAACAAATCAACTCCTTTGCTCCTTGAGAAATGCAGTGTAGTTTGTCACTCTTCTATTAAGAGGATGAGTTAAAAAGACGTATGCGTTGTCAAACCCATGTTTCCAAATGTAGTTTACCTACAAACCATCAGCCACAGGGCACCCCTGGCAGTAGCAGCTCTTGGTCCTGTGGCAGCTCATCCATATGGGCTTGAGGAGGCTTCTTCTCCACTCCATCACTAGACTGAGTCTGGAATCCAACACTGTTCTTCCCCGCCTCATCAAACCATGACCAAAAACATACCCAGGCCCTTGCATCCTCCACCTTGTACCCTCGCTGTTCACCCAGTCAGACACCTCAGTCTGCATCTTTCCATTGTCTCCCACCTTGCACTCTCTTCTTGCCCTGCCCTGCTTTTATGTCCTACCAGGAGACGCAGGTGCTGGCACCGGTGGAGCTTTTACAGCAGCCACTGAGGCAATAAGGTATTGCTGATCCACATCCATCCATTGCTGGATGTATGACAAGCAGAGAGTGAACACCCTCATGCCAGAACCTGGGAAATTATCTCCACCTACACTGCTGGAAGCTGTATGCAGACATTGCTTCAAAGTGGCTTGCACGTCACCAGGGAACCGTGACGTGAGGATGTCCCTGGTAAGCGACTGGGTTTGAGTGGTCACACTGCTACAGGACAGATTTTTTCTCTTAAAAAGCAATCAAAACATCATAATACCGGACATTTTTACATGCCGGGCAAATTTCAACCAATGTTTTGGTTTGGAAATAGCAAAAGAGAAAAGGGAACTCTCCAGATCAAAGCGAAACCCCGTGTTTCAAAATTTCTATTCAAAGAGAAGCACTAGGTTTGAGATGGCCACATTTTTTGATATTGTCGATATTTCTGTTATTGAAAAATGGGGAAATGCTCTCAAGAATGGCCATTATCTAATTGAAAGCTGCAGTTGTAATGAAACCTTTACAAAATCGTCCAGCTTCAGTTGAAAATGTATGATGGGCTCAGCTGATTTGGCACTGACTTTGGGTTGTTTAATTTGGGAAAAGAATTTAAAAAGAAGGACAAAACTAACAGGGGACCAAATCTACTGTGAAGGCAGTGCAGTTACTCCAATTTACACCAGCACAGGGGTAAGTAGACAAGCGGGGAGCTTGCCTACCTACAGCATCTGGTGCTGCTTTAGATCCCTAAGGTGTCTCCCTAGTCTTTAGCTGTGATTCTGGAAAGACATGGGTCTGGTTTAAGTCCTCTGCCATAGCTGTAAGCCCTGTGCTGATGTGTGGATACCACAGTGGGTCTAAGAGGGCACCAGGCATCACATTTATGCCCACAGCCACTTGTTCCCCTATGGTGAGTTTGCTACCTTGGAGACTTGCCTGGCAAGAGAGCAATGTGGAAAGGTGTCGAGGTCTTCTCACCAGTAGCTGGGAAACTGAGTGCGTTTGCACACACGACATTGTTCAGCCTTTGAGAGAGACACAATGAGAAAGGAAAGGAAAACATTAAGGTGAACAGGAAAACAAATGGGAGCAAGGGGAGCTTGGCTCAGTGCTGAATGCCCTTTGCATGAAGCCAGGCAGGAGTGCAGAAGGGGAGGGGGAATGTATTTCCTCTTTTTGCTTTGGCGCTTTAAAGCATATGTTTCCTTTTATCACTAGTAGCCTGGGTCATGGAGACTCAGAGGAAACTATCCCATTCCAAATGTTTGAGACCGGATATATTTGGCTGGCTGCTACTTCCAGATGTGAGTGAATCCAGTCTGTATATTTGCCTGATAACATAGTTTGGCCCCATCTTTGCTTTCACTTACAAGCTCAGAGTACAACCCAACCACCTTTCTGTTGCCCCAACTGCTGACCCCTGCGCTGCTGAACTGGCTTCTGGTACACACTGGAGCAGCTTAGGGGCTGCTGTTGCTTGTGCCAACGCTTGGTATCTCCAAGGGGCTGCTACCACACCTGGGTCATGGAGATGCCAAAACACCTTTAGACTCATCCCTTTTATCGTGCCACTTGCACCGAGATGGCAGCAAAGCAACGTACCTCTGTCTCCCAACACCACTCAGGCAACTCCTCCACCCATTCTCCTGCCGCCAGCTAGGTCTGTTTTAGTGCAAGCTTAGAGTAACAGAGCAGCGCAAATTTGCCTTAGATCAAAGATGATCTGGCCTCATCTCAAAGGTTATTTTTTTTAATCTCCTCTTTATCTGGTTACCCTGCCCAGCAGCTTTACAAGGCTCATGAACTCGTGACCAAAGAGAAGCTGAAGCCCACTCGCATCCCCCTCGCTAGCGTGCCGCCTGTATCACATGCCGTCCGACAGCTCACTCCTTCAGCTTTGAAGAAGACTCAGCTCAACCAGTATGAGGGAGGTGACTGGGCCGATAAATTATTAGCGCTGCAGCTGTGAGGCAAAGAAGTTGAGAGAACAGTTGTGAGTACAAAGAAAGAAGGGGGAGACCGGGTATGCTCTCCAGATAAGATTAATCCAGAATTCTACGAATTCTACAAATCTCTTGATACAGTGAACTCAACTCCTCCAGCAAAGATTTGATGGAGAAGGAAGCATTCTTTCTACTGGGAGATATATATATAAAATAGTTTGCCATTACTATATTTGCTTGTTTGCAAAGCATGGTGGGCTTCTCCAGGAACCATTTTTGGTGTCTACAAGTAAAAAAAAAGAAATTGTTGTCACAAATTATAACAGTCTTCGCAGAACAGCTTTGGGACAGCATTTTTGTGACAGAGATAAAAACAAGCAAATTAGGAAATGGGGCAACTTTATGACATTCAAGGCCTTGCAAACCTTTCAGTATGTGTGGGGAATCTGTTAACGCCGTTGACAACTTTCACAAATGTTTTCCCCCCAAATTTTATCTTGTATTTTATAGGCTTCTCAGTTCATGTATTTGTTTAAAACTGTTGGGTTTGTAAAGGCCAAGAGGAAGTTACGGCTGCTTTTTAGTATTTGCGTTATAGTTAGGTGACAAGAACCTCAGCTGCCCAGCGCAGCGGATTCTCTTCATACGCTCTTTTTGGTGTATTTGTGCATGTTTGTGCGCATTTATGTTTCTGTTTATATAGGGAAAATATAGGAAAACCGTATGTCACCGGCATGCCTTATTTGTGCAGATATAAACGTGTAGGATCCAATGTGACGTCTCCTTTTCCTGGTGCGCCTGTACTCCCACACTCCCAAACAGACGTTTTCTCTCAAGCCCTTTCTGCCTCACTGCGGCCCTTCTCAAACCAAACCCGAACCTCAGCGGGCAGGACCTGCAGGCTCAAACCTGCGAGGGAGGGAGAACTGGAAACGTGTTTTTTTTCACGAGCTGCTTCGGTTTCCACCGAAGCGTCCTGCCGTTCCCGCGGGGCGGGTTTGCCTCCTCCGCCCAGCACCGGGCTGATGATCGCAGCGAGGCTGCAGGGCCGGCCAGCGCCATTTCGCCTGCTGAGCTCCAGGGGAG